>NC_136498.1:73293759-73903759 GCF_053919585.1 Euprymna scolopes
ATTTCCATTTTATTATGCATGCACGTCCATTTAATATGCTTCATTTTCTTCATATGCTCTCATATAACTTTTATACATAATTTACATTAATTGCTGATGTGGTTTTGGCAATACTCAGATACACCATCGTCATTCAAAATGCCATACCAAGGCCAGGGGCCACACCACAACATTGATTGTTTTATAAAAAGTAGACTGAATAAAGAAATGAAGTGATATACGTACATGTAAATTTTCTATGATCTAAATGAATAACCAAGAAATTAAAAAGTAACTTATCGCACATATATTATCATGGTTATGGTTATTTAAATGGATAACACAACATAGTCTTTTGAATTTCTGTATATATAGTATAAAATAAAGACCTAAACACAGCTATTCATATGCCTATTTGCATAACTATTTTATAAACAGGTTATAATAAATTAATTAATGTTCGCTGTTATTCATTTGTAATTTTAGTGTCCTATTTTACTATATACAAACAGTAGTTTTGTAACATAGTCCTTACATGTCAACACTTGGGATCCACACATTGTATGCAGACGGAAACAAGGACAAGGAAAGAATTCAACTCACTTTTTTTCAATTGAAACAACAGACATTTATTTACAGGTACTTCCAGAATAAGGCCTTGTCTCTTGTTTAAAAGTCTTCTTGTACTCGAACATTGTCTGGCAATGCTTAGGAAACATCTTTCCCTCTCGCTTGTGGGCCATGTGTAACATGTCTATTTCTATTCTCTTGTGTCTCAAACACGTCTCGGATTCTCTATGTCTTCAACCCATCTCAAAAACTTTTTTATCTCTGCTGTCTCACTGGCTTGGTCATTTGCATATGGCTGCTGCTGCTGCTGCTGCTGCTGCTGCTGCTAACCTAGCATCAGTGGCTTTGTTACAGTTTTATCAATATTTACAAGAATTGATTTAAATTTTTTATGCATGAAGCCATTTGGTGTAAGAAACTAAAAAATACCACTTCAATGTCAAAAAACTAACCAACAATACGTGTCTGTGGATAGATTCTGACCCAGTGAACAGTAATTCTTTCTGCTTTGTCAGAAACATCGCTTATGGAATGTGAGGACTAAATGTCAAAATAAGGAAATTAAGGACAAAGTAACGGAATTAAAGTGATTTAATAGAAAAAAAAAAAAAAAAAACCCGGATAAATTAGCAAAACTTTTCCTAAACTATTAGTCATTAATTTTCAAAGGAGGTAATTTAAACGAAAACCATTAGTTTTTAAAATCACAATAGTTTTGTTTTTGTTTTTTTTTACATTTTCACCCCAAACAAGGCACAGTGCCACTTTGATATAGGAGGCTACTATCAGAGACATAAGTTGCAGAGATACTATATAGGGAGTTGAGCAGCAAGATATCTGTTCACATTATACTTGAACTTCTGAATGTCAGTACAGTTGGGGAAGCAGAAACTCAGAAGGGAATTCCAAAGTCTACCAATTCTGGGAAAGAAACTATTACAGTAGAAGGCTTTCTTACATCTAGGGATCTCTACTGTGTAGGGGTGGGATTTTGCTGCTTGTCGGGTTTGTTGGGGGTATTTACGTTGAGCAGGTACAAGGCTTGTAGTTTGTCGGAGCATCCACCATTAAAATATTTATATTAAATATACGTAAAGTAAGTTATACATTTAGATAGAATGCTTAGAGCTTGATAAATAGTCACTAGATGGCAGGTACGTTTTTTGCTTGTTATTAAATAAACAGGGATGAAATATGAAAAACACCTGAATTTCTTCTGATTTGATCTTGGATGCTTCCAAAGTACTTATCAAGTCGTGATCATCCACTGGGTTCCCTTCTGAAGTGCTGAGTTTTGTTAAAATCTTGTCTTCTATGTCTTTAAGCTCTTGTTTCATTTTTGCATTGTTTATAATCAACTGATTTTTGGCCTCTTCTAAGTCTGGACGCTCTTCAGCAACGACCACAGCAAGCATCTGATCTTCTAGACCACTAAAAAGTAAAAAAAAAAAAAAAAAAATTATCAAGATCAGTAACGTGTGGGTAAAGAACTTAAGTCGATTCTCTGAGCATGCGTAATGCTGCTAAGAATAGCAGTGTTGGCTAAACACACATAAAGAAAATAAACAAGCCATAAAAAAACGTTTGTGGTGAACAAAGATATTTCATATATTTATACTTTGCATACAACAAATTATGATGACAGTAACTGTTACATGTATACGTGGATTAAACATACAATTAAATACATTTTTAACCCTTGCCTTTCCCCAAAGCTATTCACTTTTTTTTTTTTTTTAAATATGATCTACCTCCTCCTCCTCCTCCTCCTCCTCTTTCTTCTTCAATTTATAAATTACAACACATTCCTCCTTCTGGATGTATTGTTAAATATTGGACAAGTGGATCTGCTAGTGCATATTATAGTAAAGGCTGGGTTAACAAGTGTCTTGAGAATAACTGGAAATATGATAGGCTAAAATCAGCGGAGGTCAACACACTGACCTGGGTGAAATTAGCTCAGCTGTGGAATTATATAATCTAGCGGATATTATGTCATATGGCTCTGGGAGAGAGGGTGATAGCAACAAAGGTGGCCCTGGAATGCATGTGACGTCTTCGGATGTGTAAAAGAAATGGGATGATAACTAGGGCTGTGACAACAGCATATTCTTTTTATGGTTTTGACTCTTGAGTATATATCCAACACAGTTGCACACAGTTAATCAACCGAGAACCACATCACCTTATATAAAAACATATAAGATATCAATGGATATATACTTGAGAGTCAAAACAGTCAAAAGAATATGCTGTTGTCACATCCCTACTAACAACATATGATTAAACAGTGGTTATCTATCTATTTATCTGTCTCCCCCGCTCACTGGTGAGAAATTTGGAATGAAGATAAAGTTGAATAACTGTCCTTTGTCTTTTATCAGTTTTGAGTTGATCCTTTTAAAGTATGAATAAGAGATTTGATTAGATCTCAGTCTGAAAAGCATCACATAGAAGTGCAAACCAGGAGAACAATCCGCAGAAGAGGAATGATCAGTCAATGTTTGAATAAAAATTTGTGAATCCTAGGTGAAAATTAGCTGTATTGTGGGAATATAATATCTAGCAGATACTACGTCATATGGCTATGAAAGAGAAGGTGGTAGTGTTACATGAAAAGGCTTATCCCCTTTTCATGTAAGTAAAAATAAAGAGAATTAGTTAAATGAAAATAAAATCAGATAAAACGGGAATCGAACCCTGTAGATAAGTTTTAAAGAACACTAGGTTTTAAATGGAATGTCCAGTAAATTGTTGATTCTGTTAAAATATTTAATAAATACAAATTTGGTTGGAAAGTATGCACATTATTAGAAAGAATGCATAATAAAATATGGGTTATATGAATTAGATAAGTAGGTTAAATTCCTTTGTAAAACAACAAGGAAAATGGGAAATTTCCTGGTCATCAGACATGGTTTCAAAAACGTACAAATCGCGCATGTTGATGACACGTGACTTATAGTCACGTTGGCCAGAAATACATGTGATTTCTCAATATAGGAAAGAGTTCGAAGTTAGTCAGAGGGTCGAAAAGTCAAGAGAGGTTCAGACCGAACCTTGGCACCGTCTGGAAGAAGAAGATGTAAAGAAACTTTGAATTCCTGGATGCAAAGCCATTGACCGGTCATATGGAAGAAATAAATGATCATCATGTTTTTCATAACATGCGTCTTCGTGTTGTAATTCAATGGAAAAAGGTATTGTCCATTTATGTATAAGAACCTTTGATAAAATCATCATCTAAAAGATATGTTAGAAAGTATATGTGTCAAACTATAAATGTTATATAAACACTCCCGTTTCATACAGAACTGTCAATAGCATAGACTCTCGGTCTATCTATCTATATATCGAATCACCTTCTCAAAGTGTATTTATATGTACTCTCTCTCTTTATATATACTTGTTAATGTCTCCATCTCTTCCAACAACATGATTAAGACACATGAGCACTCCTAAGACTCTTACTCTTCTTAACATGAACAACAAAAGAACGTTCATCATCTAAATAATAATAATAATAAACGAACCACAAAAAAATACAACAGTAGGAACAAATGAGTCTGGAGAAGAATGCAACACATTCGGACATGTAATTATGATTAAACAGTGGTTGTAGATTGCTTTCTCTCGTTCTTTCTTTTTCTCTATTTGTCTGTCTTCCTCTCATTTGTAAGTAATTTGTAATGAAGGTTACCTCTCTCTCTATTTATATATCTATCTTTTCCCTTATTGGTGAGAAATTTGGAATGAAGATCAAGCTGAATAAATATCCACTATCTTCCCTCAGTTTTGTCTTGAGTTTGCCCTTTTGAAAGTATTAATTTTTGTCTCAAGTTAGAATCTTGAGTTTCTGTACAGATTGTGAATTTGCTTGAACTGCTGTTCGTGTTGAATACTATCTATGTCAAGCCAAATAGCGAAGTATTCAATCGAAACATATTCATGACTCGAAAACAGTGAGTCACTCGAACACTGCATAATTAAATTAAGAGTACAAAGCAAATATTATGGTTGTATTGATTTCGGCAACTTGACGGTTACATGTATGACACAAGGTGGAGAACACAACAGTCTGTGCTAAAGACAAAGGCAAAAATTTACACTTTCCCTATGACGCCTTTTTCTGTAAGGCAACGGTAGGTTGAGAGACAATTCTAGTCTTAATTCTCGACCCCATGTTTAGTCCAAGAGTTCCCACGAGATCTTGTGTTTGCCAGCGAGATTTTTGGGCCTATCTTCTGTTACCAAGGCGTTTCATGTCCAAGGAGAATAACTTTAGCCTATGCAATAATTAACTCATCAAAGGGAAATAACTCTATTTCCTATATCACAAAAATAAAGAAGGAAAAACGGAGAGAAAAAAAGGAAAACACAAATGCTTTTTTAGCTACAAAAAATTACCTTAATGTATTCATATACAATAATCGTCAAATAAAATTGATTTTTATATATTAAATGATAGAAGCATGCCTGTCCTAGGGTGGGTAAAGTTAATTCCCTGAACAGAACAGTTTTGTGCCCCTTTTAGGTCTCCTGATAAAGATCAAAATCAATGATATTAATGATATTAAACCTTATGTCTAGAATCCTCATTCTGATTTTGATCAAAATACATTACTTTTATAAAAATATTTGAATTTTCAAATGAGACATGGCATCTATATTATACCCCTAACATTTAAAACACCTCAAAGAAACTGAAATTTCGGAAATATTTATTAATTGATGTCTAATACCTATTATTAAAATTGCACATAAATCGGAGTTATCAACCTTTCCATTCCCCTGTTTGCCCTCTTTGTACAAAACTAAATATAACCCACATTACCCCCTTTACACCTAGCAGCTGTGTTCTGAGATTCGTAATGAGTAATTAAGTAAGAAGGAATCCTATACATTGAAACATATAAACGTACACACATACCTAACTTTATATAGAGATGACGAATATAAAAATGAAAACCTTACCTTGGTGACAATGTAAAGTTGACTAAAGTAACTTTGGTTGACACTTCTGGTGAATAATGAGGATTTGGAAGTTTTGTTGTGATGTAAAATTTAAAATCCTCATGATATGGGATAACCACATCGCCTAATTTGAGCACAATGGTCCCTTGTTGTTTGTAGGTCTGAAAGAAAAAGGAAAATGTATTGGTAAAACAATTTTTTTCATATATATATATATATATATATATATATATATATATATATATATATATATATATATATATATATAAGAAGAAATGGACCATAATCGGATGTGTTAAATTGACTAAAATACGAATAGAATAATAGGAGGAAATTGAAAAAAGAAACGGGAAAATTATATATTATAAACATTCAATTGAGTAAAATAAATAGGTCAATTAAAAGAATCACGAAATATAATAAAACCTGAAGTGCTTCTTAGTTTATTTTTCTTCTCTCTCTCTCTCTCCCTCTCTCTCTCTCTCTCTCTCTATATATATATATATATATATATATATATATATATATATATAGGGAGAGAGAGAGAGAGAGAGAGAGAGAAAGAGAGAGAGAGAAATAGATATATAGTGCTTAGTACTCAAAAGATGTATGCGTTTTTAGTATGCCATGACTTCACGCTCTTGACGATCTTCAGAAATCTAAGACACAGATATATATATATAATAGCATTATAGACAAGACAACGCCATATATTGGTATACATAGATTTATTTGTCGATATAATAAGGAAAAGCTATAATTGGGGAGTTATATGCTCTTTATACTGAGGTATTTGAAGCCTAATGCATTACATCAGAAGAGGGACTAGAGGGGTAAGTTGCAAACATTTCAATGCGATTTCTGGCTAAGGGGATAATTGGGGGATATTAAGGTGTCTAGTATATAGTGGAGTGATTGACTAGGGGTGTAAAGAGTATCTCAGGAGGTTAAACTAATGTAGGTGAATTTAAGTTAACTGGGAACTTGAGAGAAATATGGAGCAATAAGAAATGGGAGATATGAGAAAAAAGAGGATAACATAATATGAGGGAGGATGGTGACGATATGGGGCGAAGACACAAAGGGAGAGGGCTGTATAATGGTTGGTTGGTTGTTTTTGTTTTACGGCATATCAACCCTTTTCGGGTTATTCAATGCCGAATCCAAAGATTTTGAAGAAAATTTTTTTAGTAGAATATATTTGTTGTTTTCAAGTCAGTTTCTATTTAACCCATAGTTGGAACCCTAACAGGTACTACCACTCCGGGTCAGAGTGGACCTGGGAGCAATGGTAATTAAAGGGTGGCTCCACACTCCCCAAAGCCCGCAAGCTGGGACCTCACCACTGGATATAGTTTAAGGTCATATCCAGGACCCCCATTGAGGGACTTTTACCCTCTGCAGGGGGGCAGTTGGTGTATTCTAATGCCCCACCGACAGGGTCGGCTGTATAATGGGGCAGAGGACATAAGGTTATAGCTGAATAGAGTGAGATAGAATAAAATGCCGTGAAGAGTAATAGTAAATAAATCCAGTAAAAAAATATAGATAAGAATACGGGTAAATATACGGTTTTATATAGATTCGATATTTTTTCAAGTTTATCAAAACTGAGTATAAATATTAATATTTATATGATAATACTAACCAGATGAAAAAGCTTCATATTCCAGATAGAACATTTAGATAAGAAATTCAATTCAAATGCTGTAACTTAGAATTTACAACAATTTATTATTCGACATGGAATACAAGTTGAAAAGTTAAAAATTTAATTTTTCAACTCAGATATTCGTTGTCGAATAATAAATTGTTGTCAATTCTAATTTACAGAGTTTAAATTGAATTTCTTAGTACTGTATGTGGATGTCTATATATATATATATATATATATATATATATATATATATATATATATATATATATATATATATATAAGAAGAAGAAGAGTATCAATATCGCCTGAAGAGATCTCTAGTTATAAGTAACTAGAGACCTCTTCAGGCGATATTGCTTATACAAATGTTTAGTCCGTAATGAAAAGTTACTTGTAACTGGCTGACTGAAACATGCTCATGAATGTATAGCGACATATTAATACAAATGTAAAACAAATAAAAAGTATATCTTGCCCTACAAAGTATTGAACACTCTTGTATTAACCTCGCTAAAACTTCCTTGGTCGCTTTAGCTCTGGAAAATATTAACTTGAAATTATATATAAATATATATGTGTGTGTGTGTGTGTGTGTGTGTGTGTGTGTGTGT
Source organism: Euprymna scolopes (assembly GCF_053919585.1). Taxonomy (NCBI): domain Eukaryota; kingdom Metazoa; phylum Mollusca; class Cephalopoda; order Sepiida; family Sepiolidae; genus Euprymna; species Euprymna scolopes. The sequence continues at coordinate 73,301,551 of NC_136498.1, forward strand.
GTGTGTGTGTGTGTGTGTGTGTGCGTGTGTGTGTGTGGAGAGAGAGAGTTGAGCGGTTTAGAAGAATTGCATAAACTGTTCAGTTGATTGATTTTAAACTCAATCAATATAACAATTAATAAAAATGGCTAACACTTATATTGAACAGCGTAAATTTTCTTGATGCAACATTTTGAACAGACATCTTTGAGATACGTCCATGCAATCTGTGTATTTAGCGATGAAAATGGTATTTCAAACTGAAGCGTGACAGATCAAAAAAAAAAATAGTAATTTAGCGTATTTACCGACCCAAACGACTTCCGGTTTTGAAATTTCTCGGAATAAACGACGTTACTTAATTTGAAGACCCCTCCCCCCGCCATACTGTGTTCCTTCAGTAAAAATTTCACACACACACACACACACACACACAACACACACACACACACGCACACACACACACGCACGCACACGCGCACACACACACGTGCACACACACACACGCACGCACGCACACATACACACACGCACACACACATATTAACTAAGTTACCATTCATTCATTTTCTTTTTCATTTATTTAATTTAGTTTAATTTACTATGTTTTAAAAGTATTTTACTTTCAATATTAATTATTTCTGTAAAAATGTTTCTGCAAATAAATATATTTTCGTAAAAAACAACAACAAAAAAAACAGAAAACAAGTAAATAAGCATATTTAAAAAAAAATCAGTTTAGGGATATTCTTATTTATTATATTTAAAATGTTTTACTTTAAATATTAATTGTTTCTGTAAAAATATTTCTGTAAATAAACATTTTTTTAAGAAAAAACGGTGCTTGTTAAGATAAAGTCGACATCGATTTTTTTAAATATGTCGTTTTAAGCAAAAACAATATTACGTACTTAATTGCCATGTCGAAAATAGAAATACATCCAAAAATTATTAAACTTCATGGAGTAGATACTAGGTTGGTGCAAAAAAACAATATCTTTTTCTCACATATGTTACTTTTATATATGATTTCTGAAATAATTCATTGATATATATATAGCCATGTTATATATCATTTTGAAGCGCGTTTTTCGCTCTATCGAATTGTGCTATTCAACATCTTCATTCATAGTTTTGCAGGCTTTTCGACAGCATGAACAAAATTCAAATCCGCACGATTTTCTTGTTCCAGTTCAAACTAGGCTGAAAAGCTGCCGAGACAGCTTGTGAAATCAATGATGCGTTTGTCCCTTGAACCACTAACCAACGTGTGGCACAACGGTGGTTCAAGAAATTTCGCAATGGTGACGAGAGCCTCAAAGATGGTGACGAGAGCCTCAAAGATGAAGACGATCGCGGCCGGCCGACTGCGATTGATAACGAACATTTGAAAGCCGATACTCGCAAAACCACACGAGAAGTTGCTGTTGGACTCAAGGTCAACCACTCAACAGTTGTTCGTCAGTTAAAGCAAATAGGGAAGTAAAAAAGTTGGATAAATGGGTGCCGCATGAATGAAACGATAATTAAAGAAAACGTCGTCTTCAGGTGTCTTCTACGCTCCTTTTGTGTAACAAAAACGACAAATTTCTCGAGCGGATTGTGACGTGTGATGAGAAGTGGGTCCTCTACGACAACTGGCGACGTTCGGCACAGTGGTTGGATGCCGGAGAAGCTCTCCAACACTTCCCGAAGCCGAAATTACACCAAAAAATGGTTATGGTGATGGTTTGGTGGTCTGCGGCCAGTCTCATCGATTACTGCTTCTTGAATCCGGGCGAAACGATTACGGCTAAGAAGTACTGCCTACAAATTGATGAAATGCACCAAAAGCTTCAACGAATGTGCCTGAGATTGGTCAATACGAAGGGACCAATTAATTCTCCTCCATGATACGCTCAACAAACTCTAGAGAAGATAAACAAATTGAACTACGAGACTCTGCCTAATCCACCATATTTACACTGATTATCACTTTTTCGAGCATCTCGATAACTTCTTGCGCGAAAAATGCTTCAAAAGCTGAAATGATGTCGAATCGGCCTTTAATGACTTTATCGCTTCCAGAACTCCAGATTTGTTTCTCTTTGGCAAAAATGTGTCGATTCTAATGGTTCTTATTTCGATTAATAAAGTTTATTATGAAAGAAGTTATGATCTTTTGAAGTTGAATATCAATAAACGACATTATTTTTGCACCAATCTAATATGTATTGTTAAAAGTAATGCTTACGGAAAAGTGGATAAAACTACGTTTGTTTTATACTTGATAAAGTAGACGATGAAGAGTTCACACACAGGGGACCATAACTCTGAACGTATATTTTAGATTATTTGTTTATGGCGTGTAATATTTGTTATCTATAACGATAGACTTTTTTTTTTTTTTTTTTTTTACTAAAAACACAATAGCAGTTGTTCTACTCGATGGATTTTCGTAAGTTTTTTTTTATATATATATATATATATATTACTATTTTCGACATGACAATTAAGTACGTAATATTCTTTTTTGCTTAAAACGCAATATTTAAAAAATCGATTTATCGACTCAATTTTAACAAGCACCGAAAAAACATGTAAAAATTCAGTTCCAGAATATTCTTATTGAGGTAATGGTGCATAAAACGAGACCCTAAATTTCAAAGATTACGGCAGGCCTGTCAATTGAGGTATGAAAGCACAAAATTGATACAATACTTCCGCTATTCTTCAAAACTACTTACTTATATAGTTGGGCAAAGTATTAAGATTTTTTTTTTTGTTGATATATTTTTTCTAACATATTTACGTCCCCCCCCCAAATATAGTTACGTTTTCTTTTCTGAATGTAGTATATTTAAATATACTTTATTTACATATATTTTATTTAAACCTGCGCAGTCTATTACGATCGTGGCCGATTATAAAAAAATGTCATTTTTATAGTTAACTATAATTTAGGTTTATTTTTTTCACCTTCCTTAAAATAAAATATATAAAAATACGTAAATTTTCTTTATCAATCGATTTTGTGTTTTATAATCGCATATCTTTTTCAAATAATTTTGTTTATATTTTGTTAAATTGTTTAGATATTTCTATACAATTAAAAAACAGAAAATTAATTGTTAAAGAAAGTTTGCGTATTTTTATTATAAGGGGGTGAAAAAAATAAACGTAAAATAGAGTTAACTATAAAAAAAAATATTTTTTAAATCGACAACGATCGTAATAAACTGCGCAGGTTTAAATAAAGTATATGTAAATAAAATATATTTAAATAAAGTGCATTTAAAAAATGTAAATATGTTATAAAAAATATATTAACAAACAAAAAAAATCTTAATATTTTGTCCAAATATATAAGTAAGCAGTTCTTAAGAATAGCTAAAGTATTGTATCAATTTTGTGCTTCCATACCTCAATTAACAGACCTGCCGCCATCTTTGAAACTTAGGGTCTCGTTTTATGCACCATTACTTTTATTTATTATGTTAAAAATATATTTTAATTTAATTATTTTCAAACACATGTAAAATAAACATATCCATTTAAAAAAAATCAGTTTACTGATATTTTTATGGTTTGACCTAGATTTTCGGCGGATCTTCAAATGACGTAACGCCGTTTACTTCCGGGAAGTTTCAAAACCGGAAGTCGTTTGGATCGGTAAATCCGCTAAATACCCTTTAAAAATAGTTCAAATTTAAAGCGCGACAAACCAACGAAACTGCTATTTCAAACTTAAGCGTGACAGACAGACGAAAATCTTATTTTGAACTTAAGCATGATAGAACAATTAAACAATTAAAACAATTAAAAAGACGCTAAAAACAATTAAAAGACGCTTAGAATAAAACGCACCCATTTAATATGCGCGTTTATAGATGAATCTGAACTGAAATGTGACGTAACAACTGACGAACAAAACTTTGTTCTTATCCAGAATTTCCCTATATTAAAAAAAAAGCAAAAATAAAGAAAAATCTGTACGAAAACGAAAATATCATATTCCAGAAAGCACGTAAATTGATCAAGGAATTTTAGTTTTAACTAAGAAAACCAAATTTATGAGTATTTGAGGAACCAATGTTTCGTGTCGCTATCTTGAAAATAATCTCAAGAAACAAGAGAAATAACTCAACTTTAATTAAAACTTGCGATATTTTTGTTGTAATGTGTACGAATTCCCATTAATTGCTTAAAAATGATCTTCTTTATAAAAATAAAACTACTCAATTTACGTAATTTTTGGAATATGATATTTTCGTTTCGTCACGGGCACGTACATCAAGCAGTTATTTATTTATTTATTTATTTTAAGGGGGAATTCTGGAGAAGAACCCAAAGCCGATTTATAGACGCAAGGACACATCCAAAACAATTCCTCTTCTTTCTTATTGGCATCACAAATTCAGCAATTTGGCCTTTTGTCTAAGAACAATATTGCAACATCATACACACGCGTGCACACACGCACACAGTGAAAACTGTCCTCGGTCAGGCAGGATCATATTAATTCAGTCGGAGTTACCCAGAACATTTAGGTTCTGCCAAAGTCCGTAAGGGTTCCGCAAGTACAGGTGCTAATGAACTGTTAATTTTTATTTAATTTCATGTATATAATATATTACTAAACATGCACAATATATTCTAGGTGATTGGAATATTGAGTACTGGTACAGCTTTTGAACCAGGAAAAAAAAAAAAAAGAAAGAAACGACAAAATGCATAAGCAATCAGAAAAGGCTGAATCAAAACGAACCGGTGTTAAAATCAAAATGAGGCTGATTAAAAGAAAAAAGAGAAAAACACTCACTGTATGTTTTATATGGCAATTTATTTATTTTCTGACAAACAAAAATCAATGAATTTTGACAAATATTTTACAGAAAATTTGAAAATGAAGCTGGTTTTTTTTTGGGGGGGGGTCGATAAATTGTTTGTTTTTGTTTGTTTGTTTTTAACATAATCAATGCAACAATGTTTTTTATAGATTTTTTTACGTTTTATATTTCCGGTACTGGCACAACTTTTAGGATGGAGAAAAGCGAGAGATTAAATACAACAGAGTTTTCATTTTTCTTAACTCTTCTAGTAATTTTCTCAGTTATACAAAAGGAGGCGACAGATTGATTGTAGATTGTAACTACCCCTGGACAATTATCTTGTTTTTGTTATGCAACAAGGCGAGTTGTTGAGTTGTCTTTCTTCTCTTCCTCTGTTTTGAAATGACCTCTACTTTCCAGTGATGCTGATTTTGGAGACCAGAGCTGAACGGATGACACACTTTATCAAAAGCAACATGGGGAAAGTGGCAACCTATGCGACCGAATCCTCTTATCAACCAAGATCCTCGCCAAAAGAGACAGCATAGTTCCAGCGGCTACTCAAGACCAGAGCAGACAAGTCGGGTAGCATCTCTCGTTGGACCTTGTTGGGAAACGGGGGTACAATTATACCATCTTTAGATAGAACAAATACTACAGTTGAATCCTAGCCAGAAAACCAAGAAGGTATACTTTAGTTTCATGTACAGCCCAAAAGCGGCATCATATTTTTTACAACTTTTTTTTTTATGCATCGCCGGTGATCGGGCGATCCTATTTATTAAAAAGGAGGCTAGAAGGTGATAACATTCTATAAATATTAAATTAGCGTATCTATATACTAATTTAATGTTCGTAGTATGTTATGACCTTCTATCCTCGTTTTTAATAAATCGGATCTCTCGGTCGAATAATTTATAATCTGCAAACCGTGACACTCGTACGCATACTAATTAATATATAGTATTATATACTATATATACTATTAATATATAGATATTAACGCCTTTTCATAATTTTATGCATATCTGCTCTGATTCTGTTCAGCAAATGCTGTTCTTGACAAAGATCCCCAAAATGAGCAATATAATCCCCATTCTTACCCGTGAGATGCAGGGGAGGGGGGCTGACATTGAGAAAACAAATGAGAAGGGGAGCAAAAACAAATTTATACTTTTTAACCATTAAAAAATATTGGTGCTTATACAAAAAGAGGCGACAGATCGATTGAGGAAAATTACATTTTTCGTAGATGTTTTAAATAGACTGTGAAGAGTGCAGAAACAGCGGACATAACTCAGTATATTCTAGATTACATCGTAATGGCGTCCAACATGTTTAACAGATATCGATAGATTTTTTTAAAACTAAAAACACAATAGCATTTGTTCTACTCGATGCATTTTTGTAATTTTTGGATATATTACTGTTTTCGACATGATAATTTCTTTTATTTTATTATTGCATTTTCACTCCAAACAAGGCACAGTGCTACTTTGATGTATCTGGAACATAATTTGCATGGATACTATGTAGGGAGTTCGGCAGCAAGATGTCTGTTTACATTATACTTGAACTTCTGCATGTCAGTACAGTCGGGGAAGCAGGGACCTGGAAGGAGACTCTAGAGTCTAGCAACTCGACAGAAGAAACTATTGGAGTAGAAGGCATTCCTAAATCTAGGGATCTCTAGTGTGTGGGAGTGAAATTTAGCTGCTTGTCGGATTTTCGGGGGTATTTACGTCGAGTGGAGTACAATGCCTTGAAATTCGTTGGAACGATTTCTATTAAAATACTTGTAAGATAGGCAGAAGGATGCAACATTTCGTCGCTGGGACAGAGGCTAAAGCTTAGCTGACAGCTGATTAAGTAAGTTATGTTGTTTTTGCTTAAAAGGACATATTTTTAAAGAATAGATCCGTCGCCTTTCTTTGAACAAGCACCAATTATTCACTTAAGAGATATTGTTTGCTTAGAAAAAAAAAAATGATTAATAAAAGGTCAAACTGAAAAGCGTTCTTTTTTCGCCTAAGTTACATGTTTGATTGCTTTTCGTCTTTACCATGTTGACATGATCTAGATATGTCAACCAGATCATACAGCAGAAAACAAGAGCTTATTTATTTATTTATGTTATTTATTTCAAACTATGTTATATTCAACCATAATAAGAACCTATCACCTATCTAGTTCAGACATGTTACAATATACTAATTAACATGAGAAATCTCGGCAATTGTGCATTACTTTCATGAAACAACTTTTTTGGTTTCATTTTGAAAAGCGCAGAACAGGAGGAAACAATGCAATTTCAATAACAAAATATAAATCATTAACTATCTGAACATTTATTGAATTAAAATAAAATTTAAAATGTCTATTTTGTGTCATGACAATTTTCTTAATTTTATTTTAATTTAATATATGTTTAGATAACATTTCAGAATTTTTGTGCCACAAAAAAATTAAAAAATAATTTTTATTTTGTGTCATTAGAATTTTCTTAATTTCTCAAAAAATGTTTTCTAAAAAAAAAAACGTCACACGTATTCCATTATGTAATTAAATGCCTTAAAATATTGGTACAAACCTGTTTTTATACAGGCTGTAGCGTCCATTAGCAAAAAAATAGAAAAGAATAACTGCTGCTTCTCTTTATATCCTTGTGATCATGTCTCCTGATATGCTAATAGAATGCTTCCGGTTTTGAATAAAAAGGCTGATTTTTCAGAAACCCCAGCAGATTGAAGTTGGAATAGCAAGTTTTCACAGCAGAGTTACGAGTTCTGGAGTTGTGAGTTTTGGAGTTGCGAGTTTTAATAGCAGTGTGTCGAATTTACGGGAAATTATTACTTGGAAAGTGTAGAACAGTTAACTTTTGACTATTTAACCACACATTAATCATTGTTCATAACTACTTATAAATTTTGACAACTTCCATTGATTTACGAATTTTAATTTTAATTCAGTAAATGTTAAGATAACTAATGTTTTATTTTACGTTATTGCATTGTTATTGCATTGTTGTTGACATTTATTGACACTTTCAGTTCTCCCTTTTCTTCTGAAATTGCATTGTCTCCCCCTGATCTGCACTCTTTAAATTAAAACCAAAAAATTGTTCCCTGACAGTAATACACAAGTTTCGAACTCCTTAGCAACGTCTACATATAGCTGAACAGCAATGGTGCATAATCAACGGGTCGTGGTAATATCTAAGCATGTGAATAGCAAATAAGATCGAAATAATCCAAAGAAAAAAAAAAAACAAGAACATATGGTGATTTGGGAAATGGTATACGTGCAGAGGTAAGCCAGCTGAAAACTCAAATTTAGGTCGAACCCAATGAGTTTACTTATATATATATAGCATACCAAATCGGAGTCATTATATCCAGCAACTCCATCTTTTGATACATTTTGTGTCTGCAGTATAAAAGTGGTTCATGTTATGCGAGTTAACAACAACAACATGCATAATCATCAACATTTGTTATAAATTTCACAAAGTAAATAACCTGATGTTAAATACAATTTTTTTTATTGCTGAAAAGAAAAACGAATGCAACTACACTATCAGAAATCAGAAAGCAAAAAAAAAAAATCGATTAAAAACAAAACAATGGTATCTACTGACGTTTTGTGTCAATTTCAACTGTAAGCAATGATCAATTATCAAATTATGTCAAAAGTACTAAGATATTACCGCATTATTAAAAAAAAAAACGCACATGAGTTTTCGATCTTTATCGTAAAAATGCATCGCCATATTTCTTTGGCAACACGTGACATGGGAAGTAACTCTGTTATGCTAAAAAAAATAGACCGTTAATTCATATTTAAGATTGTTAACATATAATTTATTAAAAATAAACATTTAAGAAATACCAGAATAATTTAACATAATTGTACTTTTGGTATTAATCGCATTTCCCTCTCACAGGAACACAATTGCAAAGCTGTTAGAAGGTCATGTGTCTGAAGGAAATTTAACCTGCAAACGAACAAGACGAACGATAGTTTGGTGGGCATTTATATTAATAGAGGAACGTTTATGTGTTATAAAAACCTTCCTCACTAGTGGAGAGTTACTATTTTTGTTACTTGTAGTTATGAGACATGAGAAGAGGGTCGCGAAGGAAGTATTTTTTCACAACCTTGCTTCAGGCCAACTACGCACGATGATAACTATTTTTGTTTACAACAATTTGCAAAAAAAAAAAAAAAAAAAAAAATACATAATGTTCAACACAAATTCCTAGAGGAAAATCGAACGATATTATCAACAACAAACAATTGACTGGAGTTCACTTTCTTTACAAGTCATGGAAGCCTCTAATACATCAACTATGGCAGCTCACAGGAAACAGCACCTGACCAGAATCTCCATTTTGAAGATGAAAATTAAGAGAAGGCTTTAATTGTCCCATGGTGCAGAAATTACTCCTGCTACATGTTTAGTGTTCCATCAAAACATTTTGAAGTACAGAAACAAAATCGAGATTTCCATCTGCAAACTACACATTTCCTGTGTCTCGAACGAGGAAAGAGAGCAAATGGAATCTGATTGGTTAATTTTTCAACTGGCTATATGGAAGGAATTAGAAGATCTCTCTTCCCATTTACATCCGCCGGAGGCCAGTGGTTACTTGGATCAACCTGCACTTCCCAATACGTCTGGATCTACGATGAATAGAGCTCCTTCATCGTTTTCAGTTAAACTTCATCAGGTCCAAATCACTGGACCCACGTTCAGCGGTAGTGAAACGGAAAACGAATGAGTATCTACATTTTTTTTTTGTCTAGATTTGAAAATTGTGCTGCAGGTATGACAAATGATGCAGAAAAATTAAATATTTTGAAATGTTCTCTGTCCGGAAGACCTCTGCTTTTGATTAAACATTTTGATTGACATTTGTGGAGGGGGAAAGGGGTAAAAATTTCTGGGGTTTTGGGATGCATTGTTAAAGTGCATGAGTGTCCGATTCTGATTCTACTTCATGCTATGTCTTGTCTTTAGTTGGGTAGCAGTTCCATGTTTTCTCTTCCAACTTAATATAATTTTGTTTTTACTATTAGTGTCACTACTTAACAAGACCACAAGCCACTCAAGGATAAGAGATTATTGAGAAGAAAATGATTGCCAGCCGAAAAAATGAGGAACACTACGCGAGTACTAACATTGATCAATGGTTTAAATTATATTTAATTATTTATAGGACAAGAATTTGTTGACATTGGATTTGAAGATGACCAAGTTGAAATCAGCTGGGAAGCAATCCTTCAGTAATGTGTTCCATACATCGGAAGCTCTTACAAAGAAGTTCTGTTGATAGAAATTCCACCTGACACTAGGAACACAGAGGGAGAAAGGAAATCTTTTTTGTTGTGATAGAAGATGAGTTCTTGCTGTGAATGTCTTATAAGGAGGAGCAAACGTTTGGAGCGCAGTGTAGTACCGTCCATAGAAATAATTATGGCGTAGAGAGAGATTAGCAACGTTTATTTAGTGAGAAAGAAGTTGTAAGGATTAAAAAAAAACTTCCCACTAAATTTTGAAGTCAAATTTGTCCTAAACTTTCAATCTTTTAATATATGAAGATCTGTTAAGAATTGTAAAGCCAGAAATTAATTCCTATTCGACAGTTTAAATATTCCCAAATTCTTTTTACATTTTAAAGAGTCTCAAAGTCATTTCTTTTTCAACTCTTAACAAACAATTAAAATGACTGACTTATTTATGAAGCAAGCGAAATGCATTCTGGTGGATTGAATTTTGTAATAATTTTGTTTTTAATAGGATTTTTAAGATGATATTTTTGTTACTCTACACATTTTTTCATTTCATTAACAATTAATCGTTATCATGTAGTCATACTAGCAGCACGGATCTTTCTGACCCTCTCACACTATTTCACTCTAACTATCATCCATCACACTAAATAAGTATTCATATATGCATTATGAATCCTCTGTTAGTTGCTGGCCGTAAGTACTGAGTAGTCTCCCCAACTGATCTACATATTTATTTTGGTATTCACAAAAGAACATTGCTGACAATTTCATCCTAAGATCTCCAATAGTGACACAAATCTGGTTCTTCTTTCTTTGATTAGGGATGAATTCCATGTAGATTGCTACCTCCAGAAGATAAGTCCAGCTTTTAGTATTTTTATGTACACACCGTCAAGTTTCTTCTCTAATCTTTTGATAAAAAACAAATGCTACTTTTTTTTTCCTACCGGTCACTGTTTAGTAAAGCTCGAAGGCCACTCGAGAATAAGGATTAATGAGTGTCAGGTGGCTGATGAGACAACATCGTAATGATCAGTAACGGTGGAAATTGGCTAAGATTTGATTATTTAAGATGACGGCTTAACAAGAACTTGTTTACATTGAATTTGAAAACGGCCATGTTACAGTCAACTAGAAAGCAGACCCACAATATTGTGTTCTATATATGGGTAGTTGTAGGAAATAACCCTCCATATACAAAAACCAATGTAACGAGGGCTTTAAAGAAGTCACATTTCATGGTAGGAAGATTTGGCTTTCAAATGGTTTTCATCTTGTCCAGTCCAGACATATTTAGTTTACTCTTTGGGCCATTTTCCTTTGCAATTTTACTTCCAAGATAAATAAACTCAAGGCAGTTTTGAGAAAAGTCCAATTTCGAAAAGAGATATTTCCCTTTATAAATGACTAGCGGGGGGTACCCGGCGATGCCCGGGTGTCTTGAGGTAAATCAAAACTCCGGGGGAGGGGGTGTTAAATAATAAAAAAAAAATGTTTTGGTAGGTGAGTATGAGAATCGAACCCGTACCCTTGAGTTAGAAATTAATGTGTGAAAAAAAAACCGGACGATGTTAACCATTAGGCCACCACGACATACAACATATACAGGTTTGAATTTATTTATTTAACTATAAAAACAGGCGTGCGCAATAAAAGTTAACTCTGCTGCTTCCATTTGACCTAATTAAGAAGGTCAACTAGAAGTCACGCAGCGTTTGGGTTTGTTTACCCAAATTTGACTGTTTTCTCCTCCAACAGATGTTGGGGAAGGGGAGAGCAGCTCCCAATTGTCCAGATTGAATAGTAATTGTATGATATACAAGATTGATCAAAGCTGATCGCTTCTGGACGTTTCCCGGTGCGATTGCCAGGAACTTTGTTAGCTTTGAATTAGTTTCGCTTTTTATACGAAAAGGCCTAATCAACACGTGAGAAGCCAAAATAGCAATAATTTTGTAAAAGTCGACATAAATAAATCTATAAGCTACATGCGTTCCCAAATCCTAGTTATCTAGGACCTATATAAACAGTTGTAAGCGATAGTAACGAACCCGGGACCGTGTGCGAGAAAAGCCTTTGCCAGACATACACGAAATGGTCACACACATTTTGCCTTTTATATATATAGATTAATAGTGAACATATACAACATAATCGGGTTGATACACTGGTTCTCATTAGATCACAGAAGTTAAGTCTGATCAGCATTAGATGGGCGACCATTTGAGAATACCAGGCGCTGTATGTAGGTGAACGTTGACACCTTGCAAAAACTACAAAAACCTAACATCATCATCTCCTTTGACTGGGATATACAAGCGTTTGAGGACCACTTGTGAATTTGATATTTCCATGAAACTTCCTCCTTTAGAAGAATTTGATTCAACCTGCCCAGAGTAAATGCTGCTTTGATACGGGTAACAGTAAATATAAAATATGTGTAATTCATGTAGAGTCGAGAATCACCCATGCACACTGACTAACACAAAAAATAGTCGCACAAATTTCATTAATATAGAGTTTACAAAGACAAACTCACTTACCTGTCTTAAAAGAACTGGTTCTAATGCGGGATCCAATTCTGTTGTCACATTTTCTAGTAAACACGGTTTGCCAAAATGAATAGCATTCTCCAAGGTTCGCAAGAAATCTTTGTCGGATAATTTAATCACATCTAACCCATTATCTTTCTCCTAGAATGATTAAGCACAAATACACAACAGAACCGTCCATAAAAAATAATTTAACTTAATTGAAAAATACATTGTCATTAGATACTAAAAATAAGAACTATTACAGTGTTCTAAATATCTGCAGACCTGGATTAAATATCTATAACTCGAAATTTAGGTGCTTCTTCATTATAATAGCGAACCGGATATTGAGCACTTTTTGTTGCCTGTGCGTTGGACTCCCCCCCCCCCAAACAGATGAATCAAAACAACTTTTCTTTCAATCAAAATAGCAGCGAGTACCCGTGCGACTGGAAAAAAAAAAAGATGAACCGCAGCAGCCAGGTTCAAACATGAAACGCGAAAGAGGAAACGAAAGGAAAAAAGTTACTGGCAAACATGTTTGCTGACACAGCTACCGGTGCTTATGACGTTGCAAAATAAGGTTTTTAAACACAGTTTTAGTTAATTACGCATGCATGAATTGCAAAAACAACAACGTGAAAACCAGCCCCCCCCCTTCCAAAAAGCGATCCAGTTGACTGCCAGAGAATTAATCTTTTTTTCTAATTTTCACATATTATGCATCCGAGGCATTGTTCTTTCAGATGGTACCAGTTTCGACCTGGTCGAGTGTGGCTAACAAATTTTTAGCAGACATGCAAACACACACACACATTTTGCCTTTTATATATTAGACTAGCAGGGGTACCCAGCATTGCCTGGATGTAGAGAGGTGGTGTAGTAAGGAACCCTTGGTAAACAGCCCAGGTGGAGAGAGGTGTTAAAAAAAAATTGGTAGTAGGCAGGCAGGCTCGAACCCGTAATGCTAAGGAGGAAAAGACAGTGAAAAAAAAACTAACGTCTTAGCTGATGCACCCATCACGAAACCGGAAGTCGCGAGCGTTGGGATTAACAATAGTCAATTGAAAGGAGACAATGACTTGCAAAAATGTCGATGAAAAAAACGACATCTCCTTGTGAAAAACGGCCGAGTTGAGGGTGAAGGAATTAATGTTTTTGGCCAATTTTTGGATATTTGTCAGTCAAGAGACTGAGTTTTCAAACGGTGCCAATTTAGTCAGTGTTGGCCACGTGTGTCAAAAGCTTTAGTGAGATGTACAAACATACATACATACATACATACATACATACATACATACATACTAACAGACAGGTGAGATTTATATAATAGATTAATTTTTTACCTTATCGTTTTCCGTAATTAATGGATATGTTTATTAGTGTGACATGACAATTAAGTGGATTACAATGGTTTTATTTGAAATTCAATATTTCGATTGTTGGATTTCGCTATTATAACGAAGAAGCGGCGAAATTTATTCAAAATACATTTTGTTGATATGAAAAATAAATTGAGGCATATTTTTGAAAGTATGGTTTTTATTATTTTTTTGCTTACTTTCGTTTATAGGTAAGTACAATTAAGAGATCGATAATTCTAATAAAACTATTAACAATATGCATGCAAATAAATTCCTACTTGAAGTAAACTTTGTCAACTCTGATATTTGAGATTAACATGCATACAAACAGTGCTGAAAGAAGAAATAAGACGAACCATAGATTTGATCCATTTATTAGCTTGTCCTTGAGGGTCAATAAAAAGTGGCCAACGTCTAGCATAGTGGACAATGACCCCGTTTTCTACGGACAAGGCGTCTTTGGGAAGGCCGTTAATTTGCCAGTTCCTGATTAAAACGGGGTCACTAAGTGTACCAATCAGCGTTGGGTCATCTGTTCTTGGAACCTGGTATTCCTCTAACTTCTGCACCCATTCTGCCTGCATGGTCGCTCGGTACTCTCCCTAGATATAAAAAGATATAGGTTATATAAAAAGAAATAGTCTTCAGAAGCACCATGGCAAAATTGATTTAAGAGTGGAAAGAAATCGGCATATAAACCAGTGGAGGAGAGGGTATGACCTTAGTAAGAAAAGAAGCAAAGATTTAGCATTGCATATCTTAGATAGACTCGTCAAGCATCATATGTCACGAGTTTTTTAGGGTTTTTTTTTAAAAAGGAAGAAATAAAAAAATGTATTTAAAACAAATAATATTTACAGAAATAAAAGAAATGGTAAATTCTGTATAGCAGAATACAAGAATTTTACACATTGGCAATATTCAAACACTGAATAGTCTTACAGTTCTGAATTTCTTAGATGAGAGCTAATTGTTTGTATTACTTATTATGATTGGACTATTTTCATTATTTATGCAACGTTTCAGTCGATGTAGCCTTCGACCTCCGTCAGGCATGTTGGTCACAATCGTGAAAAAGAAAGGAGAAAAGTTACTGGCTCTGTAGATGGTTTCGTATGCATGGTCGCTCGGTACTCTCCTTAGATATAAAAACATTTAGTCTTTCAAAAGATATAGGCTATATAACCAATTTTTTTTCACACATACGAAACTACAGCGAAAAACCCCAAAAACTCCAAGAATACAAAACCGTCTATGAAGCCAGTAATTTTTCTTCTTTCTTCTCCAAGATGGCGGCCAACATGCCTGACGGAGGTCAAAGGCTACATCGACCGAAACGTTGCACAAATAACATTCAAGATGAGAACAATAGTTCGATCAAAACAAAGAATACAAACTGAATAGTCTATTTTGGAAATAAATGTAGATAAAAAGATAATGTGTACAATAATAAAGAGCCCTTTTGGGGACCCCCAACTCCCAAAATTTGGGAGCTTTATACTCGACTTTCCTTGTACTGGAATGGAGATAAGTATATTTTAAAATGTGTTATTAAAAACATGCCAGAAGCAGCAATCTCTGCAATGACTCAGATTGGGAGATGTTTATAAAATCTCAGCTGTGTCAGAGCAATTGCGGTTGACACGTGCAAAAGGTCAAACCTACTTGGCCGATACCAAGATTTGTAAACCAATGACAACATTTCAGTTTCTTTGGTTTTAATATCTTTCTCTCTATATATATATATAGACCCTGAAGGCAATCCCGTGCCTCAACTCTTGGTTTATACAATGCTCCTTTAATTGCGAAAATAGAAGAATTCTATTTTTATATAAAAAAGGATATTTTGTTCGCTTATTGCATACAGCATTGAATTCCAACAGAACAGTCCTTGTCACTAACGATGCCAAGAACTCGACACAAAATCCACTAGCCGATGTAACAGACGTCATATCAACCCCTTGATCTAAAGAGGATGTGCCTATCATTATTATCATGTTGTGGGGGGGGGGCTTGTTGCCGTGTTCAGGATATAACAGCCATTCTAGAAACGTCCGCAAAGCCATGTAAACCAAGTTACACTCCTTGGTAAGCGATAGTAACACTGATATAGTGGAACATCCTGGCATCCCCTGAGAATGGATTACTCAGTCTATAAAAGACGCTAACAAGCGGTAACCAATGGAAGAGAGTAAGCTAATCTTGATACTCAGACATTCAACATATATTCGAGTTTCAATGTCTTATTTGTTAAATTGTATCTTTGTACAATAAACTTATGATAATTTACTCTGTGTGTTGAGTCTTCTTTCATCTGGTTAATTTATATTGATTATATTCCCCCAGGAATATATCAAATACAATAAGTTATTCTTCGACTTTTAGCATTGCTGAACTAGGTTTTCAAAATGTGTGTTCAGAGAGCGATTAAATGTGGCACAATGATAAAAATCTCTTTTGGGGTACCCCCAGCTCCCTAAATTTGGGAGCCTTATACTCAACTTCCCTTGTCCTCGAATGGATATAAATGTATTTTAACATGTGCTATAAAAACATGGCAGTTTAGACGAAAAACAAAATGAATTATTATAATATGAAGAATATCGACTGCAAAAAAAGTAACCTATGCTACCAAAAGAAATCTTACTGTGAAAGTTCCTAGGTAAGCTATGTATCCAGCAGATATAAGCACATCACCAATCATCTTGTCTTGAACTTTCTCAAGGTTCAGAGCTGATACTTGCCAACGATCTTTCTCACCTGCAAGGCCTCCAATGAGCTGAAAAAATATAACAAAACATAAGAAATAATTGAAAGAAGAAATTATTTCATACTAGCAGGATCTGAGTCCTTGTGTTGCATAGTTAAATTGAGACAACCAAAAATTGCAACCACCCTCAAAAGTAAATTGACTGAAAAAAAAATGGAAAGACATACTTCAACAAAAATACAAAGCTTCTGTCTTTGATATAAAAATATTTGCATGTATATAAATGATAATAAAATGAAAACAATGATGATTAATTATTGGAGTTAAGAATCAAATAAAACATACCTTTTTTGTTTTAAATAGGATTCAAACTGTAGAAGTCAAACCGACGTCAAAAAAAAGAAAATTAACACGTAAACATATTTTTATTCAACAACACAGACATAAAAGAGAGACGTCTGTTTTCATTTACATTCCGCAATAGGAGCCTTTTTTATGCCTGAAAGTGACACAATGTTCAATGAGCTAGATCAGAGATGAACCACTGTACAATTCATTCTCTCTACCAATCCAAGTTATGACAAGAGACCATTGCCAGCACCCTCAAAATGCAAATCCAGACGGTTCAACACTTGAGGGCACAGCTCAACGCATCAAACGACCCCTGGTTATGGTCTTTAGAGTGGTTGCAAGTGAGGGCCACATCATGCCACCTCATATCTTCGAAGTCGGCTTGAAAGTCTACACCAAAGTGTACCTAGATGTGCTGAAGAGTGTGGTGATCTGCTGGTGCAATTAGGTGGCCACTGGCAGACCCTGGGTGTAGCAACAAGATTCAGCACTGATCAACAAGTCCAAAGAGACTCAGGTTTGGCTTGAGAAGGAGCGCTACCACTTTGTACCCTTCTCTCACTGGACTCCCCTCCTCCTCCGACCAGAAGCCACTGGACTACTTTGTTTGGTCATACACTGAGAACATCACCAGCATGACCTCCCACAACACCAAACGCAGTTTGATCACCACCATCTGCCGAGTATTCGCTGAGCTCCTGCCAGCACTTGTGGAAAAGGCATACTCCCAATTATGGATCCTTATCAAGGTGGTGATTGAGGCTGAAGGCGGCTACATTGAATAGATGTCAGCTCTACTACATAATCAAGTTACTAGAATTGATTTTTTTTTCAATAAAAGCTTTAAAATAAAGCTGTAGTGTTGTTTTCTTTGTGGGACAATTTTATCATTCCACCCTGTACAATCTCCCTATCTATCTATATCTCTTTTCCATATATATATATATATATATATATATATATATATATATATATATATATATATGGTAATCCTGGCCCTAGTTCGTTCTTCATGTTACTAGGCCCTCAGGGAAGAGTGAGATGGCATGATGTAAACTTTATCAACGAATTCTAGTGTTCTGGACGTGTCAGATTGTGCAGTCTTTTTCTTTCTGATGTTATCTCATAGTCAAATCTTGGATCTTTCAATATTTTTATGACATTTTCTAACATCTTCCATACTGAGGAAGTCTGATGTCTTTTTATTCTTTAAAATTGCTGCAGACAAATATCATCTCTACTCTCTCTCTATATATGCAATCCACTCAAAAACAGTATTGCAGGCAAAATAAACAAAGAAATAACAATTACTAAAAATGTGATATATTTAATTGATGAGGATGGTCGGTAGTTCCATTCTTATCATTATATATATATATATATATACATATATATATATATATATATATATATATATATATATATATATATATCAAGTTTGAGTATATTGATAACATAAACTAAAATCCAATATTTTTTTCAAAAGTGTTCCATGCACGTGTAAAGATTTTATAAACAAAATTATACAAACAGTTTAAAGATTCTACACGGATCGATCAACGTTTCGATATTTCCATGTCATCACCAGGGCTGCCAAATGAATCTTGCAATCAGAATATAAGTTAAAATAGAATTAATAAATAAATAAAATAAAAAGATTTCTAACTCATTTTTTGATTTGATTGAAATATTCTTTTGGGAATTATAATAATGACATGAAAATGTCGAAACGTCAATTGATCCGCATGATCTTACAATGTTTAGATAATTTCATATATATATATATATATATATATATATATATATATATATATATATATATACTAGCATGGGTGCCCAGCGTTGCCCGGGTATTTGGAGGTGTATGTTGAGCAAAAAAAAAAAAAAAAAAGCGGTCAACTTTTTTTAACTTTGACCCCTATTATGACCCCTTAAAATTTATTGTTTTAGGCTCAAATAAAGTTATTAAGTTAGATCAATGTCCAAGAAACCTATATCTAAAATTTCAAGTGTTTAGACTCAAAATTGTCGGAGTTTGGTAGAGTTCTCAAAGTTCAAATCGTTGAACTTTGACCCCTTAATCGCCAAATTTCTGGCCGAAAACCGAACACATCGATTTTCCCAAATGTCAGTACCCTGCATATTAAATTTCGAGTCTGTAGACTTAAAATTGAAAGAGTTATTGCGTAGGGAAATGTACACAGACACACAGAAAGACAGATACACAGACAGATAGATACACAGACACGTTCACTTTTATATTATTGCCCGGGTGTTTGGAGGTGTATGCTGAGCAAAAAAAAAGAAAAAGCGGTCAATTTTTTTTTAATTCGACCCCTATTATGACCCCTTAACCTTTATTGTTTTGGAACTCAAATAAAGTTATTAAGTTAGATCCATGTCCAAGGAACCTATATCTAAAATTTCAAGTGTTTAGACCCAAAATTGTTGGAAGAGTTTGGTAGAGTTTTCAAAGTTCAAATCGTTGAACTTTGACCCCTTAACAGTTCAATTTCTGGCCGAGAACCGATCACAAAGATTTTCCCAAATCTCTGTACCCCGTATATCAAATTTCGAGTCTGTAGACTGAAAATTAACAGAGTTATTTCGTAGGAAAATGTACACAAACACGCAGACACATTCACTTTTATAGATATACTAGCATTTCAGCCCGGCGTTGCCCGGGTGTTTGGATGTTTATGTTGAGCAAAAAAAAAAGAAAGATAAGGGGTAGTAGGAAGGCAGGCTCGAACCTGTACCGCGAACGAGGAAAAGAACGAGGAAAAACCCGACGTCTTTGCGGTTACGACCACCGCCAAACCTGAAGTGACTTATGTTTACATTAAGGCTAGACAATCGAAAGGAGAGGATATCTTTAAAAACTTCAGCGAAAAAAGCGACCTTCCCTGTCGAAAAGTGCCTAGTTGAAGGTAAAGATGTTAATGTCTTCAGCTAATTTTTCGATATTTGTCGTATGAAAGGTCAAACTTCAAAACGATACTGATCTTGGTAAAATCCGTCACCTCTGTCGAAAGTTTTAGGCAGACATGCAAACATACATACATACATACATTTATATATTGGTAACTAAAAATTTTCGACCCAAACCAATGAAAAAGCTTGCCCTATCTCTGAATACCCTTTATGTCAAATTTCAAATGTTTAAACCAGAAATTATCTGAGAAATTAGGTAGAGACCGCAGAGGTCAACTTTTTAAAAACTTTGACCCCTATTATGACCCCTTAAAATTTATTGGTTTGGGCTCAAATCAAGTTATTAAGCTAGATCCATGTCCAAGGAACCTATATCTAAAATTTCAAGTGTTTAGATTCAAAATTGTCGGAGGAGTTTGGTAGAGTTCTCAAAAGTCAAATTTTTGAACTTCGACCCCTTAACAACCAAATTTCTAGCAGAAATCCGGTCACATCGATTTTCCCAAATCTCAGTACTCTGTATATCAAATTTCGAGTCTGTAGACTTAAAATTGACAGAGTTATTGCGTAGGGAAATGTACACAGACAGACTGACAGGCAGACACACAGACACGTTCACTTTTATATGTATATACTAGCATGGGTTCCCGGCGTTGCCTAGGTATTTGGAGGTGTATTTTGAGCCAAAAAAAGAAGAAAAAAAGCGGTCAATCTGTTTTTAAATTTGATCCCTGTATCACCTCTTAACATTTATTGTTTTTGCCTCAAATCAAGTTATTAAGCTAGATCCATGTCCAAGGAACCTATATATATCTAAAATTTTAAGTGTTTAGACCCAAAATTGTCGGAGGAGTTTGGTAGAGTTCTCAAAGGTCAAATCGCTGAACTTTCACCCTTTAACAGCCGAATTTCTGGCCGAAAATAGATCACATCGATTTTACCAAATCTCAGTACCCTGTATATCAAATTTCGAGTCTGTAGACTTAAAATTAACAGAGTTATTGCGAAGGAAAATGTACACAGACAGACAGACAGACAGACACTTCACTTTTATTTATTTATATATATATATATATATATATATATATATATATATATATATATATAGAGAGAGAGAGAGAGAGAGAGAGAGAGAGAGAGAGAGAGAGAGAAAGAAAGAGGAAGAAAGTAACTATACCTTATCAGCTCGGATTAATCGGCCTTGACATTGTTCACAATTATCTTCCAGTTCTTTCTTTTTGTTCATCGTGTCCTCATATTTCGCCTGCAATGTAGCAATACCGTCTTCAACTGATTGGAGTCGATCTTTGGCTGCGTCAAGTAACTTTTGAGTTTCAGCTAGTTCGGCTTGTGCAACTTTCAGAATTTCTCGTTTGGGGGCAACTGCTTTTGCAACATGATAATAATGATACATGGCGCGCACCCACTGGCAAATTGAAGTACATGCTTTCGAAACCTAAAAACAAAGTAGAAATTAAACAATGTTAATTCAAAATGCTTCAAAATCTCTATATATAAATGTGTATGTGTGTGTGTGTTCCCTATAGAAAGAAAGGTTAGAGAAACTATATAAAAACTAAGCATGTATGTAAAATTGTCCGAAGTAGACAATGGAAGTGGTTGTGAATTTTTAAATGTTCTCCTAAAGAGCTATGGAGACAGAACCTCTATTAAAAATATATCCTATTTTAATAAAACTTAATTCGTATATATAATTTTTTTTCTGGGAAGAGAATGGATGTAGTTCTAAATTTTAATGTGCCAAATCTCTATGTGCTTCCTCTAAGAGAACTATGGGGTTAGAATCCGTTTAAAATTTCAATGAAATTTAAACCATATGACATTATTATGGGGTAAGCTGACCTTCCTCTTTCAGAAATAATGGACTTACCCAGAGACTATAAATATAGTTACATTCTAAAATGTTATTCAGTACGGATTTATAGCAGTTATGGCCCCAGAATTATGACGTGTACTTCTGTAACATAATTTTGCTAATACACTTTTTCTGTGTGTTTGTTTTCATTATTATCGGCTTGTAAAGCTAACAGACATTAATTAAGATAGATTTCCAAACTTTCAATTTTTTTAGAGGCAAAATAGGGTATAATATGAAATAAAAAAGAAAGTGTGCTCCAAAAAAAAAAAAAAAGAGAGAAAAGAAAGAAAGTGGTGTTATGAGAATAAAAAAAAAGTGTTCCTTATTAAATCCCGGGTAATATTAGGTCTCTCTCTGCTAGTATAAAATATAACAGTCTCCATATGTCTATTACCAAATCTAATAAGATAACTAGAGAAAAAGTGTGATCTGTTGGGTCACCCATTGTGTTCGGGTAAGATTATCTGAATCAGCAAAAAGTGAATTTGCAAAGCCAGTTGAATTTTAAAAAAATCTAAAATTAGTCTCTTTTTATTCATTATATCTTCTCCTCCTCCTCCTCCTCCTCCTCCTCCTCTTCCTCCTCCTCCTCCCTCTCTCTCTAGTCATAGATTAAATAGTATTACTACTTATAGTGATATTTCCTTTTGTTTATAATAGACTATTGCAATTTTATGTTTTATACTTAGTTTTATTATTTTTTTACTGTTAATAAAGAAAGAGATAGAGGCGAGAGTGATAGACACTGTATAAAATGAGAGAGATAAGTAAAAAAAAAACAAATATCTGGATTTTTATAATGAAATAAATTTGAAATATTTTATAGCAGATAAACCTCCACATGTGTTACATAATGGATGGGTCTATGTCGAATAACGATTACATCAGCTAGTGTTAATCTTGACAAAGGTTAAACTAAGTACAGATAGAAGTGATATGAAGTTTGGGAAATAAATCAGTTCCTACAAAAAATAACGAAGGTTAGGTATGAAGTAATAATAGGTCAAAGTAGAGTGAGAACATAACATCACAAATGTCAGGGTTGACAGAAAAACAAATGTTTTAGACAGATCGCGAATCATGCTGTAATAACTGAAAGGAAAACTTTGATAATCACTAAGAGTGAAATGCCCCTTTTTGATCGCTGTTCGCTGTGGCCACTTGATTATCCTTGATATATATCCAGATGGTGTCGATGACCACTAGATCACCATCACCTCCTAATTAGGTAAGGAGATACTAGTCCCTCTGTCATGTGTGAAGGATTTCTTTCAACAGTGACATTAAACCAAAACTTCCAACGAACGTCTTAATCTACTTTTTTGTACACATAGAAAGAATTACTAAGAAATGAAAACATTACACATAACCCCCAGCATTGAATAAAACATCTTATGTCCTTTTGTGTCCAGTCCATAAAATTATATATATATATATATATATATATATATATATATATATATATATATATATATATATATATATAGATATATTTTTTTTTTACATTTTATACTAATACTATCAGTACTTGGCCGGGTGTTCTCCGGGGGAAAAATATTGTTGGGGAAGAGCATACAGAGAAATAATTAAAAATATAGTTACATTTGCAACATTTTTGTTCAATAGAATTTTTCTAAAATCATCATCATCGGTTTAATTTTTGTTTTACATTCTGACTTCCAAACTAACCTATTATGTTTCCAAATTTTTTAGATGATGATTGATAATTTGTACAGTTTGATGACTCAGACTACTGTTCTCATCTTGAGTGTTATTCGCACAACGTTTCAACCACTATAACTTCTTGTCGCATCTGGGAATCTTTCTGTTAAATATGGGAATCTGCATCGGGAATAGATTAGTTATCCAGCTTGATACAAATGCATTACCTCCCCTTTTTATAACTCTTTGATACACATCAATTGAATATTCTTAACCTGGAATAGTTTACTTGAAGCATTGTGCACAATGTGAAAGGATTTGTGCTTGAAGGCTATTACAATGTAGCTTGTGGAAAACATTGTGGACTCGAGTTAGTGTATAAAAGAATAATAAGATTGAATAAATATATTATAATAAAAAATTATTGAAATGTTTTCAATATTCTCATTATTCTTTTATACACTGACTCGGGTCCACAGTGTTTCCCACAAGCTGCATTGTAATAGCCTTTAAACATAACTCCTTTCATTCATATATATATATATATATATATATATATATATATATATATATATATATATATATATATATATATATATATATATATATGATTACTTCATTTAATCACATAAATTAATATACGAAGATATAATTTTATGCATAAATTTATCAGTAATTACTTTAACAGTGCTCAATACATAGGTAGAGCTAGGTAGTGAGTTATGAAAATATATAGAGAAATAAAAAGGAACAAACCATTTCTCTATTTGTCGGAATACTATTTCCATTATTTTCATCATGAAAATATACATGACAATTAAGCCACACAGAATATTCCACGTTTCATTCTCGTGAGAATTTGTCAGGCTTATGCGCATAAGCCTGACGAATTCTCACGAGAATGAAACGCTGAATAGTCTGTATTCTCACGAGAATGAAACGCGGAATATTCTGTATAGCTTAATTGCCATATATATTTTCATAACTTATATATATATATTTATATATACATATATATATATATATTGATTTGACATTCCACCAAAATCAAAATATGACAGAAGATCGATTTAACATAAGTTCAAACGTCCCTTCAAAATAAATAAATAAATGACACTGATAGCCATGAAAAGACCTGTTAATTTTCCACAGTGAAAGTGTCTAAGGTAATATGCTCTAAAATGATCTCTTTTCTTAAAGAAAAGAACAATTGGGTGATGGATAAAAGAGTGTAATCTATCACCGCATTTAAAAGAAGCGGTAACGCCTATGAGGCTGACCACTAAAATCGAGCGTCTGTCTGGTGTCATATAGCAACTGCACAAAAGCTTCTATCTCAAAGCTTCTATAGCTACAACACATGGACAAAATTACAAGTTGTCGTTTAGCAATTCACCATGCTAGGATTACAGTGAAGCCATGGAAAGCAGCTTCGTGCATGTATGTCCTCATCATATGAGCTTGCCAGATTTGGTTAATAATAGAACTCTGCAGTTCAACAAAAGACTACTGTGCTGTGTCTGTAGACAAAAAGTATGGCTATCAAAAGATTGACTACGACTGTGCCGCATACACAAAGAATCAGACAGATGATGTGAAAAAGATCTGTGCCGCCAGCACTGTTAAACAGTTAGGGTACGTCCACCAGTACTTATTTGATGATTTAAATTCGCAAGAGAGACGTTAACAAGTAAATAGGATATAGAGATCAGACGGGAGACAAGTAGCTGGTCTTTGGGGACCATTATTTCCTGTAAAACCACAAACTAAAAGAAATAACGCCACATAGGATATGATAGCTGTGAAGAGAAAAATCTCGGTTGAAAGCTTAAAGCAACACGACATGATAAGAAATGACTCAAGAATCGATTATAAATGAAGACGTTAGGCTCCAGAGATCTAAAGCCTTTTTATTTCTTTTCTCTGTCACTAGCAAAGAGGAAGGCAATGTCAACAGCCTAATAAAAAGGCCCTTCTCCAAATCCGGGATCTAGTTTTTTTTCTTTATGTTGCTGTGTCAACTTTGATTCCAGAGCGAGTATGTACCCTATGGAGAGATGGCCATCAGGGAACGATGAGAGATGATCTTGGATGAAGT
Organism: Euprymna scolopes; assembly: GCF_053919585.1. Lineage (NCBI taxonomy): Eukaryota > Metazoa > Mollusca > Cephalopoda > Sepiida > Sepiolidae > Euprymna > Euprymna scolopes. The sequence continues at coordinate 73,327,168 of NC_136498.1, forward strand.
GTCCTCAGTCTCAGAGGACGGCTTTAGAGACACAACGTATGATTTAATTGAAATGTTTATGATTTGACTTGCATTTGATAACGAACATTTTTTATTTGATTGTGGCATACAAAACATTAGACCTCCTTACGAGGGGAATAATGGAGCAGCACGACTGGGATATATTAGGACATACTCTCTATCGTTGAACTGCTTTTAATAATAAAAATAACAAAGAAAGGTTACATACTCTCGATATACTAGCAGGAGTAAAGTTTTCATCCTGTATATAGGGACCGATTTTTTTAATGATATCCTCAGATATGTTGTCTTTGTCGAATTTCAAAAGACTATCCAAAAATTTCCCAGGATCCTGAAGCAGGGATTTACTTGGCTCCCAGTAGTCATCTACTTTACTGCCAGGCTGGAAAGAAAATAAATTATAAAAAGAAAATCATTTCATAATTAAAAAAAAAAATTAATTAATTTTATTGTTAAAGGTAAATGTATTTTAATTTCTGTTTTCATGTTTATAAAAAATATTTTGTCAAACAATCATGCGAGCTGTTTTAATTTGAAGTTCATCTTTTTTATTTTGAGTTGATCCTTTTTCAAGTTTGCTTACAGTTAAACGATAACTTAAAAATCTTTTCTTGCTTGAAAAAATTGAAAAAAGTTGAAAAAAAAGTTTGCTTACAGTTAAACGATAGCTTAAAAATCTTTTCTTGCTTGAAAAAATTGAAAAAAGTTGAAAAAAAAAATAATGTTAATTCTTGACGTCTAACATTGAATACTCTTAAGTCATCTTGAACTCAAATTTATGCGGTAATATATAAAGGTGGCCTTAAGGAGTTCGAAAACAAGGTTTAAGGTTTCAAGAGTTCAAGAGTTTAAATTTAAACAAAATATCCTTTAACATGCTAGAAGTTCATTAGATTTTGTCTAGAGGAGGAATGAAGACACGTTAAATTGCAACTTTTAAAAATAGCTAGTAGTAGACTCTCTCTCTCTCTCTCTCTCTCTCTCCACTCCCCCGCCTCCCTATCCACAAATAACATAACGGAGATAAACAGATAAGCAACATGTATTCAAATACAGCAAGAGCCGACCCTTAAAAAAATCATTACCAATCGCATCTAGCAGAACAAGACCCACAACCCAGCTAGATAAGTTTTATCCCTTAATGTTTTTGTCTCATTAAGAACGATCATCGTCATATTCAAATTAAAAAAGGATCAACTTCAAATTAAAAAAGATCACCTTCAAATTAAAAAAGGTTAACTACAAATAAAAAAAAACTGATTAACTTCAAATTACAAAAGATCAACTTCAAATAATAAAAAAAGGTCATTAATTTCATATTAAAAAGATCAGTTGCAAATTAAAGCAAAGATCAACATAAAATTAAAAAGAATTAACTTTGAATGGTGACAAAATGATTAAATTTAAATTAAAAAATAATTAATTTCAAATTAAAATAGTGTGATTAACTTCAAATTAAAATAGTGTGATTAACTTCAAATTATAAAAAGGTTAACTTAAAATTAAAAAGAATAATTAACTTCAAATTAAAAAAGGGTGATCAACTTCAAATTAAAAAATACTAATTAATTTAAAATTAAAATAGAATAATTAACTTCAAATTAAAAAAGGATTTTTACCTTCAAATTAAAATAGGATGATTAACTTCAAATTAAAAAATGATTAACTTCAAATTAAAAAGGGTGATTAACTTCAAATTAAAAATGATTAACTTCAAATAAAAATAGGGTGATTAACTTCAAATTAAAAAAAAAGTGATTAACTTCAAATTAAAAAAATGATTAACTTCAAACTAAATAGGATGATTGATTTCAAACTAAAATAGGATCAAATCCAAATCAAAACATGAATACGCTTAAAAACAAACGTATAGGACAGGTATTTGTTTAAATTGTTAAGAAAAACTTGATACTTTTTACTCCATAAAAATGAAAATAGCAATGTTAGGCCTAACCTTGTCGCCAGCAACCCGTTTTGGTTTAATCCCTTTCATGATGCAAACAGATTCCATCACAGTTCGTACACCACCGGGCGGATTTTGCATACTTCGCACTTCTGTCACGTCGTTTTTATTCAACGTTTTTAAACTGTTTAATGCTTCTTCCTATATTTAAAAAAAACAACATTTATATCATTAAAAAAAACAAAAAATGTTCATCTTTATATATAAAACTAGTAGGTCGTCTAGTCGTAAAATATGCATAAATATTATATTTTAATTCATACAGAAACTGAGACATGTGCATGCGAGTATTATGTTTTTTTGTTTTTGTTTTTTTTTTCTAAACAGTTCACTTGTAAATACTGGAGCTGAGATCGAAGCAAAAACCTAAAGACAGTGAATTAAGTACAATAACCACTAGGCCAGCTTGGCACGATCTTTAAAAAGTGTTTTCAAGCCTACTTATTCTTGACATAAGGAATCTGTTATGTGAATGATTCATGCATGCGTAGTCGTGAAACAGTTGACAAACAGATAAAAATCCGATGACCCCCCCACCACGTAGCAATTTTTCAATGTTGACCCCTTAGAAGACCTTTTACCGAATGAAAACCGATTAAAAAGTTTTCCACGTGTCTGAATACCCTATATACCAAATTTCAAGTCTGTAGATGAAAAGTTCGTTGAGTATGTAGGTTGAGAATTGTCCTCTCTTACACACGCACACATTCTCATTTTTATAGATATATAGATTAGGTATGTGTATATACAGGGTGAGTAAGGTATCTGAGGACACCTTAAATACTCTTAGAAAAACAGAAAATAAAATTGCTAAATCGTTGAAATTCACAATTTCTTGTAACAAAACAAATAAATATATTAATCTACGTTTTATTCTGTATATATCCTCTTTCGACTTTTATCACTGACTTAATTCGAGTTTGAAAGCGACTGTAAGCTTTGATCAGGTGGTCTTTATTTATGCCCTCCATTCCTCGAGCTATTGCTTCCATCAGAGGGGATTTGGTGTTATTAGGATACTTATGAGCTTCCTTTATAACGACACTCCACACGTAATACTCCAAAGGATTAAGGTCTGGTGAGTTAGGAGGCCACAAGTTTGGTGTGACATGACTTTCACAAGAAACACCCGTCTAGCAGAACACTATCAATAATTTCCCCCCACTCTTTATCTGTGCCTAAACCTAAACGTAGATTCCATGAACAAAGCTTCTTTTTTAGAACTGCACGCCTATGGAATTGTCTTCCGTTTTCCTGCTTTCCAGCTGACTACAATATGGTTGTCTTCAATTCTAACGTAAACAAGTTTTTGATGAGCCGTTCCATATAAGTTAACAAATTTAACGAATTTCCATTACTAACGATTATTATATTGTCCAATTGTCTACCGTACACTCTTCAACCCTTATCCTCGAGTGGCCTCTTGGCCTTGATAAGTGGTGATGCCTATGTAAAAAAAAAAAAAAAAAAAAAAAAATCATGACTATTCTCTGCCGTCCAGTTCTGGGTTTTGAGAGTTTTATGGAATGGTACCTAATCTTGTTGGAAGGCATAGACCTTTCCAGTAGCTATGTTATCTATCCAAGGCTTGACAAAGTTTTGAAGAGTCTTTCGACATAGGTCTTGTGGAAAAAATAAGGAAGCTTGATGTGCTATTCACTGTTAACAACCAAAAAACCATTGCTGGAGACTATTAGAGAATCTTACAATTTCTGAATTGCTGTTTCGCTTTTATAGACAATGTTACAGCATGTCTTTTTATTTCATTAGTTATAATACTATCTGCCATAAGATCTTCTAAAAGCAAAAAAAAAAAAAAACATTAATTTGTATATTTTTAATTGAAATTACAAAAATATAAGTGTTCTCAAATACCTTACGCACTCTGTACATGTATATTCTTATGTACAGGATAATCTCTTGATGAACAGATAATTATGAATTTTGGAATATATATTCTAAACAACCCAATAAGTAATATGGGCACATCATTTTTTTTTTTTTTCATAAACGTTATCATTTAAGAGATATACCCACCTAAACTTGCACCGTCCTCCCCAAAATCTTTAAAATAAGTTAGAGATTAAAAAAAAATTAACAGAGAAAATAAATACTCAACATCAAATTGTGACTTATACTAAATGAATACTAATGAATTTTTAAAAGGATTGGAAAACATTCAAGTCTGCTCATTACATTTCACGGATCGGAAACATCACATGAGGATCATACCAACGCTGTCTACCTTGGCATAATTCTAGACCACACCCTATCATTCAAGGAACATATAGAAATTTATGCATGTCCATAAGTGTCAATATTTTGGTTGTGTTTGATAAAATTCTAAACTATTGAACTTATCGTTATGAATTATGGAATATATATTCTGGGAAGCAGGGTGAGACAAGATAGTCATTTTTTTTTGGGGGGGGGGAGGGATTTACAATTTTGAGGGATACCATTGAAACTATATAATAACCCCCAAAGAAAACCATTAAAACTTTAAACTAATACTATAAGTTTCGTTATACCTGTCCTGGGACAGGTATTTGACTAGTTCTGTATATAAAGTAAAAATAAAACACAACTTATTTAATTTGAAAATTTTAGAAAATAATGTTATAAAATATTTTATTAAATAATTAAAACCAATTTTTTTTTTCCTGAGACTTTCGGTATAAGAGACCTTTTTCAAAGAAGGAGTTTGGTTACATCTTTGAAAACATTATTTTGTAAGGTTAATTTTAAACTTTAGAAAACAAATAATGTTATGAAATATTTTATTAAATAATTAAAATCAGTTTTTTTCTGAGACTTCCGGTGTAAAACATCTTTTAAAACACTGTTTTTTTTTTTGTCTCCCCCTCCCCCTTCATTTTGCTAGTGGTATAAACCTCCAAGAGAGACTGTACCTCGTGAAGAGAGAAATGTATACGTCCGGCGTTATTGGATGGTTGCTGTCAATTATTTAGCATTATTTGTTTTTCTAAAATTTTCAAGTTAACCTTACAAAATAATGTTTTCAAATATATGACGAAAATCCTTCCATTTACAAGTTATTTATTTTCAACATTAATTTTTGGACAACATACCTTTATGAAAATTAAACTTTTAAAGTCACAGATGACCCATATAGCCCATTATTTTATCCATCTATTCATAACACTGAACCAATCTAATATTAAACCAGTAGTGACAATGAGGATATAGACATAGAATATATAGAGTTAGGATTAATGCTATGTACGGAATCGTAAATAAAATTCAAAATTCTTTCTGTCATCCAACCATATTTGGTACAAATAAACTTCAGTCTATGCCTGACTTGTCCACCAAGTTTCAGTAATGAATATCGCACAGTCTTTGTTTTATTACTCTTAATATGGACAGTATCACTTCTTCATTTAAGCAATGCCCCATCTTTGACTAGGTAATAGCTCTGTGCTTTCCAGAGTAAGTGTTGGTTGATGCTCATATAGTTTGTTGTTTGGGAATATGTCTCTTATTTGCTATTTTATTTTAAAATATGTTAACAATTTTATTTTTGTAGTCTATTTATGTAAGTTTAGTATTTGTCATAATTTTGGTTGTGTGTGTTGGGTCCAGGGTTGTTTTTCTCTTGGAGATAACTGACACAAGATAACATTTTGAACACACGTTAGATCCTTCGCAGGGTCATCGCGTGGTCGAAAATGAAAATGAGTTTTTGGCCTCTTTCAATTTTCGGTTTTGACCAAACAGGACTAACTTTGCTCCATTTTCCTTGTGAAATAGAATATATAATTACACCTTGCAAGGCATGTTTTCATTTACATTTTTAACTGAAGAGTACGATTTTGTTTCCTTCATTTGAAGTTCTAAAAACTCAAGACCTACCCCTTCTTGAGGCTAACACTTAATCTCTATATGAGATACATAGATATTTAAATAGTTCATTAAAGTTTTCATTTACCTTAAAAACAATAAATTAGTAAAGAAGTTGAGAATATAATTTTCCTCTCCCTAACTTAGTTGAGAATATAATTTAATAATAAATTAGTTAAGAATATAATTTTCCTCTCCCTAACTTAGTTGAGAATATAATTTAATATAATAATAAATTAGTTGAGAATATAATTTTCCTCTCCCTAACTTAGTTGAGAATATAATTTAATATAATAATAAATTAGTTGAGAATATAATTTTCCTCTCCCTAACTTAGTTGAGAATATAATTTAATATAATAATAAATTAGTTGAGAATATAATTTTCCTCTCCCTAACTTAGTTGAGAATATAATTTAATATAATAATAAATTAGTTGAGAATATAATTTTCCTCTCCCTAACAAGTTGAGAATATAATTTTCCTCTCCCTAACTGATTATTTTAAAATGTATATCTTTTTTGTGAATTCTTATTTTTACCAGATTTCAGGGCAAAAATTCATCTAGTCTGGTGGAGTATCCCGCTTCATGCTGTTACTTGAGGTAATATCACTTGGAGAAGGTGCACCATTTTTCATAAAAGCCAATGTGGGTTATCCTTACTGATGAGATCTTATTTCGGCTGCAAATACTATGTAATCTATACTATTAATAAAATTCTAAATGTTTATTTCTTTATGTGTCTGTGTACATATACCAATAAAACTTTCGAACGGATGCACTGAATTGAAAAATTCTTTTTTCCCCTGAAAGATGTGAGTCCCTAGATTGTCCTTATTTATATATGGTTTGTAGCGAACAATGCTGAGTCACACAAAAAGCTTGAAATAAGGGTTTTTGGGCCGTTTCGTTTTTGTCAAAAAAGTTACCTGCCCATGTCAATGGAATTTAGCAATGTCTGTATACAGTCGTGGTAACATCTTTTGGCATACAGACAGGACTTGTGGCACAATGGATAACGTGTCTGACTACGAATCAGAAGATTCCAGGTTTGAATCCTGGCAAGTCTGTAATAATTTTAACCATCGTTTTATCCAACGTTTACTCATTATCCTTACCCTTAGTTAGGGTATTTTTCAGTGATTTTGTTTTGTGCATATGGAAATTTTCCATACTCCGAGTTCACAGGGTAAGCGTTGAGTGTACTTGATGTTGAGTGTACTCGATTTTGTGTTGGATTCGGCACAGCTGCTAGTTTTTAATATTTAGTCAGGGTTTACTTGTAGTGAAACTATCCTCATGCCAGATAGTCTTGAGAAAACTCTGTAGAGAGAGATGTTAGACACTCGAGGATAGTGTCTAGTAGGATTCAAGCTCTCTTATTCAGCATTCATATTTCTATATTACATGGAAAGTAGAAAGTGAACCCTGTGTTTACTTTCGGTAGTCTCATAACTCTCACTTCCTCCATATTTTCTTCTTTAGTTCTCACATTATACAACGGGGAAAGAGTTACTGTTTTTTAGATCGGCTGTTGTTATAAGTTGATGGTATATGGACATTTTCAATCTTCTTATAGTAATCATCATCATTATACTGTCAACCTATCTATCTAATTAGTCCTTATCCTCGAGTATTTTTAGCCTTAATAAGTGGTGGCTAATTAGTTAAAAAGAAAAATTCCATATTCATTTTCATGTGTGCTGTTTTAAACAAGCCTTTCATGTCCAGCATCATTTCCAATAAAGTTGAAATACATTTCTTAATAACTCTTCCTTCTTTCCTGATCACGTGTGTTGGATAATGAAAGCCTGTATTCAAATGAAGGGAAGAGCAGTCAGACAAACTAGGAATGATTCTCAGCTGATGAGTTAGAAAGTGACCTCAACGAAAAACGGAAGTTATGAATCTGAAATTCAAAGATCGTCGTCTCTTTGACAGATCTCGGGATGAGTGTACACAGAAATCGGGAGTCACCCAAAAAACTCGATGGGGAGAGTGACGAACAAACAACGTGGTAGCTTGTGTATAAAGTCGGTGAATCATTGCGTCTCTGTCTGTCTGTCTGTCTCTCTCTCTCTCTCTCTTTCTCTCTCTCTCTCTCTCTCTCTCTCTCATTTACACACATGTGCATGCGAGTTAATACTTTTATATATGCCTCTCTCTTAGATTTCAGTAATTGTCTTAAAACATGTTCTTCGTGCTAATAACCCCTCAAAAAAAAAAAAAAAAAGAAGTCAATTCCTTAGCTTAAGTCCTAAGGCCCGTCTTGTCTTGAGAAGCAGAAATCTTAACGGACCTCCTCTGCCCCTCTACTGGAATATATAGAGATATTACTTGAACCATACCAGAAAGACTGTTGGATATAATCATCTTCCGGTCTATGGGCATAAAAAAATCTATTGCATGAAAACAAAACACTCAGGTAATGCCGGGCACCCATGCTAGTAATGACATAAAGACACCTTGTAGTTGGAAAAATCGAATTGTGGATAGTCAAACCCCAAGCTTCATATATTTCTTATATCTTGCACGATCCTTCTTCTCTTAGCTAAATAATTTTTACTCTCTTTTCCTTTATCCCCATCTCTCTCTCTCTTTCTCTCTCTCTCTCTCTCTCTCTCTCTCTCTCTCTCTATATATATATATATATATATATATATATATATATATATATATATATGGCATAATAACACTAACACAGCAGTTCCTGTTAGATCACCGAAGTTGAGCATTGTTGAGCCTGGTCAGTACTAAAATGGGTGATTATTTGGGAATACCAAGTGCTGTATGCGCTCTCTGCTTATTTCAACATTGTTTTCAGTCATCTCGGACTTCTCCTTGCTGCTGGAATCAAGCAGTGCCGCCCAAGAGAGTTGTGGTTAGAGTTAATGCAACCCTTGCTTCACAATTACATGTGCAAGCACTCTTGCAGGGAGTATCCATTGTCTCTCGAGACAGAACTGAGGCTATAGTATTGTGTGTTTAGAAGCTTTTACGTAGACAGAAGAAGAAAATGGAAAGTTTTGCAATTACCTTATTATATCTATATTTCTATCTTTGCATTCAATGTATATCACATTGATGTTATTCTTTGACTTTTCAATTTCTTGTACTGATAATGAGATTCGATATCAATAAAATCAATATCGTCTCAGAAACAATCGTACATACATACATATATATACAAATTTGTTGTTTATGTTGAATTCTTCGAGCATGTGTAAACGATTATCTCATAATTTTGCATAATTTGTTCATAAACTTATCTCTCTCTCTCACTTACGTGCACACGCACACATATGCGTGCACGTGCATATGTGTGTGTGTTCTGTCACAGATGGAGACATAACAACACATGGGTCACGGCTGCAACGTAAAATATGTTATGCTTGCATCAAGAAACGAGTCAGTACACAACACATGCATTATACGAGGTGCTTTCAATAAGTTTCCAGACATTTTTTTGTACAGGCATTTAAAATTGACTCTTGAAAATTCAGTACATTATTGCTATACATCTTTTAAAATGACTGACTAATTTTTATGCTTTCAGTTTCAAATGAACAGCTGAAGCATGAATTGGAATACGCCCTACTAAAGTTTGATTGTCACAGCTGGTGAATTTCAAAAATGCAATCTGGATGCGAGGACACTTTAGAATAACGATATGCAATAAAATTCTGTTTTAAACTTGGAAAAAAAAACGCCATAGAAACGTATGGAATGCTTCAGACTGCTTTTGGACTATATTACATGAATCGAGCATCGGTTTTTGAGTAGCATCAGAGCTTCAAGGAAGGCAGGGAGTCTGTGAGGGATAATGAGAGGTGTAGAAGGAGTAAGGAAGTCAGAACACCAGAATTGATTAACCAAATACAGAAGTTCATGGATAAGGACCGTCATGTGCCCATAGAGACAATAAGTGCACAGTTTGATGTCACTATGGGAATACACAATTATTTGTGAGGAGTAGAAGATGCGGAAGATTTGCTTGAAGTTTGTCTCAACGGTGCTTAGAGAAGAGCAGAAAGAAAGACGTTGTCATGACTAAGATGGGCATCAAGACAGCTTCTCACCCTCCTGATAGTCCAGACCGTGTTCCCTGTGTGTTTATTTCCTAAGCTCAAGGAAAACCTCAGTCAGAGGAGACTATTCCGAAGGGGACTAGAGTTTCCAATGTGTACTACCAAAAAAAGTGCCTACATGAAAAAAGTCTGGAAACTTATTGAAGGCACCTCATAGCTTTGATACAATAAAGCACACAGACCTTGTTGCAACATGTATGAGAATAAAATATTTCCAACACGTAATGCATCTATTTATAAATTACTTCTACTTCTACTCGTGGTGACATTTACTCTTCGATTGAACATCAGATATTCACCTTTGCAGATCTTTGCTGGAATGTCTAGATGGCTAAAGGTAATCAGAAAAGTCTTATCGAAAAGCAACCAATGTCTCGACTTACCAATGCCGGCAAAGCAGCACTCAAATCTCTCTGAGCATCATCTGCAATTTCCTGGGTTTCTCGTGCTTTTGCAGCCGCTTGAGTTTCCTCCTTTTGCACGACGATTTTGGTTTGTTCTGCAATTTTCTGTGGAACAGAGAAAATTCAAAAGCGTTTGAAATATTCTTGAAATCGAAAGAAAATTGTCAAAAAAATGTTAAAAAAAAATAGTAGAATACCAAGTGACCTATTTGAAGCCACATATTCGGAAAGAAAGAGCCTGTGAAATCTTTACTTATATGAAATTCCAAATCTTTAATGTAAAATAATATTGGAAAAAATAAATTCAAATTGCAGAAAATATTAAAGAATTTGGTTTGGTTTGGTTTGGTTTCATTTTGTTTCGTTTGAATGTTTTGTCCTGTTTATTAAATTTTTTTAGTTATTTAATGCCGAATGTGGTCATTTTGGTAAAAGATTTTTTGTTTCAATTTCTTTATATCTTCAAATATTTTGTTTATGGTGTTTGGTGTGGTTGTTTTGTTTTACAGCACCAACCCTTTTCAGGTTATTTAATATTGAATCCAGTTATTTTAGTCAACATTTCTATGCTTCAAGTTCTTTATATTCTCAAATATTTATTCATGGTGTTTGGTTGGCTGGTTTGCAGAGGAAATTGTTTTTGTTTTTGGCTTTGCAGAACATAATTAAGTTTTGCAAAAAGAAAAGGAAAAACAGTAACATTAATGTTTGGCGCATTTTAGACAAGGAAGTTAGTATCTTTAGTAGCACGTCTTTGTGATCTTTTAAAGACAATCTTGGGGTTTTTTCAGTATATTTGTCTATTTTAAGTTTAGTTAAGATATTTTTTAAAGACAATCTTGGGTTTTTTTCAGTATATTTGTCTATTTTAAGTTTAGTTAAGATATTTTTTTAAGACAATCTTGGGGTACCTGGTACTGTTTTTTCAGTATATTTGTCTATTTTAAGTTTAGTTAAGATATTTTTAATAAGACAATCTTGGGGTTTTTTCAGTATATTTGTCTATTTTAAGTTTAGTTAAGATATTTTTAATAAGACAATCTTGGTTTTTTTTCAGTATATTTGTCTATTTTAAGTTTAGTTAAGATATTTTTAATAAGACAATCTTGGGTTTTTTTCAGTATATTTGTCTATTTTAAGTTTAGTTAAGATATTTTTAATAAGACAATCTTGGGTTTTTTTCAGTATATTTGTCTATTTTAAGTTTAGTTAAGATATTTTTTTAAAGACAATCTTGGGATTTTTTAAGTATATTTGTCTAAAGTTTAGTTAAGATATTTTTTTAAGACAATCTTGGGTTTTTTTCAGTATATTTGTCTATTTTAAGTTTAGTTAAGATATTTTTTTAAAGACAATCTTGGGTTTTTTTCAGTATATTTGTCTATTTTAAGTTTAGTTAAGATATTTTTTTAAGACAATCTTGGGTTTTTTTCAGTATATTTGTCTATTTTAAGTTTAGTTAAGATATTTTTTTAAGACAATCTTGGGTTTTTTTCAGTATATTTGTCTATTTTAAGTTTAGTTAAGATATTTTTTTAAGACAATCTTGGGGTACCTGGTACTGTTTTTTCAGTATATTTGTCTATTTTAAGTTTAGTTAAGATATTTTTTGCTTCTTTGTTTATTTTGTTTAGTGTTTGTTTTTGTTTGAAATTTCTTTCTTAATAGCACGTGAAATAACTGACGACGAAACCAATCTAATACTATTAACCACAAAGTCTATAATAACCTTTGACAACAAACAATCTAATACAACCAAATATCTTGCATAGCAATATCACTATTAATCAAACTGAGAGCTACTATTACAACTCTATTAAACAAAATGCGATATACTTTGGATCTACTTCTGGACTGATAAAACAGAGAATCTCCACAAATAAACACTCTTTCAAAAAAAGATTCTTAAAAAACCAAACAGCATTAGCAAAATATATTTGTCATCTTAAAGATATGAATATCTCTTTTAATTTAAAATGGAAAATACTAGACTCTTGTAAAGCATATAAACCTGGTGACAAATTCTGCACCCTTTGTAGATTTGAAGCTCTGGTTATATTAAAATTCAATGACATTAAATTAACTTGTTTAAACCGAAAAGACGAAATATTCTCCGGATGCATACATAAACGTTGGATGAAGTTTGACAGATTTTAACCACCATAAAGTAATATCAATAACCTGATTATTAATCTAATTCTTGTCGTTTATAATTATTAATAACATTATTAGTAGTAATTTAATAACTATTATTATTATTATTTTACTAGAAGTATCATTATTTTATTTATTATATTATCACTAATATTATTATCATTACTATTATTAACATTCTTTTATTTTTACTATGTTAAACATCACAATAAATAAATAATTTATCCCTAAAATAATTATATATATGTGTGTGTGTGTGTGTGTGTGTGTGTGTGTGTGTGTGTGTGTGTGTGTGTGTGTGTGTGTGTGTGTGTTCGGACGACAAATTAGAACGAATCTAAGAATCCAATCTAAGGAAATAACGCCTACATTTTCAGAGAAGAGTTGTTTCCTTAACCGTAAAATGGTCCCTGGGATTCTCTTATGTAACCACTGGAACGAGAGCACAACGGTGATACGAGAAGCGGCAGTCTGCGATTGGCACAATGGAGGAACGAACATCGTTCTTCGTAGCAGAGACATTCCTAATTCAATCTGTTCCATCTGAGTATATATTTTTATGTAATCGTTATGTTAACAATCAATAAACGCTGTTAACTGTTAACCATTGTTTTTGTCTCTCCATCGATGTGATTCATTACCATGTTTTTTTACTGTTATGAAGGATTCCATTTACCCACGTCATAATATATATACAATAAAAGATTATAGCAGGTATTTTTAGAAGGCAAGAACAATGCAGGAAGGTACAGTCGTTGTGAGGAGATAAATAAATAAATATATGAATAATAAATAATTCAATATTATTTTTTATTTGTTATTTATTATATATATATATATATATATATATATATATATATATATATATATATATATATATATATATATATGAAATAAATATTTATATTTATGCCTCGGCAGTAGAGTGAAAAGCATATCTTATTTTTCTTTTATTAATATTATTGGAATTTTTCCTTTTTCCCCTTGTACACATTTTTGTGAATTATTCCTTTGGATTATTTTGGACCATCTTCCAATTACGGGATTTCCTTGGATTTTACTTGTGCAAATGGAAATTCAATTAACTTTCTTGAAGTTATATATTTGGATTTTACTGTCACTGGATTATTTATCTTCCACCAGACTATCCATTCACGTGTAATCACCTTTTTCTTCACCATATTCCCTCTGCTTCACTTTTTTGTTATCAAGTAAGATCTTTGACTGTTTCATCAAATACTTTTGCATGCAAAATCCGATCCCGCATTTTGCTAATTCCTACCCTCTGATGAGAAGGAAAGTATTTATTCGAAACTTCGCGGATTAAGGACTATCCACTTATCTAATGTTTCCTTTTCAGATTAAATATGTTTTTAACTCATTTCAAAGTGTTTTTTTAACATGTCTTATTAACTGTTTGCTCGTATATATATATATATATATATATATATATATATATATATATATATATATATATATATATATACTAGCAGGGGTGCCCGGCGTTGCTCGGGTGTTTGGAGGTGTATGCTGTGCAAAAAAAGCAAAAAAACAAAAAAAAATGGTTAATTTTTTAAAACTTTGACCCCTATTATGACCACTTAAAATTTATTGTTTCGGGCTCAAATCACTTTATTAAGTTAGATCCATGTTCAAGGAACCTAAATCTAAAATTTCAAGTGTCTAGACCCAAAATTGTCGGAGGAGTTTGGTAGAGTTCTTAAAGGTCAAATCGTTGAAATTTGACCCCTTAACAGCCAAATTTCTGGCTGACACCCGTCACATCGATTTTCCCAAATCTCAGTACCCGGTATTTCAAATTTCGAGTCTATAGACTAAAAATTGACAGAGTTATTGCGTAGGGAAATGTACACAGACAGACAGACACACAGACAGACAGACAGACAGACACGTTCACTTTTATATATATATATATATATATATATATATTTATTTATTTATCTACCTGAATTTTAACTGTAGGTGGTACTTACTTACTTGCTAATTATTATATCAATTGATTAAAGGCTTACTGTATCGCGAGAAATTTGTTCCATGGTAACAACTGATTCTTGCACAGCTTCATCTAATAATGGTCGCATTGTGGCTAACTCGTCTTGGAGTTTGGATACATCAGCAGCAGTGGCAAGAAGCTACAATAAAAAACACACATTTATTATACTTGATTGAAATCAATTTTGTTTCAGTTTTACTCTATTAAGTTAGTTTCTCGGTTTTTGAGATGATGATTGGTAATTTGAAGTTATGTTTCTTAACTTTTGAGATGAGGATTGATTATTCGTATTATTTGGATTATGCGAACCTCCAAAAGTAAGGTTAGAAGAACACTGGAAAGCAGTGATACGCGGAGATATTGAAAAGTCGAGAATGGCTAACTACATATAGAGAAAAAAGAGAAACCATCCACCATTATGGGACAAAGTAAAAATTATAGACAAATCAAAACGGTAGAAAGTAAGATGATTCAAAGAAGCAGCACCTATGATGAATGGCAATCAATCACTAAGTAGACCTAACATAGACTTTTAATGCTTTTAATGGGAAGGATTACTTATGAATCTATATATCTATAAAAGTGAGAATGTGTGTGTGTGTGTGTGTGTGTGTGTGTGTGTGTGTGTGTGTGTGTGAGAGGACACTTCTTAACCTATATACTCAACGAATTTTTTTATCTACAGACTTGAAATTTCGTATATAATATATTTAGATATGTGGAAAACTTTTTAATCCATTTGCATTTGGGGAAAAAGAGCTGTTAATGAGTCAAAATGGAAAAATTAGCACGTGGGAGTCAGCGGATTTTTAGCTGTTTGCTAACTGTTTCATGAATGCGCATGCGTGAATAATTCACATTACAGATTATTTATGTTAAGAATAAGTAGTTGGAAAACGCCGTCCAAAGACCGTGTTACGATGGTCTAATGGCTATCGTACTTGATTCACTTGTCTTTAGGTTTTGGTTTCAATCTCAGCTGGAGTATTTTTTCTTCTTTTTACTTACAATAAGTGAACGGTTTTTAAAAAAATGCGCCTGCGCATGCACATGTCTCAGTTTCTGCATTAATTAAAATATAATATTTATGTGTATTTTAATATCAGGTAACGCCGGGTGGCCTGCTAGTAGTAGATAAAGTCACTATAATATATATTTCGGATTACTCCTCTCTCACCATTTCCCCTTTTCTCTCTCTTTCTCCCCTTCCCCCCCCCTCTCTCTCTTTATTCTCTCTGTATATATCTCTCTCTGGCAACTAGTTCATCATAACAGAAAAAAAAAAGAAAGAAAATATAGTCACCTGAACGCTGTGTGTCAAACAAATAACAATGAGAATGAAAAATAAAAAAAAAAAGAAACATTATTTAT
Source organism: Euprymna scolopes (assembly GCF_053919585.1). Taxonomy (NCBI): domain Eukaryota; kingdom Metazoa; phylum Mollusca; class Cephalopoda; order Sepiida; family Sepiolidae; genus Euprymna; species Euprymna scolopes. Next base: position 73,343,047 of record NC_136498.1, read on the forward strand.
TTTTATTCTCCCATCCTTCTCTTCACCTTTCACTCGGACTACCCCTCTGTCTTCCTCCCACCGCTTTCTTCCCATCACTCTCTTACTCTCTGTCTCCCTTCCCCCCCCCCTCTCTCTCTTTTACCTCTCTCTCTCTCTCTCTCTCTGGCAACTAGTTCATTATAATAGACGAAAAAAAAAAGCAAGCAAGTAAAATAAAACCGACTTCTATTTGACTTAATTTCTATGTTGTTTTTCGAACAACTAACAATAAAAAAAAAAGTATTTTTTCTTTTTGATCCTTCTATGCACTAATTTTATCCCTAACCCAAAAGGATAAATCTTACAGCATTTCCTTTTATCATAATCAGTTTGAGTTCACATCGAATCTCATGATGTAAGGTTCGTCAGTGTATCTTGAGTAGTTTGTGACTTTTAACCAGGCAGACACACAAACAGAATTACAATTTTCCTTTATAACAGACTAACAGAAAGTTCAGGAAACGAAAAATCGCAATCTCAAATGTAAATTAACCGAAAAGTACCAAAAAGATTCTTTTCACACAATAGAATTGAAATAAGATTTTTAAAAATAGTAATAAATATTCGTTCGAACTCCTTAGTTTCATATCAAAAGCTTTGGAGACGTTGGCAATGCTGAGCTGTGCGTACTGTGAAATTTTTGTACTGTTCGGCGCAATGTAAACAACTTGCCATCGTAATTGCTGAATCTACGGTATTTAAGGTGTGTCAAATTATTTACAAGGCAGTGTGTTTCGTCAATAAAATGGATCGTAAAGGTGGTTTGATTAGTTCTGAAAAAAATATTATTACAGAACAGCAAGCAAAAGGTAACACTACCCTCGAAATATCGAAAATAATATGAAGGCACCATCAAACTGTGAAGAACTTTGTCAAGGATTCTACAAAGGTACGTAAGAGAGCTGATGAAGGTAAAGACGTTCTCTACTCCAAATTAAACGTGAAGTTGTTAAGAACCCTGTCCAGACAAGTCGAGAAGTCTTTGACCAAGACGGATTAAAGAATGTCTCAAAAAGTACTCGATGTCGCCTTTTGAAAGAAGTGACAAAGTCTGTTAAACATGTGACGACGCCCTCATTAAAGCAACATCATATACAAAACCGATTGAAATGGGCAGAGGACATGAAAATTGATTTTTCCAAAGTTTTGTTCACGGATGAAGTATGTGTCACATTTCATGGCCCAGACGGCTGGAGCAAGGGATGAGTCCTAGATGGACGACATCGTCATCAGCGTTTAAGGGGCCAACAAGGTGGTGGTGGGATAATGATTTGGGCTGGGATTATCGGAGGTACTTTAGTTGGCCCATGGAAAGTTCCAGAAGGCGTAAAAGTGACGTCAAATGCTTACATAGCTTTTCTGAAGGAGCACCATGGCTGAAGAAGTAAAAGTTGACACTCAGAAGAACCATTATTTTTATGCAGGATAATACTCTCTCGCATGTAGCAAACAAAAGCAAAGAGTGTTTGCAACAACTGGGGTTCTCTGAGCTACGGAAGATGGAGTGGCCTACGAATTCGCCAGATTTGAACCCAATTGAGAACCTTTGGAGTATCATGAAGCGACGTCTCTATGCAAGTGGACACCGATTTAAGAGCAAAGATGAGTTGTGGGATGCTCTCCAAGAGGTATCGCGAGCAATAACTGTTGACGAAAACACAAATTTGACTAATTCTGTGGACCAACCTCTTTTACAAGTCATTCATAAAAAAGAATCGCATACCCCCTACTAATTATATCAACAAAGAAATGGCTATGTAGTAATTGTCCTAGTAATTTTTCCTAGTTCATTTAATGTTTGAAAATTATTTCAATAAACAAGTTATGGGTATATTGTTTTTGTTTTTTCTCAACCTTGTTGACACAATAACTTGACACACTGAAATCAACAGATATTCCTGTCTTCTGCCATAGTTTCGCTAATACTGCTTTAAATACTTTTATCTTCTGACTGGAGTAGCTGAATATTATTGTAAGCACTTTTTAAAATTTTCATGGATTTTTATTCACTCGTTCCTTAAATATTTAAAAAAAATGTAAACTTGTTAATAATTTGATACGCAGTGTATATTAATAAACCGTCTATGGACGAAAGTTTTGCTTTTCTCTTTCCTTTCTTGATTTCGTCACCGACAGGATAGACAGAGGCGCTGTTACTTGTGTAAGTCACGTTTTGCATTACTTCCGCCACAAGAGTACTGTTGTCAGATCTGGAGAGTTGTGCTCAACACACTCTTTTTGCCTTGACAGGTTACAAAACCGACTTCGCAATCTAATGGCGATATCCTGTTCTCCTCTCTACTATATCTTCCTTCACAGAAGAGACGTTGCTAATCTTTCTGTCATTATTCTCATGGCAGGTATTCGGCTGAGCTTTAATCCATGCTCACTCCCGGTAAAACATTCATAACAAAAACGCGTCTAGTTACAAACACTGTCAATAATTTTCCTTTCTCCCTCTCTATGCTTAAAACTAAATGAAACTTCCATGAGCAAAGTTTCTGTTCTAGAACTAACCGTCTGTGGAACACAATATCGCAGGGCTATTTCCCAGCTGTCTATAACATTGTGGTTTTCAAATCCAATGCAAACAAATTCATGTTGACTCGTCCTCTTAAATAATCCACCTCTGCCAAACTTTCACTATTGTTACTAACCATTATGATGCTGTCTCACCACCACTCCTGACACTCATTAACCCTTATCCTCGAGTAATTTTTGGGCCTTGGTAAGTCGTGAATCTTTAGTAAAAAAATAACAAAATAAAAAATGTGCTAATCTTTTATCCCGATATCAAAAAAATATCCGTAACAGAACTATGTGTCATAATAAAATATTGTATTAGAAAACAATAACAATAAATAGTTAGTTAATGAGATGTTCTTTTGCTCAGCAAATATGCAAATTAGTTAACTTTATGATTTCGATTGCTAATTGTATACCAGAAAGCTATTGTTCTTTTATTTTTATTATGAACTTGGTGTTTTAATCTCGCTATCAGTGCGATAAACAGGCTAACTTTGTAAGCATCACATTCATTTGAGGATGATGCTGGGTGCTTTTGTTAATTTAGAATATCGGTAAAATATTTAAATTTGAACAACATAAAAAAAAAAAAAAAAAAATCACTTTACCTTGTCGAGGCCGGAACGAAGACGTTGAAGTGCATGCGAATTTTCCATTTTTTTCTTTCGGATGAGCTTGGAGAAAATTCCGAGTAGTTCCAAGTAACTTGTTGGCGTGACATAGTTGTACCTTGACAATTCCGCAAGATATCTTTGCGTATGAAACGTCACAGATGAATGGATAACTTGACACATTTCAACCTGCAACAGAGTTATTATTTTTTCTTTCTCAGCAAATGCACCAAAACATTTTGCAATATCTTTATTGCAATTAGTTTTACCACGAAAATAAAATTAAAATTCATTTCCGTTTAATTCTAGATAATCTTTAACTTTTTTTTTTTTTTTGGAAAATTATCCGTCTAAAACAAGCTACGTTTTATTTTTTTGCATATTTATCTCTTTTATATTTGACAAGCAAAAAACCTACCCACCATCTTGCCATTAATCTAGCTCTAAGAATTCTTTTTGAAATATATAACTTAGATTAAATATCTTTAATATAAATCTATTGCAATCTTTTAAAAGAAAATAGTTTTCATTTAAATTACTTCCCTTGAAAATGACTAAACATTATTTTAAGACGGGTTTTAATTTATTTTTGCTTATTAAATCACATTAATTAATTGCTATTAATATTGATGAAATAATTGCATACATATAGGAAAATAGGATGATAAAATTACAGACTAATGACACCAAACATTAATTTATTATGAACTGTTTAAAAGGTTGTTGTACGTATTAAGAATACAAATAGCTGTGTTTGGCTTTGGCTCTCTACTATTTATTTTTTTTTTTTATTTTTTATTTTTATTTATTTTATCTATTTATTTTTTTTCTTTCTTTCTTTATTTTTTTTGCTTATATTCACCTCAAACAAAGCACATGGCCACTGCAAAATTAAGAGGCTACTGTGAATTAGGAACAGATTTATAAGGGCATCCTAAGTGGGGAGTTGTGCAGCGAAATGTTTGTCCATAGTTAAATTTTTGCACGTTGGTACAGTAAGGGAAATGCAGAGCAGGGAGGGAATTCCAGAATAAAGCAGTCCGATGAAAGAAGCTATTAGACTAGAAAGTTTTCCAACACCTGGAGATCTCTATAGTGAGGGGGTTGTGATTTTGTCGATTGTCTGGTTGGTAGAAGGGTAGGGGTACTTACGTTGATGGAGCACAGGTGAAACAAGTTCATAGAAACACATTCCACTGAAGTACTTATTAAACAAGCACAGGAATGCAGCACTGCGGCGATAGAACAGAGGCTGGAGCTTGATAGACAATGTAGGAGTTATTAGATTAGAGCAGTGGTTCCCAACCACCGTGAGTGTGGCCCACTGGTGTGCCGCAAAAATGCTTATTAGTGTACTGCGGATAGGTTATAAGCGAAAGTTACAAGTTGCTATAGATGGAAAACAGCTTTCATGTTTTTATAACGGAAATTGTTTGTATAAATAAATACTAACTCACATGTTATTTCTTATGTGATATTGATGCTTGAATAAAAAAAAAAAAAGAACTAAAATGTATAATAAATCGTTTGTTTAAATTGTTAGATATTTTGAAATTTCCATTTTTTTTTTTTTTTTTTCATTTTTCTTAAACTTTTTCTTCTAGGGGATGGGACATCCAACCAGATGTCTGACATTTACCCCTATTTTAGTGAGTCCAACCAAGAGATCTTTTCAGGATTCTAGCCGTCCCTTTCAGTGCAATCGTTTGTATTTCACTTGCACTTGGTTCACCGGGTATGCTTGCTATGTACGTTTTAAAGTTCTTTTTCATAAGCCCAGTTGCTCCTATGATGACTGGTATAATTGAAACGTCTTTTAATTTCCAATTTCGCGGTGAGCATTGTTAAATATTCATTTAAATGATCATTTTTTTATAATAGGTATGATGTGGAAATTTAAAGAGCTCAGTAGTGTGCTGCCACGAATAAAAAAGCTTGAGAATCACAGGGTTAAAGCCTCATTTTTGGACCTTTTATAAAAGAAAGAGAGAGACACAAGTGGTTGGTGCACCAGCCCAAATGTAGTATGCATCGGTGAATGGTGGCTTTGTAGAGATATAGGATACTGAAAGTTGTGACAGCATGGTAGTGAGAACCCACTTTGTTTGCAGCAGCCGTGGCAGTATCTTCAATGTATTTGTTTTGATTTATGTTATCTGCAAATATTAGGCCAAGGAGTTTGAATGTTGAACTCTCAGGTAGGGTGCTTTTAGCCACAGCAATCAGCAGTTAGAAAAGTTGTTTTTTTATAATTGTTAAAGGAAAGGAACTTTGTCTTAGTAGCATTAAACGTAACCATCGATTTTTGGTCACATTCCACTACAGATGGGAGGTCACTTTATTAAAAATTCGGTCATTGCCATTGGATATGTGTGCATTCACTTTGTCGACATGTTGAGAATAGAGTGCGAGTTCATCAACAATGAAGCCCATTCAAAATCACACTTCCTGCGAATGAGACGATCACGAAAGTGTCCCCCAATATCATTGAACTGCAGTAAAACAAAGACTGTTGGATATTTATGACTTTAACTTAGTGGACAGGACAGGCATAGATTGAAGTTTGTTTGTGCACAATTTGGTTGTACGGCAGAAAGGATTGTGAAATTTACGAACGATTTCCTTGATGGCATGCACCAATTTAGTTTGCAATCAAACTAATGAAAAAAATAAAAGAGAGTTAAAAATATGAAAAAAAAATAATGGTATTTCTTAAAGAATCGTTTCATTGATGATTAAGAGATAGTGTAAAGAATTTGTAAGCTTTGCGAATGGTGTCTGGAAAATCGATGCTATAATTTTGGGATTATGTTATCTATTATATAAATCTCTGTCGTCTGTGTGTTTGTGTGTTAGTGTTTTTGTATGTTTGTATGTCTGATAAAGAACCTTTCTCATCTGCATCAGACCGACATGAATCAAGTACCGTTAGAAAGAGAGATCTCTCGGACACATAATATTGAAAAATTAGAAAAAAATCGTTAATTGTTTCATGTAGAAATGTCGTTTTGTTTGAAGTGTGGGGCAGGTAAAAACCTTGGCTTTGACGCTGTTTGTAAATCGTGCATGTGCGAACAGTCAATTTGTTGTTTTGTTTAAAAAACATAAATTTGCAACTTCATAATATCTGTGTCGTCGTGGTCCGATCGATAATGTGTTCGCTTACAAACTTAACTTTTGTGAGTTCTCGTCAACCACGTGGCATTTTTTTTTTCTTTTTTTTGCTTAGAAGATTCTTCTTTCAGTTTCAGTTCTGGTTGATAACATCCAAGTTTCATTTTTTTTTATTTAACTGTATTTTATAACCAGGCAACGCCGGGCGCCCCCTCCCCCGCTAGTCTATTATATAAGTCTCAGTTGTTTGTGCGTTTGTGCGTTTGTATGTTCGCTAAAAACTTTTGTCATCTGCATCGAAGCGGCATGAACGTGGTACAGTTAAAAGAAAGAAAGAATAATCTCTCGGACACATAATATTGAAAAATTAGACAAAATCGTCAATTCTTTCATGTAGAAATATCGTTTTATTTTAAGGAGGGGTCAGGTCAAAAATGTTGGTTTCAACGCTGTTTGTTAATTGTGCATGCGCAAATGGTCAGTTCATTCTTTCATTTTAAAAATCTAAATTTGCAACATAATAACATTGGTAGCGTCTTGGTCCAATCGATAGCGTGTTCGCTTACAAACTTAACATTTGCAAATTTGTGCCCGCCATGTAGCATTTTTTTTTAAATAGCACGATAAAATAACACACAAATCCCGTTTCTTTTTTTTTAATTGACTCTGTTATAATATATACGAAATCTCCATAAATTAAAATATCATATTTAACTGTATTTTACTATATATATATATATATATATATATATATATATATATATATATATATATATATTACTGTGTGTAATATATATATATATATATATATAGACATCGCATGAAGATACTTAATGTAAGGAGCTAACAGAAATGCAAGATGATTATTACAAAAATATTGGCCCTAGTCTAAATCAAAGCTATAGGGTAGGAGGAAAACAGGAAGTGAGTTCCATAAGCTTAAAGTTCTTAGAAAGAAGCTACTGGAATAGGAAGCCATATTATAATGAGGTATCAAAACAGCAAATTGACAGACTAACAAATCAAATGAGTTGGAACAAAAAAAGCAGGGAACAGATAAAGCAGTTCTGAAGAACGCGTACAATGTGTTTTATTTCTAACTATGTTAATTGTTTTGATAGGCATTATCTTTGCCTGTAAGACCCGTTCAGGATGACATTTTTTTTTACTGATAAAACAACCACCAAAAATGCCTTTGCATTGAGTGGAAATGGACATTTGTGATTGAAACTTGATGAACAAGTTATGTATAGATTTTTTTTTTTTACTATTATTTTACTCCAAACAAGGCATAGTGCAACTTTGACGTTATGGGCTACTATTTGAGACAAAATTTACAGGGATATTATGTAGGGAGTTGAGCAGCAAGATGTCTGTTCACATTACACTTGAACTTCTGCATGTCAGTACAGTCAGAAAAGCAGGAACCTGAAAGGATATTCCAAAATCTAGCATTACAAAAGGAGAAATTATTTGAGCATCCGGTATATAGTGATCTCTACTGTGTAGGGGTGGGATTTTGCTGCTTATTGGGTTAGTCAGGAGTATTTATGCTGATGTAGTACAAGTGCTTGGGGTTTTTCAGAGCGCAATTCATTAAAATACTTGTACAACAGGCACAAGGATGCAACATTTTAGCAATGGAACAGAGGATGATAGTTGATAATACGGGACCTATTAGGTTGACAACTCTTTTTTTAATCCTAAGAATGAGAGACTTGTGACAGATGCACCATCCTAGATGCATGGGCAAATTGTGGCCTTGCAAAGGTACAGGATACTCTCAGGTGTGAGTAATTTTATAGCACGGTAGGAAATTCTTTGCAGCAGCCTTGGCAATGTTCTCAATGTATTTGTTCCAATTCATGCTTTTTGCAAATGTTAGGCCAAGGAGTTTGAACGATGAGCTCTCGGGTGTTATTAGTCATGGCTATTGGTAGTTAAGAAGGTTTCTTGTAATTATTAAAAGAAAGAAGCTTAGTCTTGGCAGCATTGTATATTATGATCCATTTACGTCACCATTCCACTAGAGACTGTGAGTCTTATACGATTTCAGCCATTTCCTCAGATATGTGTTGATTCGTCCTCCCCGTATCTGTTATAAAGATCATTTATGAATATGAGGAATAATAAAGGTCCAAGGATGAAACCTAGTGACACACGCACATTTATATCATATTGTTTTGATGTACGGCTGTCCAGGACAACCTGGATTTTTCTCTTACCTTAAAAGGATGTGATTATGTTAAGTATTCGTCCAGTAATGCCATATGATTTAATTTTCATGAGTACACAATCGTGCGAAACCTTATCTAGCCTCCCTTGCTTTATCCAGTGCATAGTATATATGTTCAGAGATTACAGTTAGAATATCTGCAGTAGAATGGGTTTGCCTAAATCCATACTGGTCGGAAAGAAGGTTAGGATCTATGAGGTGGTGAACTAGTGCTTGATTGATTAAGGACTCAAAGATTTTGGCAAAGAGAGGGAGGAGTGAAGCTTATTTCTACCAAATATGGTTGGATTGTAGAATGGCTTCTTTTTTTTCACATGATCGGTGGTTTGGTTAAAGGATAATCCTCACAGAGTGGTTCTTGCAGCATATTTCACACGTGGCGGTGCAAGGTAATGTTTTTGCTATCATTGACAAAAACTAACCTCTCCTTCCATGTATTTTGTATGCAGACAAGAAAATAATAACGACTCTTCTGCCAATAAAAATATCAAATATCACTCATTTTAAACTTTTATTCACTCCAAATAAGGTATATTGCCACTTGGATGTAAAGGGCTACTATTTGAGACCATGTCTGCAAGGGCTCTATGTTGGGAGTTCAGAAGCGAGATGTTTGTTTGCAGTAAATTTAAATTTCAATATGTTAGTACAGTCAGGGAAAAAGGAAGCAGGGAGGGAACTCCAAAGTCTATCAGTTCAAAGTAAAAAAAAGTATTAGATTAGAAGGCTTTCTAGTATCTACGGACCTTTACAGTGAAGGGGTGGGATCTTGCTGCTTGTCAAGTTAGTCGAGGGGGAAACAAGTGTTCTGAGTTCATCAGAGTGCATTCCATTAAAATATTTGTAAAACAGGCACAAGGATGCAACATTGTGGCGATGGGACAGGGGGTGGAACTTGGTTGATAGTGCAGGATCTATTAGACTGAAGGCCCTTTTTTGGATCTTGTCTAAAAAGGAGAATCTAGTGGTTGATATTAGCAATTCTATAGGAGGCGTTTTTTTTTTGTGGTGGCCATCTTGAACTTTTCATGATGTAAATTTCTGTTTAATTTGAATTATGCAGTATATTAATCTTTATTTAACTGCTTCAATGATGTTTGTCTTTTTTACTTGGTTAACTTTAACGGCAGGGGAAAATAAATTTGACAAAAGAATACATTTAATTTAATAATGCTTTTTAATCAGTTTTCTTGTCTATGTTAATAAGAGTTCATATGAACATAAAACTTTTAGATGATTTAGTCAATGTTGCTTTCATTATTTTTTAAAATGCCTCATTAAATGAGAAATTTATTTTTATTCTATTTTATGTTATCTATTTTTATTTAATTTTTATTTATTATTATTATTTTTTTATTTTTATAATTTTCTTTTATTTTTTTTTCTTTATTTTATTATTTCATTTTATATTATTTTTCATTTTTTAATTTAATTTTTTTATATAATTATTTATTTATTTATTTATTTTGTTTAATTCTATTTTGATTTAAAAATATTTTTATTTTAGAAATTTATTCAATTGACATTATTATTCAGTATTCCAAAAAAAAAAAAAAGTTGCAAAACTCTATATATTAAAATAAAGTAATAAACTGGAAAGATTATATTTAAAATAAAAATAAAAAAAAACAAATGCTAAAACTTACAACTCCGTGCATCACTTCTTTGCTGAGGGAAAGCTCGGGTATATCTTCTAAGAAATATAACGCTACAGATTTTAGAGCATCTTCAGGCCACTCACTAAACCAGTCGATAGTACAACAGTTTACAAGTGCAGGGAATTGACGAAGTCGAGCTCGGAAGACTTCACCTAAAGGACTGTAAAGAAAAAAAGTTAAATAGACAATATCTTTTTTTGTGATGTGTGTACTTTGAAATTATATGGCATAATCACGTTTGACACACCGGTTCCCACCAGATCACTAAAGTTAAGCAACGATAAGCCTGGTCAGTCTGGGTGACCATTTGTGACTTCCAGGTGCTGTATGTGCTCTCTGCTTATCTCGACAATTGTTTCCAGTCATCCTGGACTTCTCCTTGCCACTGGACTCAAACAGTGCCGATTCAGGAGAGGTGTGGTTGGGGTTTGCGCAACCCTTGCCACACACTTACATATGCAGTTGCCCCTACAGGGGGTATCTTTGTCTTTCGAGACTGAATGGAAACATCGAGTAGTTTGAAATACAGAAAACTACAGAAGTAAATACACACAACACAAGCAAAAAAAAAATCGGTGTTCATCAATGTTCAGTATTGAAACCATTGTTGTTGGACAAATTTATCTTTAGTTGACCTTTGACAACTAAATCTTTTCGTTTACTAGCCAAATAGAGAAGTTACTAGCCAAACCCACATGATTTTTAGAGTATGACATCTTCGTTCTGTGATGAATATGCACATCATAAAGATTTTTCTGTTTTTTTTTTAATAAGTGTAATTCTAAATATTCAACAAATTTTATGTTGATACTTGAAGGTATAAACATTCGAATTTCTTCAGATATTTTTGGAAACAGCCTTCGTTAAAAAAAGGAGTATATTGTTCTATTAAACTTTTATTGTTTAAATAATTTAACTTTGTTCGTTTTATTAAAAAAAATAAGCTGAAAAGATATTTTTCACTCAGTAGTGAGCCTTGGAAGATTGTCAGTGAAAGAAATGCGATCGCCAAAAGATAAGCGTTTCGTTATTTCTAATCGCCACTTTGAAAAATGAAAAATCACTCGCCAATACAACTGTTTCACTCACAATGTATAGCCCTGTGTGTGTGTGTGTGTGTGTGTGTGTGTTTGTATATATATATATATATATATACATATATATATACATATATATATATAAATATAATACATATATATATACATATATATATATAAATATAATACATATATATACATATATATGCATATATATATATACATATATATATACATATATATATATACATATATATACATATATATACATATATATACATATATATACATATATATACATATATATATACATATATATACATATATACACATATATATATACATATATATACATATATATATACATACATATATATACATACATATATATATATACATACATACATATATATACATACATACATATATATACATACATACATATATACATACATACATACATATATATATATATATATATATATATATATATATATCACTTAATTAAGGTGATATATATATATATATATATCACTTAATTAAGGTGATTAATTGACACTTCCTGACACTGAATTGGATTTGAACTTGGAACATTCAGGTTTTGAGGCATCATAATACGGAGTATGAAAATTTCAAACTTACATTGTTTATTTGATAAAACCTTCGTTTAATGGCATGAACATAATCTGCTGAACAATTGTGTACAGGCAATAAATATTATTTCATCTTGTTGTTTTTGTTAGTAAATAAGAAGCAATTTCGAGCTAAATTCTATTTAGTATTACGCTTGTAATGTGAAGAACTTGAAATGTATACATATGCTGAAATAATCGCAAGAAAAAAACAATGGTGTTTTCATACAAACGGAAGTTTGCGATTATTTCAATATATGTACACATTTTAAGCATGTTCTTTGTAAAATTACAAATGTAATATGATTTTTTTTAGTAATATTTAACAAAAACAAGATAAAACAATATTTACAGTGTGGAACGATAAAATTGTCGCTCTAGAAAAAAAAACGACATGATTCCATTTCCCTTTGATGAAAACCGATTTTCTTTTTTTGTTGCAGACCGTCTACTATTTGGCCAATTGTGTACAAATCCCAAGAGCGATAGAAGCCTTCTATCATGTCTGAAAGTGAGAAAATGTTCAACGAACAAGATCGGAGATGCACCGCTGTATAATTCATGCTCTCTACTAATCCAAGTTATGACAACAGGACCATTGCCAGCACTCTCAAAATACAAATACAGATGATTCAACGCTTGAGGACACAGTTTAACACATCAGATGACCCATGGTTATGGTCTTTGGTGGGGTTTCAAGTGAGGGCCACACATCTTCAAAGTCGGTTTGAAAGTCAACACCAAAGTGTACCTGGATGTGCTGAAGAGTGTGGTGATCCCCTGGTGCAATAAGGTGGCCGCTGGCAGACCCTGGGTGTGGCAGCAGGACTCAGTGCCAGTCCACTAGTCCAAAGAGACTCAGACGTGGCTTCAGCAGGAGTGCTAAAACTTTGTATCCTTCTCTCACTGCCCCCCCCCCTCTTCTCTCCAACTTGAATCCACTAGACTACTTCGTTTGGTCATACGTCAAGAACATCACCAACATGACCGCCCACAACAGCCTGATCACCGCCATCTGCCAAGTATTTGCTGAACTCCCGCCGGTGCTTGTGAAAAAGGCATGCTCCCAGTTCTGGACCAGTATCAAGGCAGTGATTGAGGCTGAAGGAAGCTACATTGAATAGATATCAGTTCTACTACATAATCAAGTTACCTGAATTGTTTTTTCAATAAAAGTTTTAAAATAAAGCTGTAGTGTTGTTTGCTTTAGGGCGACAATTTTATCGTTCCACCCTGTATTACATATACATAATTTTTTATCATATTATGTTCAGGCCATTAAACTGTGGTTTTACCCTTTATTTTATGTTTTGGAAATTTCGAGATGATTTGTATTATTGGGACTACTATTCTCCATTCTGCTTGTTATTTTCACAACATTTCAACCGATGTAATCATGTCCCTAATAGTGCTGGCTTAAGCAAAGATAAGAGGCCGAAGAGAACTAAATACCAAGGTCTTATGCACAACAAGAAAAAGAAAATGGAACCATAGGAAGATTCCATCATTCCAGAATCATAGGAGTCACCCATCTCATGAATTGCTTCTATAGAGAGAAAATTTAATCCAGAGTCAAGTAATTTTTGGTACGGTTGAATTCTTGCAAATTTTCTTTAATTTTTAATAATCTTTAAATAATACGCAGTATTTGCAAAATAGAAATTAAAAATCCACAAAAAATCGAACTGGGCTAAAATAACGGCATATTACTCTTGCCTTTACACCGGTTGCAATGTCAGGCAAAACTACAGAGTGGAACAATAGAATTTTCGCCCTAGAAAGACAACATGATTCCATTTCTATTTGATGAAAACCTGTCTTCTTTTTTAAGACCATCTACTAGTTGACCAGTTGTGTACAAATCCCAAGAGCGATAGGAGCCTTCTATCATGTCTGAAAGTGACAAAATGTTCAATGTGGGAGATCAGAGATGCGCCACTGTACAACTCATGCTCTCTACTGATCCAAGTTATGACAACAGGACCATTGCCAGCACCTTCAAAATGCATCGCTGGATTGCCACGAATAACAGGAATGTGCCCAGAGTGATGAAAACAAAGTTTCTGGCCACGGTTATGGTCTTTGGTGTGGTTTCAAGTAAGGGCCACATCATGCCACCGCATATCTTTGAAATCGGTTTGAAAGTTAACACCAAAGTGTACCTGGATGTGCTGAAAACTGTGGTGATCGCCAGGTGCAATTAGGTGGCCACTGGCAGACTCTGGGAGTGGCAGCAGAATTCCGCGCTGGCCCACAAGTCCAAAGAGACCCAGACTTGGCTTCAGCAGGAGTGCTACGACTTTAACCCTTCTCTCACTGCACCCCCTTCTCCCTGACCTGAACCCGTGGGACTATTTCGTTTGGTCATATGGTGAAGACATTACCAACATGACCTCCTACAACAGCAAAGTCAGCCTGATCGCTGCCATCCGCCAAGCTCCCATCGTTGCTTGTGAAAAAGGCATGCTCCCAGTTCTGGATCCGTATCGAGGAGGTGATTAAGGCTGAAGGCAGCTACATTGAATAGATGTCAGCTCTACTACATAATCAAGTTACCTGAATTGATTTTTTTAATAAAAGTTTTAAAATAAAGCTGTAGTGTTATTTTCTTTAGGGCAAAAACTTTATCATTTCACCGTGTGATCGCAAAAGATTGGGCAGCCATTACAGAACTGAAAGGTTCTGAAAAGATGACCAATATTTCTGTAAGATATTTAGGATGAAAATATAAGTAAAAGCTAGTTACTTACCTCATTGTAATAACAGTATGTAAGTTTGTCCGAACTCGTTTTGTATAATACGTATACAAGTTCGTTTTTGTAGCTTGTAGGCCGGCATCTAGCACATAAGGTTTCATGACTGTGTAGATCTTGTCGAGCTCATCAAGGGCGTAAATGTTTGGTACATCGCCGGCGTTTAGAATATTGTTCAGGTCTTCTAGAAAAGCTTCATTTTTGATCTGGAGAAAGCATTAAACAAGTAATGAGTAGATTTCTTAGAGTTAAAAAAAAAACAACAAAAAAAAAAATAAAAACATAGCCTTTAAAAAATGTGATTTTCGAAAATACATTTTTTAGTTTTGTAATCAGATTACTCCAGGGTAATCTGAAAAAAAAAAAGAGGAAATTAAATAGAAATTATAGATTTGTAACATGGTGTAACTTATGGGTTTATATAAGTGCCTTATTTGGAATGCAACTGCGATTGTTTTGATTATTGCAAGGTTGAAGCATTTGTTCTGTCTTCAATTTGAAGTATGCTGATTCAGAAATATGTTAAAAAAACAATTGCTGACGTACACCACCGATCAAAAGAGAATCGGGATAAACACAAGAACAAATCTGACGATTGAAAAGAGTAGAATTTACGCCTTTTGACTGAGGTTGGGGAGTGGATTGTGGAAAATTCGGCTGTTAAACCTGACAGAATCATATGTGACAAGAGGGAGAAAGTAGCAACTCTTGTTGAAGTCAGCATGTCGGCTTAAACAGAGCTTAGAGGAAATAGAAAACTAAATACCAAGGTCTTATGTACGACATAAAAAAAAAGAAATTGGAATTTTAGCAAGATTTTAATTATTCCACTAATCATAGGAGCCAATAGACCAACAAAAAATAGCCTCGAAACTATTTGGTAAATATACCCGATGAACCAAGTGCTGCAAGAGAGATTGAAACAATTGTACTTAAAGGAACGTTAAGAACTTTTCAAATTTTTTAAAAGAACAATTTATTCAAAATATCGTTTCCGCTTTTTTTTTTTTGTCTCAGAAATCAAGGGGCCCCTTCCCCGGGGGCCAACACTTAATCTCTATATGAGATACATAGATATTTGAATATCCCAATAAAGTCTCTTTTACCTCTCAGACACTCAATTAGTACAGGAATTGTAACTTTTCCTCTCATCAATTGACCATTTAAATTTGTGACAGTATACATTTCTTGTGGTCTCTTGGTGTTACTCAATTTCAGGGCAAGATTTTCCCTTGTCTGGTGAGGTGTCTAGCTTCGTGCTGTTACTTGAGGTAACATCACCTGAAGAAGGTGCATTATTTCTCGTAAAAACCAGTGTTAATTAGCCATACCAAGGACATCTTATTTGAGGCGAGAAGACTATGTGATTTTGAATATTTGGTCAGAGTTTACATGTAAGGAAAAGTATCCTCATACCAAGTTTTTCTGACAAACTCTATACAGAGAGACCTTAGATACTGAAGGATAGTGTCTAGTAGGCATTCAAGTTCTCTCTAGTATGCATTCACGTTTTTATGTTGTTGTTTTTTTGTTTTTTTCGTTAACAATGTTTTCCCCTTTTCAATTCACAACACTGTGTTGGTAGAGGTTTATACTTGCTAAACAGTGACTCTTTTATTCCTAACATTCGCAACGAAATTAGTTTGAGGCGATGAGAGAAAGCAGGATAATAACTAGAAATGATAGATGGTAACGTGATGTGGGTCATGGGTTTGGATAAACGCCGTATTGGGAATGCGACTGTGATTGTTTTGATTATCGCAAAGTTGAGGCTAAAATTTTAAATGTCAAAAATTTTAAATGTTTGTTTTCTTTTCATTTTGATTCGGGGGAATGTGTTAAAAACAATTGCAGATGTATGTCACCGATTGACAAAGAATCAGGAAAAACAACAGAACATGCTAGACGATCGAAGGGAATTAATTTCCTGTCTTTTACTTCCCTAGATTTATTTACTTTTTTCTCCACAGCTGGAAGATGTAGTACAAGGCCGGAAGGTGGGTTGGTTGGTTGGTTGGTTGTTTTTGTTTTACGGCATATCAACCCTTTTTAGGTTATTTAATGCCGAATTCAAAGATTTTGAAGAAAAATTTTTTAATAGAATATATTTGTTGTTTTCAAGTCGGTTTCTATTTAATTCATAGTTGGGACCCTAACACTCCGGGTCAGAGTGGACCTGGGAGTAATGGCAATTAAAGGGTGGCTCCACACTCCCCCAAACCCGCAAGCTGGGGCCTCACCACTGGATATAGTTTAAGGTCATATCCAGGATCATCGGAAGGTGGGAGAGAAAGTCAGCAGAGGAGCCAGACTGACCTCTAAAAAAAAAAAAAAATAGTCCGGGCAGCCCTGTCGGCATTTCCTTATAGGGGCGCCTCACGCAATTTGCGATAAATTAACCTTTTTCCAAAGAGGCAAGGCAAAGCATAGGATTTCGATTTGGGAACCAGTAAAAGACGAGGTTATGTTACATATTTTAGAAACTTCTTCCATTACTAACCAGCAGAGTGTTACGACGGTTGACCAAGGGAATAGTAATAATAATAAGGTACGTATATGGAGTGATAATGTATTTGAGTGTAATCTGGCTAGGGAGGGTTGAGGATATGCATTGCAATGATATAAGAACGATACACTAGATGCATAATGCTTGTTTTAAAAACAGGCTTAAATCAGAGGACCTCGTAGGAAGATTAAACCTGGACAGTATAGGGAGACATGTGCAGAACAGGAGACTTTGTTGGTATGGTCACGTTGAAAGAATAGATGAGAGTTGTTGGGTTAGTAGGCATAGAACAGTTGAGGTAGCAGGTTCAGTTCACAGACGAAGACTAAGTAAATAAGAATGGACAGGAAAGAAAGAAGAAGAAATAAAGACCTGGCATTGGAAGTCAATTTCTTAAAACCGTCCATCACATGCCAGCATCGTTAAACCGATGATGATGATGATGATGATGATGATGATGATGATGATGATGATGACTATTGTTGTTTTTACACATTTTTCTTCCACAAATTTTGGTTTAAAAGTTTCTTAACTAACGGTTTTATAATTTAATTAACTTGGAAAAAAGTCAGTTGTCATCTACTTCTTGGTTATATATATTATATATAAAGTAAAGCAGTCAGCAAGGAGCGTGGCGGTAGTGGATTATTTGGTAAAAATTCTGGAAGTTAAAGGGTTAATTCTCAGTGCAGGTGACACTTTCCTACACTGGTGTTAGTTTTCATAAACAAAATCTGTTCCGTTAATGGTTTCTGGCAGAAATCAAAATTGTACTTTTTAACAATTCCTTTGATTTTAATATTTAGTCCTGATCAATATTCCTTTTGAAATAATAGATAAATAAAGTAAGTGAGAGGAATTTTCACTCTCACCAGATTCTTATACAAACAAAATGAAAACGCATCCAATACTGTTTCATCTGTTATTTATTTACCAAGCCACATGAATTGTAACATAAAAATTTTTAAAAACTGATTAATTTTATTTGCAAATTAAACCATTGCATAAGACATCTGTTCTATTTTATTACAAAACAGACAATTTTTTTTTGCACAGAATCCTTCATTGAATTACTTTCCTCTATCGTCGTCGTCATCATCATCATTAACCACCACCACCACCTCTTAAATAGTCATCATGGTCATGATGATGATCATCATCACCACCACCAGCTCCCATTCATAGACAAAAATAAAATATTATTGATTTGAATTTACTTGTGTATCACTGAATAGAAAGACGACGGCATTATTATCCAAACCGGATTTCATTAGAACTTTCTTCAGATCTTCCCGCCATTCAGGCATTCCATAATTCTTGGCCAATTCCACTTGAAAGCAATCAAATTCAACGCTAGATTAAAAAAAAACAAAACAAAAAAAACATTACGATAATCAGAAATATGAAAAAATAAACATGCAGAAGCAATGTATAACAGTTGTTACCTTCGCGTTTTGTTAGGAACTACGAAGGACGGTTACATAACTAAAGAAAAAAGAAAAAAAATTTGGTCCTCAAATTCGAACACACACATATATCGAACAAGATGAGATGGGGAAATCCTTTTTCGAGATGTCTGTAAATGTGAATAGACAGATAAACACTGGAAGATTAACACAAACTAAATGTTCAATAAAACAAGATTTATTAAAAAAACATATCTTTTCTTAATATCAAGGACTGAATTGCCCTGAAGCAGAATTTTCTCGTACCGTTTCTCTGTGTGATGGTCTAATGGATGTATTAGATCGTTCGACACAAATGGTCAATATTCTTTTCTAATTTCATCGCTGTCTTCTTTCATGGGACGACTCCATGAGGTAACAAGTGGTTGATTTTAATCCATCTGGAACCAAGCTTCTCTTTCTTTTTTTTTCTTTTTTTTTTTATCAAAATCGCTCTGATCCCCATCTGGTCCAAATTGAAATGAATGGCTCTCGTCTTGTGGGAGCACCATGCCTAGACAAGCTCTTGGGACTGACCTTCACTGTTGATCTGAAATGGAACATATGCATCAAATCTGTTGCCAAGATCGCTGGGAAAATGGTAGGGTTATTCTATCGCTCCAGTAGGTATCTCCCTGCTAATGCAATTCTCTATCTGTATAAGAGCCAAGTACGTCCTAAAATGGAGTACTGTTGCCACATCTGGGCAGGGGAAGCTCGGCGTGCCCTATCTTGCCTTGATAGAGTTCAAAATCTAGTAGGTGATGCCCTTTTCTCTTCTTTGCAACCTCTTTCCCACAGAAGAAACGGTGCGAGCCTGTCCCTGCTATATCGTTATTTTCATTGCAAGTGTTCGTCTGAGCTCCAATCTATGGTATCCCCTTGTCAAACTTGCACAAAAACACTCGACTAGCTACAATTACTATCAATAATTTTCCCCACTCTCTATGTGTGTCTAAACGCATATTCCATGAAAAAAACTTCTTTCCTCGAACTTCCCGACAGTGAAACACTGTCCCACTGGCCTGCTTCTCGGCTGATTACAAGTCCAATGTAAACAAGTTTTTGTTGAGCCGCCCCCTTAAATATCCACATTCTACTCAATCTACACCATTAACGATTACTAAACTACCATCTTCCATCCATTAACCCTTATCCTCGAGTAGCCTTCGGGCCTTGATAAGTTGTGACTCCCTTGTAAAAAAATAGTCCTTGTAACTAGGGGATTCATGCTTAGATTCAGAGCTTTTCTTGGATGATTGATTTATGGCGATGTGTCCTTCCTTTCTACAGTATGACATCCCACCCATTTGTCTGTTTAAAAGTGTTAAAATTGACACTTTTGTGCTTATTAAAAACAATTGATGCCTTGGATTTTTATAAAACTTTCTGAAAAGTTGTGACTAACTGATTTCTATATAATTTTGTTTGTCTATACTTTGTGATAACTCTTGGGTGTACCCCAGGGGCTCTTTTAGGGCTAATAAAAACACTCCATTTTTGGGACTATTTTACTATATTTGTCCAAAATTTTCTGTGTATGTCTACTTAGCAGTTTTGCATGATGCTGAACTCAAATGTAAATATGTTAAGGCCTTGAAGACTTTTGGGGCTAAATGGGATGGGGGGGCAAATGATGGACTTAGTAATTTCTTTTTTTTTTTTTTTGCATGGTGCAGAACTCAAATTTACATATGTTAAGGCCTAAAACTGCACTGTTTGTTCATTTTAACCAGGATTTGAGTCCCCTTTTGGGGCTAAATGGGGGTGGGGGAGTGGTAAATGCTGAACTTAGTTATTTTTTCATGCCTCGTTCACTGTGTACTCATGGGGGACCATGCATGCTTCACTTGTTTTTTTTGTTTTTTTTTCACAATCGTATCCGTTTGTTTTATGGTGTCTTATAGGGAAAGAGTATTACAAACGTTTAGCCCTTCACTTTTGTTATGCTCGTATCTCGTTAGAGACGACAAAGGTTACGTAACAAAAGAAAAAACTTTTCATTTGCAGGTTCGAACACACACATATATCGAACAAGATGGCATGAAGAAACTCTTTCTTAAGACCTTTGCAAATGTAAATAGACAAATAAATATTTTGAAAAAAAAAAAAAAAATAGGAAGACTAACACAAAAGCAAATGTTTGCAAGCAAGTTATATTATAAAACAGTTATTGGGGAGGATAAAATAAAAAGGAAATCAAATATATTATGGACGGACTGTTTAACAAATATATACAGAAACCGAGTGAGAATAATGCTCCCTATCTTAGGTTGAGCATATTGAGAAGTGATATACAAATTACCATTAGCGTATTAAGCGATGCACTTTTTGTAAACAAATTTAGCTTAGGTATTTGGACAATGTCAAAACATTGTTAATTCACTGCCTGCATAGCAGCAGCCGAATAGCACAATGGATAGAAGCTCCGACTGTTGTTTGGGCGGTCGGGTTTCGATCCTATCTTGAGGTAGTTGCTTGTCAAGCTGCACTGATGAGTTGTGAAATAGCGAAACAGTACTGTATGTGGATGACTATATATATGACCCACTTTAATTTCAAATTTACATCCTGTTGTTAAAAGTTTTGAATAATCTTCCAATAGGTCCTAATGCGTTCTTTCCCTTTTTTATCCCGTTTTTTTATCCTCTTTTTATTCCCTTCTTTAGAGAGCTCACAATTTTTTATAAACTCTTTATGAACTGTTTATACCTTTTTTTGAAGAGCTCCTTTTTTCATTTTCAATTTCTCTCTAATCTCTCTCATTTTTCTTTTTGGCGTTGAGAGGTTCCAGGTTGCCTGAAGAAGTCTCTTTGACTGAAACAGATGGCTATTTGTAGCGACCATATGTAACTGTTTACCCCCAAATAATAATAATAAAAAAAATTTATATATATGTGTGTATATACATATATATTTGAAAATTTTTCGCGGGGTACAGAATTTAATAATGGCTAAATACAGACCAATCAACATAATGATTTAAAAAATAAAAAATGAAAATAAAGGTTAGCTAACCAGGTTTCGTTCCTCGCTCAACAGAGCTAAATCCAAAAAATATTTTTAAAAAGTCATGAATATGGCGGGGGGTGGGAGGGGAAAAAATAAATACACGGGGGAAAAATTGCATAGAGACTAAATTAAGTCCTAAAAGATTATCTTTTTGCTTGCAAAGAGAAGGTCTCAAAGACTTAATAAGAATAGTCTCTAGAATTTTTAAATGATAGAGGGAGTGCAGACTTACTCAAGATCGTAAACATGTCAGCACTGAAACGAATGCGGATGCTTTTTTGTGTCCCTCAATTACGTTCACCCAGCCCTTATGTTTACGGTAGACAAGAAAACGAATTCTACTCCTCCGGTTTTGGATGTTCTTGTGTCCAAGACATCCTCGTGTTTTCTTACTTCTGTTTATCATAAACCAACCTTTACCGGTCTCCATACGCATTGGGACACTTTTTGTCCTACAAACCAAAATACAATTTAATTAAGACTTTAGCACATAAGGCCTTGATGATTTGTTCTAAAGTTAATCTGGATGACGAGCTTAAATTTATTACTAAGACCCTTTGTAACAATGGTTACCCATTAGATATTGTTGAAACTAATATTAATAAGAAAGTTTCCAAAAGTAATCACAGTTAATACATGTCCTGTTTACCTACGTCTACCTTGGCTAGGTAACATCAGCGACCGATTTGCTAAGCAAATTTCTTTGTCTGTGCAACGGTGTTATTTTGCATCGAATCCACGTGTTGTTTTTTCAACCAAACCTATTTTGCCGTCCATTTACCCCCACCACAACCATAATAATTCTATTATTTATTTACTTATTTAAATGTAGTTGCAGTGCGCATTACGTTGGGCGAACATCGCAAAGATTAGATTTCCGTTTGAAACATGTACCATCAAAGATTCATTATGCAAATTTTTCACCCTCGAATGTTCTGAATAACACGTGTGGTTCTGCGATCGATTTGCGACCACTTTATAAATAAGCATGCGTGTGCCACGAATTTTAGTGCTGACATGTTTACGATCTTGAGTAAGTCGCACTCCCCCTATCATTTAAAAATTCTAGAGACTATTTTTATTAAGTCTTTGAGACCTTCTCTTTGCAAGCAAAAACTTAATTTAGTCTCTATGTAATTTTTCCCCCATTTATTCCCCCACCCCCAACCACGCCATATTCATGACTTTTTTTTTAATCGTATTTTTCTGGATTTAGATCTGTTGAGTAAGGAACGAAACCTGGTTAGCTAACCTTTATTTTCATTTTTTTATTTTTTAAAGCATTAGGTTGATTGGTCTGTATTTAGCCATTATATATATATATATATATATATATATATATATATATATATATATATATATATATATATATATATATATATATATATATATATATATATCATACAGAAGATTAGCTGGGAAAGAGTTTTTTTTTCTTTTAAATGTCTTATGATTCGGTATCAGTCTGTCTTCTGCCTTGTGGTCGTCTTTCACTGTCTTTCAAGGATCCTTTGGCATTTGAAAAGTTGTATTCTTTTGATATTGCTGTTCGTTATCCATAGTTTGGCGTCTTTCAACGTGTAGAATATTTGGGTATTCTTTCTTTCGTCTCTTCTACCGTAGTCCTCTGTTGTTGTCAAAACCATGAGATCCATCGTATTGCCTTCCTCCCCATGTCGTATGAACTGATCCTCTCTGTAGTAATCTCGTTTTTTTCTTCCTCTTTTTTTTCTGGCATCAAAACGTGTTGAATGTGGTCGCACTCCTGACTCATCATTTCTTGCAAATATTTAACGTTGTTAAACTCAGGCGGAGTGAGATCTGTTTAGGACCCAATCCTGAATTCTTTTAGTCGTTCTTTTGTGCTCTCTCTCTCTCTCTCTCTCTCTCTCTCTCTCTCTCTCTCTCTTTCTCTTTTAATACTTTTAAAATCCACTGCCAAGGTCGCTGGAAAAATGGTGGGATCCTTCTACCGCTCCAGTAGATATCTCATTCCTGATGCAATTCTCTACTTATATAAAAGACAGATACGGCCAACGATGGAGTACTGTTGCTACATCTGGGCAGAAGCAGCGAGAAGCAGCTTATCCTGCCTTGACAGAGTTCAAAACAGAGTTCAGACTTCGTAGCTTAGTGGGGGGGATACCCTTTTCTCTTCCCTGCAATCTCTTTCCTACAGAAAAGACGTTGCGAGCCTGTCTCTGTTTTATAGTTATTTTCATGGCAATGCTCATCTGAGCTTCAATCTATGGTCTTCCCTCGCCAAACTTTCATGAAAAATACTCGTCTAGCCAAAACCGCTATCAATAATTTACCACACTCTTCATCTGTGCCTAAATCTAAATGCAGCTTCCATGAACAAAGCTTCTTTCTTAGAACTGCACACCTGTGGAACTCTCTTCCGTTTGCCTACTTTCCAGCTGACTACAGTCTGATTGTCTTCAAGTCCAATGTAAACAAGTTCTTGATGAACCTTCACCCTAAGTAATCCAATTTCTAAAATTCCCACTACTTATGTTTACTATGCTATAATCACATTGACTAATGTATACCCATGAACCCTTATCCTTGAGTGGCCTCCGGGCCTTGATAAGTAGTGATTCCTGTGTAGAAAAAAAATTCTTTAAAAAATGTGTTACTTTATATAATTCAAAATTTGAAATTGTGCGATTTTTCTTTTTATCAGATTTTTTGTATCTAACTTATTTCAAACGCTCTTAAGGTCGGTAAGAGTTTAGCCAAGCACATGTTCTAAATGGTAAATTCACAAAATAAATAAATAATGTCCCTATGTAACTCATCTGGTGTTTTTTTTTTGCATACGCAATGAAAAATATATAAACATAAATCTTCAAAAACAACAAATCAAGTAATAAGTGTAATCATTAACATTATTAGCAAAAAATCAATGGTAAACGGCTGCTGTGATAATGTCAAGTGAATTGGATCATGCTGATGAGTATGGTTATTATGTATTAGTAAATAAAAAATATTGTCAGTGTAATTAATTAAGAAAGAAAGTCTAATTACTAACATATGAGATGCTAGACGTGTAAGTGATTGACGTCCACTTCCTCCCATTCCCAAAAGAAGAGCATTTCCATATGGTTGCCGGATGATGCGTCCAATCCTCGTGATATGTTTGATGGCATCCATGAATAATACAAGTCGCATCTTGCTGGTGCTGATTTGGTTGTAGTCTTCAAGGTACTCTTCCAAGACTGTGATCAGCTGTAGCATAAAAATAAAAAAATTACACTTACCATAAAATATATTTATTTGTAGATTCAGTGTTAAACACTCTTGTAGAAGGAGGAGGAGGTGGAAAAAAAATAATAAACAACTCATCCAAGCAAGAAGACCAGGCGGATAAATTTATCCAATCAAAGAGTCCATACGAATAAACCCATATAATTGAAAGATATTTATTTAAATGAAACCTAATTGAAAGGTATTTATTTTAATGAAACATGATTGAAAGGTATTTATTTTAATGAAACATGATTGAAAGGTATTTATTTAAATGGCATATAATTGAAAGGTAGTTATTTTAATGAAACATAATTGAAAGGTATTTATTTAAATGAAACATAATTGAAAGGTATTTATTGAAGTGAAACATGATTGTGTTTATTTAATGAAGCATAACTGAAAGGTATTTATTTTAATGAAACATAATTGAAAGGTATTTATTTAAATGAATCATAATTGAAAGGTATTTATTTAAATGAAACATAATTGAAAGTGATTTATTTAAATGAAATTATTGAAAGGTCTTTATTTAAATATAATTGAAAGGTATTTATTTAAATGGAACATATAATTTAAAGATATTTATTTAAATGAAACATATAATTGAAAGGTAATTATCTAAATGAAACATGATTCAAAGGTATTTATTTAAATGAAACATATAATTGAAAGGTATTTATTTTAATAAAACATATAATTGAAAGGTATTCATTTCAATGAAATGATTGAAAGGTATTTATTTAAATATAATTGAAAGGTATTTATTTAAATGAAACATATAATTGAAAGGAATTTATTTAAATGAAACATAATTGAAAGGTAATTATCTAAATGAAACAGGATTGAAAGGTATTTATTTAAATGAAATGATTGAAAGGTATTTATTTAAATGAAACATATAATTGAAAGGTATTTATTTAAGTGAAACATAATTGAAAGATATTTATTTAAGTGAAACATAATTTAAACATATTTATTTAAATGAAACATAATATATTTTTTTAATATTTGATAACACCGGATAATACACGAGAAAATAATGTTAACAGTATTAGAAATACACAGAAAAAATACGTACTTTTTTCTTATCTGTTATCTCCTCATAAGTACGGCTATCAACGCTGCTTCCGATAAAGTCAGCAAATAAAACTGGTTGTTTATCGACGACTTCTTCAAACTTCATGTTAAAATCTGTCTCCATTTTGTATCGGAGAAGTTCGTCGAACCATTGTGTATCTTCTTTATTGACTAGACGATCCTGGAATACTCGGCAACTTTCGTGATACCACAGACGCAGCAAATCAGCAAGTCCCTGAAAAAGTGATACATATAAGAATCGTGCACGCTTAACTGGCATCAAGTTTGTTTATACTCGATTACGTGCCCTTGGATTTTTCACACTTACGATATGTATAGATTAGGAATTTTTTTTTTTACTCCAATTTTCACAAGCAATGAAAATTCTCAGTTCAAATGTACAATATTTATGTGGGTATTTATTAGTGTTGGGACGATTAATTGGAATCGGAATCGGGGATCAGAAAAATCGGAAGATTTGGGGATATCAGAATCGATATTGGAATCGGAAAAATTGGTGCCTATTTTCTGATGCCAAAACGATTCTTTTAATTGTCCTTTTTTACTTGATTTTGTTTGAAGCAAAATCTTCCATTGCTGGTAATAATGATAAATTAATAAATATTTATTGATTTTAAAATACAAGTAAAGCTAAAATCGATAGATCACTCTCCACACGTGTATTTTGACGTTTAATAAAATATGTGCATATTTAACACGTTTTTACGAAAATCAGGTGAAATAACAATCTTATAGTAAAATAATTAGAGATTTATAAAGAATCGGAATCAGTAATTGTGTCGGAATCGGGAATTTAGTTCAAAATCAGTAATTGTATCAGAATCGGGAAAAATATTGGAATCGTTCCATCACTGGAGGATGATATCAATGCAGAAAAAAAAAACAATCGAAGGACTATTGGAGGTGTTTATGATTTCGAAAATTTCTTATTTGTTTTTAGATCAATGATTCTCAATCAAACAAGAATCTCTGTTCGGGAGGATTAAGGTGAATTTCAGTGTTTTAGGGTAGAAGGATGAAATTGACACTACATATTAACAGACACAAACTGAATCCAGGGCCACAAAAATACAGTGTTTCTTTTTTCTTTTAAAAAGGGGTCACCACATGTCAAGGCTCGGAAGCCACTCAA
Organism: Euprymna scolopes; assembly: GCF_053919585.1. Classification (NCBI taxonomy): domain Eukaryota; kingdom Metazoa; phylum Mollusca; class Cephalopoda; order Sepiida; family Sepiolidae; genus Euprymna; species Euprymna scolopes. The sequence goes on from NC_136498.1 coordinate 73,370,080, forward strand.
GGATGAGTGTTAATGTGTGTACAGTAGTCACTGGGACAATAGTAATCGTTACTAGTGGAAATTTGGTATAATTAGATTATTTAAGAGGACGGTTCAACTTGTTTACATTGGACTTGAAGATGACAATATTGTGATCAGCTAGAAAGCAGAACAGCGGGACAGAGTTCCACAAGCTTTGTTCATGGAATCTACGCTTAGGTTTAGGCACCAATAGAGAATGGGGAAATTTTTTTATAGTGATTTTGGCTGGACGAGTGTTTTTTGTTAAAGATTGGCAAGTGGGTGGGAGGGGGGCATAGATTGAAGCTCAGTCGAGCAATTGCCATGAAAATAACAATAGAGCAGAAACAGGCTCACAGCTGTTGGAAAGTCCTGTTGGATTTTTTGTCTGTTATCGTTTGTATTAAATGCTATGATTAAATGTTAGTATTAGTCATTATTTTTTGTATGAAGACATATTTTTCGTCAGAAATTATTTGAAAGGGGGTGGAAGGAAATATAATTTTGATACATGATGAAGGGGTCCACGGGACAAAAAAGGTTGAGAACCACTGTTCTAGATGAATTCAATTGTCTGCAATGTGAAACGACACCAATACCTCTATTTTCTTTAAATTCCCCATCAGCATGCCTTGAAACACTTTGGAAAGGTCTCTGAGATTAAAAGTGTAATGGGATTTTGCTGGTGTCGGCAATAGTTGAGTAGTGATGACGTTGTATACGGACACACATGTCTCCACTAACTTCGGACCGTAACTGGCAAGAGAGGGATTTTGTCCTAAAATAGAAATAAATAAATAAATAAATAAATAAATAAATAAATAAATAGAAGTATTAATACTCAAGAAGCGGTACACATTAAAGATCGTCACCAGAGCAGAAGCTGAAGCAAAAATTCTGTATAGGAATCAAAAGTCATTTTATTTTGTTGTTTTTGGTAAATATTAATAACTAGGGAATCATTTTGAGTTAAAATGTATTTAGTGTTATGCATCTAAACTTGAGAAAAAACGTGTTTGAAATGTGTCTACGTTATATCAATGAGTGAAATCAAAACAAGATGGTGACCGAATTTTACCTGATGTCATAAGATTTCGCTTTATTCGCCATAATGCTGACATATTTCAAGTGTGTTTTTCTAAAATCAGATGCGTAATACTAACTGGATTTTAACTCGAAATGATTCCCCATTTATTAATATTCAACAGGGAGGTGATGGTGGTCTAGTAGTTAACGACACAGACTGACAACCTGGGCGTTCCAAGTTCGAATACAATTCGTTCCACAAAAATCACTTTCACTTAAGATAGCAACCTTCTTGTGGTCCTTTCCATAAGTATCCGGTGTCTTTCTAGAAAGAATTCTGAGTAGAAAAATTTTGGTAAAAACCAATGCCAATAAGAGAATCTTCGGGTTAATATCATGATGATGATGATGCTGATGAATATTCAACTAAAACGACAAAATCAAACCATTTTTAATGCTTATACAGAATTTTGTTCTTACATTCTTCTCTGGCTGCGATCTTTAATGTTTATCCAAGAAGCTTTACAATTCAAGAAAAAAAATTTTATTCATAGAATTAGATATACACTTACAGGTGCCAGATCCATGGCCGAAACAGAAAAACGTAAACATGATAACCGATTGAATGGAAGGCAGCATATTAACATGTATATGCATCAGTGGCACAAGACTAAGAATAATACTCAAGATAAGAACAATATTACGTTTTTGGATTTTTGGGATGTGGATTGGTTACTAGGGGCGTGCATTAAGTAATGCCCCTGACCCACTTCCACAGCAGTAGAGCAACGAAACTTGGAACAGTTATTAGTCTTTCTCTACATAGGAACCACCCAGAGTAATGCATTTCTCCCATCGTTTGATGCAGCTCTGGAGACCGTTTTTGTAGAACACCCCAGGTTGGTCCTCCAACCACGACGTGACTCCAGAAATCAAGGATGCATCATCTGGGAAACGCTTTCCTTTCAAAAACAACTTCATGGCTGGGAAGAGGTGAAAGTCAGAGGGTACAAGGTCAGGAGAGTAGGGAGGATGAGGAAAGATTTCATAACCACACGCCTGTGCTTCTGATCTAGCGACATGCGAGTTGTAGACCGGAGCGTTGTCCTGCAGGAGGAGGGTACCTTTGCTGATCTTGCTCCGCCTCTTGATTTTGATAGCTTCCCTTAATTTCCTCAAAAGTGAAGCATAATAGGCTCCTGTAATTGTGGTACACTTTGCCAGGAAATCTGTCATCACTACTCTGTCCTGGTCCCAGAAGACTGTGAGCATGACCTTGCCAGCGGAGGGCTGCACCCAGCACCCTTCCCTTCTTTGGAGGTGGTAAGTCCAATTGCTTCCATTGCATTAACTGGGTTTTGGTCTCTGGATCATAGTGATAGACCCAGGTTTCATCCTGTGTAATCAGTCTTTTGAAAAACTTTCACTCATCTTCTTGGCATATCTCCAAGTTCATCCTCGAGCACTCGACGCGTTCTTGCTTCTGGAATGGTGTGAGCAACCTGGGAATCCATCTGGCAGACACCTTATGCATATGCAAATGGTCATGAATGATAGTTTCCACAGACCCTGTACTAATCTTGACATCTTGGGCTATTTGGCGAATAGTAATGCGCCGATCTTCCAAAATGGCAGCCTCAACTTGACGGACAGATGCTTCATCAATGGTAGAAGGGGGGCGACTAGGTCTGGGAGCTGTTTCCACAGACTTCCGGCCATGTTTGAATTCACGATGCCAGCGTTTTACAAGGTCATATGATGGGGCATTATCACCATAAGTTTCTTTCATTTCATCAAAAGTCTCCTGTGGTGTGCGTCCTTTCAAATACAAAAACTGGATCACTGGTCGACATTCAACAAGCTCCATTTCACACCTGACTCAGTTCAAACACCTGTAAAACAGAAACCACAATTAGTTCAGAGCTGTAATTTGCCACATAACCCGTAGAGATATAAATCATTGCACATGCAAAATTTCAGCTAGATCAGACAACTGGAAGTGGGTCAAGGGCATTATTTATTGCACGCCCCTCGTATTTGTATTATTTGCATTCTTCAAGCTAAAGTTCTCATCTTGAGTGTCATTTTTACAACGTTTCAGTCGATGTAACATTCGACCTTCTTCAGATGTATTTTGTCAAACTTGGGAATGTTTCTGTCGAACTCAGGAATTTGGACAGAATTTTGAACAGAACCATTTGTTTACTTCATGAGGGTAACATGCTCTCGTTTCTTCAACCATGACTGGGTATAGGTCCTAAGTAATTTGCAATTGTATTTTTTTGTCGCCCACATTGAGAATTGAATCTTCAACCTTCAGGAGTAATTCTGTCCAAATTCCAGAGTTCGACAGAAACATTCCAAAGTTCAAGAAGATACACCCGAAGAAGGTCGGAGATTACATCGACCGAAATATTGTGAAAATGACACTCAAGATGAGAACTGTAGTGTGAAGAATCCAAATAATACCAATTCTACTTTTTATCTCTTTTAAGAATAAGTAGTTTTTATCATTCATCTAAGAAATCCTGAAAACGTTTCCGTGGACCCCAGATTGGGAACCTTTTTAGAAGATAAGTATAACAATACTAAATATAATAATAAAGCTGATACTTTGCTGCTAATAAAAAAAAACTTTGGAACATCATCTAAAACGAAAAGAAACTTCATATTTTGTCTAAAAATTTGAAAACAGTATCAATAGATACCTCTGTTCAGTCTCGAAAACAAAGGATACCCCCTGTAGGGGCAACTGTGTGCGTAATTATGAGGCAAGGGTTGCACAGTCCCCAACCACACTTCTCCTGAATCGGCACAGCTTGAGTCCAGTGGCAAGGAGAAGTCCCGGACGACTAGAAACAATGCCGAGATAAGTGGAGAGTTCATACAGCACCTGAAAGTCCCAAATGGTGACTCATTTAGTACTGATCAGGTTCAACGTTGCTTAACTTCCATGTGTCAATGTTACATGTTATGATAACAGTAATTAACTATCTTATATATGATGAAAGAAAAGCTGAGTTAATCAACGTTTGTTTTCCCCAAGACTTTTCTCTATACATTTAATAACACAAAATGCATGCTAAAACATTCTTCAGTTTTGGGATTGAGTAATGTTTAAAAAAAAATTCTCACTTTAATTTGAGTATTTATCCAGTTTATGACCTAATCTCCAGTAAATTTGCAGGTTACATAAACAACTGGAGGATGCCTTAGTGATTAGCCAATCAGCTGTCAGAAGACGACGAGTTTCAATGAAAGTCAGAAATTCTAGAAAAAGTTTTGAAACCGAAAATGTCTTTCAGTATGATATGTCATCGTGAAATCTCTCTTTCCCCATTTTAAGTATGTTAAGTAAGTAAGTCTTTCTAATTAGAAAGCCATTCTTAACATGGGAAAGAGAAGAATACTGTATTTTAAATTAATCATTTAGCAGTCTTCACCTTGGCATCTTTTGGCTCCTTACATAATCAGCTAGAAGATGCTGACGGGAAATTGCCGGTGATTAGGTCGTAAACTAGATAAGTACCTAAATTTGTATTGTTTTGATTATTCGTACAACTGTTTTAATTTTGGATATTATTCTCACAAAGTTTTGGTCAATGTATCCTCCAACCTTCTGTAGATGCGTCTTGTCGAACCTGCGACTCTTAATGTTGAATTCAGAAATCGGTATGGAATTTCGAACTGAGCCATTTATTTAATCCATGAGTGTAGCTTTCTCTCATTTCACCAGGCATGACCGGGTACAAGTCTTAAGTAATCTGTATTTATTTGTTAGTATCATCCATAATAAGGGATCGAAGCTTAAACATCCAGAAGATTATCATTAGAACTGATTATAAATAGCACTTTTATCCGTTGTGCTACAGGTCCTCAGTTTGGGTGATATTAAAGAATAAAAAACAAAAGGGAATATCATCATAAGCAATAATACCACTTAACACAGAGAGAGAGAGAGAGAGAGAGAGAGAGAGAGAGAGAGAGAGAGAGAGAGAGAGAGAGAGAGAGAGAGAGAGAGCAGGGTAAAGACAGAAAGATATATATATATATATATATATATATATATATATATATATATATATAGAGAGAGAGAGAGAGAGAGAGAGAGACAGACAGACAGACAGACAGACAGACTAATTTTGGATTTTGTCTTTTTATATTTAACTGATTTTGCAAATTTACTTACCATTGAGCCCGAGCCCAATGGGCCACCTAACAGGTTACATTTTTTTTTCTAGCTATTTTCTTAACAATCAAGTATTTCTATACTAATTGATTTATTAAAAGTCATTTTCATTTTGATGTTATGTTTCCAATAACATATTTTTCCATAAATTATTTTTAAATTCCTTACCAATCCACGAATCGAAGATGGTGCCGAAAATCTTCTTTTTGCTAATGTCTTCCATTTCTGTGTAAGCCAGAAAGTTGAAGTGTCTTAGAAAACGTGGTGTGACCGGATTTCGCCCTCCACCTGGAGGACCCATTGAACAAACGAAATTCACATCAACAAGCGTATGAAATTCACCTGTAATGTAAATATTATGAAGTAATCAAAATCGAAATTATCCAAGAGAAAGTAGAAGATATAAAATGGTAACCGAAAATTAATCTCAGTAAACATGTCCTTTATTTTTCCTACAACACAATTGCTGAGCTCATGTACATTCAATCTCCACACAATGCGCAAAACTTCCTTAATCTCCTCTTTTCCTCTTCCCCTAACCTTCAATCGCCCAGACAATACGCATACTTAGTTTTAAGGCAAGCAATTCAAATCAGCTCAGGATTTATGCACATTCATCTTCCAGACACTGATGAAACCGTCACTTCCACACACTATTCACCGTACATTAAATATTTACATACACATATTATAGGGCATAGTTAGCAATATTATACGCACATTCTTTCACTCATTTTCCCGTATTTATAAAACTAGGTTAAAACACACAAAAAATATTTTTAATTTAATTTACTACAATTTTTATACTTAGATTCGTTAATCAAATGTTTGTTTTTTTTTATTTTTAATTTACAGAGTTATAAAATTCTAATTTTGTCTAATAAAAACTTAATGAAACCGATATAGCATTTAACTTTAAATGGTATTTTTACGAAACCCAATCATGATAATGCAAATTAGTAGGAACAGAATTAATGGAAAATAATAAAGCAATAAGATGACAATCAGGTTTAAGGAATCAAGGTTCTATAGAGATACTAAAATCGAAAAGTTTCATTAATATAAAACCTTGAACGAATATGAGTTGATTTCTTTTCAATGTTTCTAAAAGGAAAGTGAATAAAAATTCCATTTGAATAGCAAAAGTTTGCTAGTAGTTTTCGTGAGTATGTGTTCTTCAATAAATTGTAAACTGTGGACCTGTGGAAATTCCATAATGTAATATATTTATGTTGCATTCTGTAGATGTTCAGCGTAATTGGAGGCGCTTTGATATTATCGTAGCTCTTTTGTTAAAACTGCAAAAGTATTTATCTATGCTAGCAGGGACGCCTGGTCGTAAAGTACACTTAAATATGATATTTTAATTCTTGCAGATTTCGTATATATTATTAATATGCAGTTCATGTTCTATTGATTTTTATATACTATAAAGTTGCGATTTCAAATATAAAAAAATATATCCATATGACTTCAGTCCATCAGCTTGAATCAAAACTGAAACCAAAAGTTATGAAAAATTTTTGGTAAAATTATTTATATAAAAAACAATAGATGACTTAAGTGCCATCAGCTATAATCGAAACCAAAACTTATGCAGAATTCTTGGTAAAATTATTTATTACAAGAAATGGAAGTTCATAACAATTAAACGACAGTCACTCGGATGTAAGCGTTATACACAAAATAAATAACACACACTATCCTATTAATATATAGATGTAATCCACACACACAATTCGAGTTTTCTTTCTATAATTCATTACAAAGATACGCATCACAAAGGCACACTCATGCACACCTATACAAACCATATGTGCTTTATCTCTCTTATTGACACATCTAATATTAAAAATGTATAAAAGTTATCCACAAAATTAAATAATCTTACCAATAACTTTCCGATCATACCATCCATTAAAGTCCATCCATTGTCGTAGTAATTCTATTGGTGGTTGCGCGCCATAAACTTCCAATGCCGGCATATTAAGGTCATCAACAAAAAATAAAAAGAACTTGCCAAGTGGAGGTCCATAAACACCTCTTCGTCTAAAAAAAACACAAAGTTGAAGAATTGGAATATTTGATAGTCTGTGAACCCTAGATTGAGAACCTCTCAGAAGATAAGTATACATTTTTTTTTTTTTTTTTTTTTTTTGCAGTGACCACTTGTTTAGGTTTCTTTCCAAACAAACAATCGCTATTTTGCAAGTTGTGTTATCATGGTTAACGAATGGTGATAGGAAGAAAGATAAAAGGAGGGGAATACTTAAGAAACGGTTGAATTTACACACACACACACACACACACACACACACACACACACACACACACTTGAATGCCTACTAGATACTATCCTCGATTGTCTAATGTCTCTCTGTACAGGGGTTTGTCAGGACAACCGAACATGAGGATACTTTCTGACCAAATATTCAAAATCACATTTCGTATTCGCTGCCCATATAAGATTTCCTCACTATGGCTAACTTATATTAGCTTTTATGAGGAATGACGCACCTTCTCCAAGTGATGTTACCTCAAGTAATAGCACGAAGCTGGAGACTCCACCAGACTAGATAAATTCTTTTCCTCGAATCTAGTAAGACCAAGAGACCAAAACGAAAGATATACTACAACATATAAAAATGGTTAATTGGGGAGAGGGCAATTATTTTCTCAATTTCTTTACTAACTCAGTGTTTGAGAGATAAAGAACTTTAATGGAACATTCAAATAATCTATGTATCTCATATAGAATTCAAGTGTTAGCCCCAGGTAGTGGGCCTCTTGATTTCTGAGAACTTCGACTAAAGTAAAATAAAACAATATTAATATATATATATATATATATACAGGCATACACACACGTCAATGTTTTGTTGATTTTTTAAACGATAATACGGTTAATAGTGTCTCCAACATTGGAGATCATAGAAAATATTTTTCCTTAAGAAATCGCCCATATTTTTTGGACGTAAACAGATAAACAAATATTATTTATTTATTTATTTATATTTTACTAATAAAACATTAACACGTGTTTCGAGGTATTACCTTTTCGTCAGCGTAGCTTGTCTGTTTCTAGAATCCGAACTTCAGACCACATGTATTATGGTCGAGTGCATTAACCGTTACGCTATGATGACTTTACGTGTTATTTATTTATTTATTTATTTATATTTATTTATTATTTATATATTTATTTATTTATTTACTTTTATATTATTTATTTATATTTTATTTATTTATTTTATATTATTTATTTATTTATTTTATATTTACGTGTTATTTTTTATCGTTTTAAAACTTATGTCGATTTTTAAACGATAATACAGTTAACAACGTCTCCAACATTGGAGATCATGGAAAATATTTTTCCTTTGAAAATCGTCGATATATATATATATATATATATATATATATATATATATATATATATATATATATATATATATATATATATATATATATATATATTATATATATATATATACTACCTCTTGTCAGTAAAAAAAAGGCAACAAAAAATGGTTTAAAAGCCATAAAAAATAATACGTAACATCATCTAGGACTTTGTGACGTAATGGTTAATGCATTCGACCATAATACATATGGTTTAAGGTTCGAAACAGTCAAGCTATGCTGACGACAGGAAGTACCTTGAAACACATGTTAATAGATTACTAGTACATATATATATATATATATTCTAACCATGTGTGCTTCTCCAACTACAAAAAACAAAACAAAAAATTATTTAAGTTTTTAGTAGTTTAGAAAGAAGACACGAGAATACCTTTTATCCAATTTTCCATCGATGAGATCTTGCGTTTGGTTTGCACTTGTCTTAGCAGAGAATACAATAAACTCTGACACATATTTTGATGGCATGTGAATCAACTTATCGGAAATGGTGAGAGTTTTTCCTGTGCCAGTTGGTCCAACACACACGACCTGAAAATTAAAAAAAAATTCAGACAAAATTATTAGGAAAATTCAGAGCATTTTTAGAGTTGAGAACTTGAGAAGTGTGGAGTTACTTTTTAATGCCACTATACCCAGGTTCACTCTGATCTGATCTTTTTTTTTTTTTTTTTTTACATGGGTGTCACCACTTATCAAGGCCCAGAGGCCACTCAAGGATAAGGGTTAATAGGTATACATTAGTCATTGTGATTTTAGCATAGTAAACAGTGGGAATTTTGTAACTTGGATTACTTAGGGGGACGATTCAATTAGAACTTGTTCACATTGGACTTTTTCTTTTTTTTTTTTTTTCATAGGTATCAACACATTATCAAGGCCAAGAGGCCACTCAAGGATAAGGGTTAAAGAGTGTACAGTAGAAATTGGACAATATAATAATCATTAGTAATGAAAATTTGTTAAATTTGATAACTTATATGGAACGGCTCATCAAGAACTTATTTACGTTAGACTTGAAGACAACCATATTGTAGTCAGCCGGAAAGCAGGAAAACGGAAGACAATTCCACAGGCGTGCAGTTCTAATAAAAAAGCTTTGTTCATGGAATCTACGTTTAGGTTTAGGCACAGATAAAGAGTGGGGGGAATTATTGATAGTGTTTACAGCTAGACGAGTGTTTCTTGTGAAAGTTTTGCGAGGGGGGACCATAAAAAAACAAAAGCTCAGCAATGTCCTCCATGTAACACAATAAGCTCAGGTTTTACTCTTCAGCTAAGTAGCTCTTAGAATTTACTGCAAAGGAAATAAATAAATTCACTTTCTTGTTTCTTATTGGATCAAAGTTGCTTCCTTTGGTATAACAAAAATAAAAACGACAGATTTTTTTTTTCTGGATGCTTTTATTTTTTTGTTAAGTATCTAGGGAAGTGCTGCTTGAAGCGCCTTGCCCTGCCTTGACAGGGTACAAAACCGACTTTGTAATCTAGCGAGCGATGTCCTCTTCCCCTTTTTACTACCTCTTTTTCACAGAAGAGATCTTGCTAGTCTTTCTCTACTCTATCATTATTTTCATTTTCAACCTGTTTAGTTATACAACAACTGTTAATAATTTTCTTTGCTCTCTCTCTCTCTCTCTCTCTCTCTCTCTCTCTCTCTCTCTCTCTCTCCCTGTGCCTAAAACTAAAAGGAACTTCCATGAACAAAGTTTTTTTCTAGAACTATCCATCTGTGAAACAAAATACCAGCTGACTACAGTATTGACGTTTTCACGTCCAATGTAAACAAATTTAGATGATTAGATTCTGGTAAACTTCCAACATCATTACTAATCATCACAGTGTTCTCTCACTGTCCACCTGTATCCTCATTAACCTTTATCCTCAAATGGCTTTTAGGCCTTGATACGTGGTGACTTTTTTTTTTTTTTTTTTTTGTACCTTGTCAAGGCAAGGTAAAGCGCTTTAAGCAGCACTTCCCTAGATACTTAGTAAAAAGAAAAAATTCTCAAATGGACAAACGGATCTTTGATCTGAATGGTTGACGCACCAACCCTTATTCTCCTATATCAGCCAGCCTGCTGTCAGGCTCTCTCTGGCATCAGCATTGTACATGTTAAATAATTTTTGTTCACACCATCTAACATCATTATTGGGAGGTGACGGTGATTAAGTGGTATATGATATAGTGTCCTAAGTTCGAATCCAGTTCGTTCTACAAAATCACTTTCACTTAAGATGTTGGCAATCTTCACATGGTCCCTCTTGTAAGTATCTAATGTCTTTCTAGAAAGAATACCTAACTAGATAAATAGATAATAATGTCAACAATAGAATCTTCGGATCCATACGATATTACAATGATCTCTGAGGTCAACTGCTGTGACTTAATTTCCCACTTACCAATTTTCTTTTTTCAGACACTGTCATTCTTTTACTGGTTGTTGTATTCTTTCATCTTACTTAATGGATAAGGAATGTTTTTGCTTTATTAATTTCGTTCCATAATAATTATTTTTTTTTTTTTTTGTTCTTTGGGTACAAAACCATCGATTTGTCCCATAACGTTACAGCTGACCCGCAAGTGACTAGCTTTTGGTAATGGAATCTTTCTAACTAGAAATTATCTCTCGAAAGACATGAAATACTTTGAGCTACCACATAAAGGTTATCAACATCCCTAAGTAAAAGTGTCTTTATGGAACAAGCTGGATTCGAACTTGGCACACCCAGGTTGTCAGTCCATCTCGTTAATCACTTAGCTACCGTCACCTCCCAGTGCTATGGCTTGGAAATGCTCTGTAACAGCAAGATAATCTCAGTAATTCTGTTTTATGGCAGATGAAAATGGCAAGGTTGTCAGTTAAGGAGTTGGTTAGCCACCACGAAGTCGGATTTCATGCTCATGCCTGGTTCGTGTTATCGCAGCATCCAGCGTTGGAATCGTGATTGGCTGGACATTGCAAGAGAATTGATGCTGGACATTGTAAGAGAGTTTATGTTATCAATCAATGGATTAATACATGTTGAGTCAGTTCACTCCAAAATATCACAAGAAGAAGATTGTCCAGTCAAAAAAAAATTGAAAGTTTCATTAAAATATTATTGCACTTACTGTTTTATTGTTTCTTAATAAAAGTTCTAATATGTAAGAACTTCGGATCGTGTCCATGGTTGGTACTATGATGTCGGCAAATTTAGCATCTGGTGACACAATAAATGGAGCCTGACCATAATTCCATCTAATAAATTTCACCTGAAAATGAAAGATACAAATAAAACTTTTGAAAAATTATTATATAGTGTTATTTATAAGATACAATGGCAATGTTTTTTTAATCTATGACAAATGATGGAGGTGTTACCTTAATCTAAAACAAATGATGGAGGTATTTTTTTAATCTATGACAAATGATGGAGGTGTTACCTTAATCTAAAACAAATGATGGAGGTATTTTTTTAATCTATGACAAATGATGGAGATGCTGCCTTAATCTATGACAAATGATGGAGGTGTTACCTTAATCTAAAACAAATGATGGAGGTATTTTTTTTACTCTATGACAAATGATAGAGATGTTCCCTTAATCTTTGACAAATGACAGAGGCATCGCCTTAATCTTTGACAAATGATGGCAGCGGTGACTTAATCTATAACAAATGATGGAAGTTTTTCCTCAATCTATGACAAATGATTGTGTTGCGTAAGTTTATGACAAATGATGGCGGTGTTGCCTTAATTAATGAAAATGGATGTAGGTATTATTTTAATTTATGAAAATGGATGGAGGTATTATTTTAATTCATGAGAATGGATGAAGGTATTATTTTAATTTATGAAAATGGATGGAGGTATTATTTTAATTTATGAAAATGGATGTAGGTATAATTTTAATTTATGAAAATGGATAGAGGTATTATTTTAATTTTGAGAATGGATGGAGGTATTATTTTAATTTATGAAAATGGATAGAGGTATTATTTTAATTTATGAGAATGGACGGAGGCATTATTTTAATTTATGAAAAGGGATGGAGGTATGATTACAATTTACAATAAATAGAGATGTATGCTTTTAATTTATGCTAAGACGTTAAGAAATTGATTTAATTTATGATACAAAATGAAGATATGATTTTAATTAATAACAAAGTGTGGAGGTACTGTATCTCACACAATTCCAGCAAACACTTGAAGGAGTTTTCCTTGTTAGGGTTTATAAGACTTTGCTCGTTGTTAAAAGATTATTAAACTGCTGTATTATCATGGTGTCTCAGTTAAGACTCAGTATTCTGTAGCGAGAGCTTTGACTGTAACGTTTTATCCTGGTACAAATTTGAAAGTAAACGTTAGTAAATATCTGAATCCTGTGGAAATTGTAGTCCTACAATAAATATTAGAAATTTAAATTTTTGTGAAGAATTTCATTTGACATCTGCGATTTACAAAATCAGAAAAGGCAACATAGTAGTCAGTATTGCTCTTTGTTAGTTTATTATATATTGGCAGGCAATGCCAGGAAGACAAACATTCAATGGGTTGCACACATGCAAATGGATTCAAATGTTAAGAATTCGATATTCCCAACTATTGTCTAACGGAATGCATAAGCGAATACTCAGCAATCAGGCTGGCTTTAGTGTTGTGGGAGGTCATGTTGATGATGTTCTCGATGTATGAGCAAACAAAGTAGTCCAGCAGGTTTAGGTTGGGGAGGAGGGGGTTAGTAAGAGAAGGGTTCAAAGTCATAGCACTCCTTTTGAAGCCAAGCCTGGGTCTCTTTGGATTTGTGGGCCAGCGCCGAGTCCTGCTGCCATACCCAGGGTTTGCCAGCAGCCACCTGGGATCACCATACTCTTCAGCACATCCAGGTACACATTGGTGTTGACTTCCAAGCCGACTTTAAAGATGTGAGATGGCATGATGTGGCCCTCACTTGAAACCACACAAAAGACCATAACCGTTTTGTTTTACTCATCCTGAGCATGTTCCTGTTATTAATGGCAATCCAGCGATGCATTTTGAGGGTGCTAGCAATGATGCCGTTGTCATAACTTGGATCGGTAGAGAGCATGAGTTGTACAGTGGTGCATCTCTGATCTCGCTCGTTGAACATTGTGCCACTTTCAGACATGATAGAAGTCTCCTATCACTCTTGGGATTTGTACACAACTGGCCAACTAGTAGAGGGTCTGTAACAACAAAAGAAAATCGGTTTCCATCAAACGGAAATGGAATCATGTCATCTTTTCTAGGGTGACAATTTTATCGTTTCACCCTGTATATACGTGTATCTTAATGTATGCACTTACACATTTATAAATGTGATTGTTTAGAAATGTTCGTTGTGGATGTGGGTGTTTCTTTATGTGTATGGGTGTGTGTGTAGACATTCAGCAACAGTTTAACAATGTAACACAAACAGCTTTTTTATGAGTGACGAATAACCATTTCTGGAGTTTACATCAACAAACAGAAACACATACCTCCTTCATTTGTTTGGACGCTTCCTACATTCTCTCTCTTTCATGGTTCTGACATGTTGCCAGGCTTCAGGTTTCTTTCGTTCAGTTTGGTAAACATCAAAACACAAACGATCTTTTTTATGTATCAAGGTTTATTTCATGCCCTGGAGTTTGTGACGACGACATCTTGTTAATCCCACGTACCCTGGCTCCGGGGCGTGGAGACAATCTCTTTCGATTCTGCCTCTAGCAAACTCCATCACAGACTGTCATCTCTCAGCTAAAACCTACGTGTACATCTAAACTCTTTCTCTATCTCGCTATGTCACCAGCATCCCGTAACCACATAATCAAAATCACCTGATGCAAATTGTCCGTATTTTGTTTATCTAAAAATTAAGTGTCAGTTAAAATTCTGACATATTTTGTTTTGGAACATTTTTTTCTATGAAAACATTTTCTCTGGATATTTTCCTCTGCATAACATTTAACAACATTAATAATAACAATCGAGCAGCTAATATCATACAACATACTGTTGTTCTACAACAACAAATAGAAAAGTTGTCATAAATTTTGATTTCATCATTTATGTTTGTTTTTGTGATAGCCAGGGACATTATGGAATACGTTTTGCCGCCATTATTGGCCTTTTCGAAAGTCAGCTCAACTCGAAGCAACATGGTTCAAGAACAAGTAAGATTTAGTATGTAGAATTTCAGTAAAAACAATCATACATGAAAGAGCTCATTTTCATAAGAGGACATAAACAAGCTATAACACTGTTCTGTTTTGTGAATTAATTGCATCCTGCCCTGGACAGATATTCTTCTAGCTTCAGTATAAAACCAATTTAAATGCATTTTACAACTGACCTCAGAATCCTTTTCGGCATCGTCTATATCATCGTCTGCTTCTTCTCTAGTCAGACCGCCATCGTCAATTTTGTAATCGTATACTAGACCCTGCTCAGGAAATAGTATTTTCATCTAAAATACAAAAACATAAAAAATAAGAAAAGGAAAAGTATCAGACTTAATTGTGGCTTATGATCATCTTGGTGATCCAATTTGATAGAAACAACACCAGACAAGTTGTAGGGATAACTTATTGTGCTCGGGGATGATACTGTTGTGGCTGTTTCTTTATCACTGTTCGGTACTGTTGGCCCTAGTGATAACCTTCTTTGTCTCATGCTGGGATCATTCATTCTAACTAGTCAACGTCCCGTGAATATATTAAACTTCCATCAGAAATTGGATAAGTCCAGTTTTCCCTCAGCCTACTCTCAGAAATTGGCAGCATCTTTTTTTCTCAGATTATTTTTGCTATCATTATTCCAGCCAACCAGAAAGTCGACAAATAATTATCATGCCGTTACTGGCCTGTGGAGATCAATTCATCAACTGGTTATAGGGGTGTGATAACTCTATAGTATTACGATTTCTTTAAAACGAAAATAAAATTTTAAAAAAATGTCTCATTCCTTGATTCAATTAATCGCATGAATAAAACAACACATTTAGACTGTTCGTTCATTTGACTCTCATTAAAAAATCACTTCTTTTCTATAACAGTTCTGCTGGGGGGGGAGCTACTATTAAAGAATATGGCATAATGGAGTGTGTAAATATCTCAACTGGATCATCCTAAAAATATTGAATATCCAGTGTAGTAGCAAGTCCTGGGAACATGCACGAAAAATAACTGTTAGAAATAAGTCAAACACGATCCACTATGAACTATGCAATTCCTACAGCTACATACTTAGTTTAGTTTAGGCCTCTTGATTCCTTGGGGAACATAGGGCTGCAACAACGCTCCTCCAATGGACCCGGTTCTGGCTGATCCTTTTCAGTTCCGCCCATGTCATTTTGGCAGCCTTAGTGCTTCTTTTCCATGTCTGCCTCGGGCAACCAATTTTACGCTTGCCCTGCGGGTTCCATTCAAGGGCCTGGCTGGTGATATTGGATGCAGGCTTCAGCAAGGTGTGGTCAATCCAATTCCATTTTCATTTTTTGATCTCTATCTTCATTGGAGTTTGGTTGGTTTTGTCCCACAGTTGTTCATTGGAGATAGTCTCTGGCTTCATGCTTACCCTCCTAAATTTATATCCTTTCTAACCATAAGAAAGGTAGTGGTAATGTGGTAGTGTCAGAACTAGATGACTAACAGGACTCTAGTGAAAATCCAGGAGGAGTCAGCATCGGGATCCGTCACCCTCTAGTCATCCATCTTTGGCCTTACATAAGGAGGAACATAAATAGAGGCAATGAATGTTAGTTAGTAATGTCATATAGTGCGTACGTACATATGCAAAATGACGTCACCGATAGGTAAAAATAAAGTTTAAAAAGGAGATCACATTAGAAATGAGGATAACGTTTGAGATCATGTTAGAGGCGTGAATGACACTCAAGAATACAATCACGTGAGGGACGTCACAGTGGTAATGAGAGAATGAGGAAATAAATATCGTTGTGAAAAAAAAAGCGAGTTGAAGTTCTTTTCTATTCTTTGTCTACTTTGCGATTGAGGCTACAATGTGTTGGTTCCCAGACAACGGTACAGTAAGTTTCTATTGGTAAGCGGAAAAGAACACAATAGTTGAAAGCATAATTATTCATGCTGTCACTCCCTCATGCACTAGTGCTTCTAAAAGGTGGCAATAAGCTCTTCACCCACCCCCCACCACCTCTAAATTTTAGCTGACCCCCTTGGCTGCCCCTTTAATATTATCCTTTTAATATTAGCAGTTAAAGTGATCATTTCTCATTTGTCTGAGCTGTAAAAAATAATCCATTTTTTCATAACAAAAGCAATTGTCAAAATCGAAATGCAAAAAAAAGTAGATGTGATGACCTTAAAGAAAAGAAATAAGACAAGGAGGTAGTTAGCAATTTTATGTATTTACAAAAAGTACAGCAGTAATGGGTTGTCAGAGATTGTTTCTAGATTGGTCATAGGGACTCTGATTATTCATAATGTCGGGAAGAGTCCATGTACACGACACAATAGGGTAGGTCACCATATCAGTAGCAATATTGATTGACCATAAAACGCTAGGATAATAACAGCTTTTTAAGGTACTTATAGTAAAATAGTCATATTTTAAAAATGGAAGCACTTTAAGTCCCCAAAATACCAGTATTCTGTTCAGAAATGAATATCCTTTCACGTGCTTTACTAAATAATAATGATATGTTTGAAGATTTTTAACAAATTAATGATAAAAATGTTAACGCTATGAAACAGCCATTTTTTGTAAGATTTTTTTTGTTTTTAATGCTTCTGCTGTTTAAAAGTCCGTTACCACTCCTCTATGTGGAATTTCGTCATGAAATTTGGTAAATTATCAGGAAAAACATTACTTTCAATATTTTTAGAAGTATAAAATAAATTGGTCTATTCCTTTTTATTGTTGTAGTCTTAAAAGTAAGAGTCCTGGATATGACCTTCAACTATAACCGATGGTGAAACCCCAGCTTGTGAACTTTGGGGAGTGTGGAACCACCCTTTAATTGCGATTGCTCTGTTGTTAGGGTCCCAACTATGGGTTAAATAAAAACCAGCTTGAAAAAAAACAAAACAAATATATTCTATTAAAAAATTGTTCTTCAAAATCACTGGATTTGACTAATGCCTGAAAAGTGTTGATATGCCGTAAAACAAAAACAACCAACCAACAACTTAAAAATAAGATATCAACATGACGAGTATCGAACAATAGGGAAAATAAGTGCCAGCTGTTAGTGTTACTTGTCTTATTCGGTTCATATGTACCCGCAACAATAATCAGTTCCAAGTTTTCTTTTACAGGTTCAATCCTCAGTAGAGGTGAAAGTAAGAAAATAATATAATTACTTAAGACTTGTACTCGGTCATCGTTGATAGATAGATGTTGTATGAATTGCTGAAAGAAAAACGTCTTTATAAAAATAATGTTAAAGATAAAAAAAAAAATTGCTTCATTCCTACCTTGTGTTTTATTGTCTGTTCTCTCAACCAGTCAGAAAACCTGACCCTATCTTCATGGTCACACGTAGCCCCAATGCTCCAAATTAGAGTAAATATAAACCATGGCTCAATCAAGGTTTTGATCTTCGCTTGCATTTCAGGTGTTTTATACTTTGCATCCTGAAATGAGATTGTTCATGCAACAGTATTAGTCTATCAATATTTTTCTAAATAAAAATACAGAGTGACCCCTCACTTCCCAAGCTGGTCTAATGGTTATCGTGCTTGACTCACTGTCTTCAGGTTTTGGTTTTGATCTCAGCTCAAGAATTTTTTTTTTACATACAAGAAGTGAACTGTTTAGAAAAAAAAAAAAACATAATACTCGCATGTACATGTCTCAGTTTCTTTCCATTCTTTTTTTCTTTTACTTCATTTTTAAAAAGTAATTTAATGTTACGCTTAATATCTACGGTATTTCTGTTTATAATAAATAAGAATTCCACATTAATCAAAATATAATATTTATGCATATTTTACGATCAGGCAACGCCGGATGGCCTGCTAGTATATATATATAATTTATTCTTCTTTTTCTGATTGATTAGTATCGTTGCGATGATTTCAAGTTGTAAATATGAATTAAATTGCTAAGAAATAGCAAGTGGGCGAAGATAGCAAGTTAGTGTTAAAGCAGAAAAGGATAATCTTAGCAGAGTAATAATTTGAACTCAACTAGAAAACTTCTGAAACATCTTTCTTTTTTTTTTCTATATGAAAATTGCTCCAAACCAGGCATGAAGCCACTTGATGTTAGGAGCTAAAAAAAATTGCTTCAAGGTCAAAAATTAGCCAACGATAAATGTTATATGGATAGATTCTGACCCAGAAAACAGCAGTTCTTACCCTTGTATCAAAAACATCACTCATGGAGAAGTGAGGACTCAAAGACAGAATAAAGAAAGCGAGGCTGACAAAACTTCAAATTCACTTTCTAATCTCCATTTTACTTACATCGAATTTAAATGGTTCAAAAAAGCAACTTAACAGCTTTAAAAAACTGAAAGTCACGTTGCAATCAACTGTGGGGACAATTTCGTGCATGCTGTCTCTCAGAAATGCAATGGCTGGCTAAAAACAAAAGAAGGAAAAAGAAAGAAACGAAAAATTAATCATTTTGTTAAATAATAAAGGCAGGGTTTGGGTAAAAGATGCAATAAATAAAAAATAAAGACCTACCCATAACTCGTTAGGTCACAACCTGTTCGTTCCATTTCGGGAAATTCGAAAATGCATAAACAGTGACACATCTTTTAAGACATTTGTTACACCGTGTTAATCATATATCAAGATTAATTTATCTTCCTGGCTTATTTCATTGGCGCCAAGTTTTTCAAATTCGCAATATCTAGCTCTTTTTTTTTCGATTGGTGTACGAATTGTACAATAGACTCATCGGGGCTGTCTTGTTTCCAGAAACTTCGCTCTTTCAGCGATGACTAAACTTTTTATTTGGTCTGATATTCCTTTTTATTATCTCGCCAATTTCTTTGATGGTCAGCTCTTCCAAATTTCTTGGATATGTCTTCATTGAAACTTTCTGGATTGCTTCGCACTCAACTGTTGCGAAGAACATTTCAGGAATTCTATTTCGTGTATTATCATCTATATATTAATACGATAGCGGGTGCGTTCTTTTGTGTGTCACGCTTACATCTTTTTTCTTCTGAGTGACTGTTGTTTAATTGTTATGACCTTCCATTTCTTGTAATAAATAATTTTACCAAGAATTCTTCATAGTTTTGGTTTCAATTATAGCTGGCACTCAAGTCATCTAATTTTTTTTATAAATAATTTAACTAAGAATTATTCACAAGTTTTGGTTTCGGTTTCGATTCAAACTGATGCACCCAAGTCATATACATACATATTTTAATTTTTGAAACGACAACTTTATAATATATAAGAATTGATAAAAACAATTGACTCTACAATAATATATATGAAATCTGCATGAATTAAAATATCATATTTAAGTGTATTGGACGACCGGGTTTTGCTGGGCGTCCCTGCTAGCTTAAATGAATACTTTAGCAGTGTCAACAAAAAAAGCTACAATAATTTCAGGGTGTCTCCATTTACGCTAAAAACGCACAGAATGCCAACATCAATATATTACAAATGGAAGAGTCCGCTGTGGAATTTCCACAGGTCCCGCTAGTAGTAGTAGTAGTAGTAGTAGTAGTAGTAGTAGTTGCTGTTATTTTATTATTATTATTATTATTATTATTATTATTATTATTATTATTATATTTTATTTTATCTATTTATTTTTTTTTTAGTTTCTTTCTTTCTTTACTCTGACCAGCGCCTCAAAGCAGTTCCTACATAGTCTGCATCGTCAAGTGTGTTCATGTATCCTATCGGCGACACCATAGTTATGCCTCTGTAATCACAAAACTTGATACAAGATTAACACGGCCCAACGGTTCATCTAAATGAATGTATCAATTGTTTGGAATAATTATCAAATCACATAATAAAATGTTGATAAGTATTTTAACACGGCAACATTCTTTTTCCATAAGAAAAAATAATCAGTTTCTTTATTTCTATATAGTTCCTATTGTACGCACTAAGGAGTTTTTACACAAGTTGTTATCAGTGATTACTTACTAGCAATAACTAGTGGTGTTCCCCTGGAGTCTGAATGACAACAAGTCTCCACGAATTTCCAGAACTCGCCACCTCTTTCGATAACTTTTGCAAATCATTTTACCTTTTTTTTTTTTTTTGCAACAGGCGTTTACCTTTGATTTCTCACTAGTAACAACATTAACGACCAACGATTTTTCTGAGTGACAGTAACATTTCTCATAATTTCAGTATTGTCCAGGCCCTTTCAGTGCATCAATTCATTGTTTTGAAATCTTGTTTGTTTTGAAACCACCTATTTCAGGAACTTTTTCCCAAGAACTACAGGTTTGTGAAACTCTCTCCCTATTGACTTCTCGCGTGCCCTGAGCAGCAGAGCAATATTTTCCGGTGACCAGTGAGAGTCTGGTCACCCTTGAGGGGTCCACCACTAGACAATTAAGAATGTAGCCCTGCTGGGTTGCATCTATGGTCCTGTAAGCCAGGAGCGTCGAACACGGCCAGGGGTACATCACAAGTATGCTCCCAGGAACCAGGATCCGACGGATGCGGCCCGGAGGTGTATAGTGTTATATTATTACTTGTTATAATTATAACTTATTATTATTTTTATTATTATTACTTGTTATTATAACTTGCTATTTCCATTTTTAAAAACTAAAAGAAAATAAATTAGTAATATTTTGAACAGTATACTCCCTCCATATAACATTTCGTTAGCATATATAAAATGTAAGTGTTGAGTTTGCTAATGAACAACCGATTGTTACAATTTCTTGTTGGCGTATGCTAACACTCCTCCCTCCCAATGTCTGGGAATAGTCCTATAACAACAGAGTAGATCTTACACAACCCCCAAAGAAAAGGAGGAGGTAATGCCTTGGAAGATGGTCCATAACAACAGATCATCTACCCCCAAAAAGGAGGAGGTAATGCATTGGAGGATAGTGTCATGACGAACGAATATCTACTATACTACCCACCCCTCTCTGAAGGAGGTAATGCTTGAGAGGATGGTTTGATAATGAATGCACATACGAGAGGAAAAAGTAATGCCTTGGAGGCTCATCTCATGATAGCAAAACATATACTACACTACACTCCTAGACTAAGCATCGAAAGATCGTACAGTACCTTAATAGAAATAATAGTATAGTTTCGGCTTAAGACAGATACTAAATCTCGATTAGAAATAGGCATCAATATTTCATCCGATAGGTCGCAATAATGTGCTCTTAATTTCTTTTCATCATTATTTTTGATTCATTTAATTCAATCTTAAAATCTTTTCCTCTATCGCTGTTCTAATCTGGTCCAGAAATTTGCTTCATTAATGTATTACACTACACTAGGACTCTCCAAAGTTTTGCTTGGGTGGGGGTGGGGGCATATTGCCGACTTTTTAGAACTATGCACGCTCAGATAGAAAAAAAAAATGATATGGACGTGCTTTATATTATTTTGTGTCATTATCTTTGCTTTTTAATGAAAATGGTTCTCCAAAACCTCATTTCTTAATCATTTTCTGAACAAAAAAAAAAAACCACAAAAACTATTTTCACACATTTCCATTAAAAAAAAATTTCCTGAATATTTTTATGTTCTCCATAAGAACTTCGTGGGTCAGATTGAAAATTTTGGTGGGTTGACTCTGGTTAATGTATATAGATTTATTTATTCATTTTATAAGGATGATGGATCAATTACAGGTGTAGGATAAGTAAGAACTAATTGATGTATCACACGTATTGAATAAATGAAAAAATCTATATACATTACTATCTATATTTTTATATTGTCATTTTCTTATTTTATTAATACTCTGTAGAAACGCCAAAACAATTTGTTGAGATTTGCATTATCCGGATCATTATATTTTCCTCTTTGCAAAATCTATATACATATTGTTTACAGAAAGTTTTAGATGAGATAAGTCTCCGAGATGAGTATTGGCTGAAGAGAGCTTGTCATGGGTATCTAAAATGTTTCCTAATTATTGGGTTTGAAACCAACGGTACCAATGACCTGTCTCATCCAAAACTTCCTATAAATAAAATATAAGTAATATGCTCTTACTTTCGAATTTTCCTTATAGTTGAACACTCGGCTGCATCTTTAAAAAAAAAAACTAATTATATATATATATATATATATATATATATATATATATATATATATATATATATATATATATATATATATATATACTTTCACTACACCGATGAAGACTGAAAGATCGGTCGAAAATTATGTACCTGTAAAAAAAGTTTTTTAAATTTTTTTTCATATTATTTTGTATTCCTGCATGTCACCAATTGAAAACGAATAAACAAAAGTTATAAGCTTTTATACTTTTCGTATTCTTTTTTATATATTTCCATTCATATATATATATATATATATATATATATATATATATATATAAAATAAAATAAAACTTTCTTGAAGTTATACATTTGGATTTTACCGTCACTGGATTATTTATCTTCCACTAGATTCATGCGTAATCATCTTTTTCTTCACCATATTCCCTCTGATTCACCTTTTTTGTTTTCACGTAAGATCTTTGACTTACTTGTTGTTTCATCAAATACTTTTGCATGCAAAATCCGATCCCGCATTTTGCTAATTCTTACCCTCTGATGAGAAGGAAAGTATTTCTTCGAAACTCCACGGATTAAGGACTATCCACTTATCTAGTGTTTCCTTTTCAGATTAAATATGTTTTTAACTCATTTCAAAGTGTTTTTTAACATGTTTTATTAACTGTTTGCTCGTTATATAAGTAGAAAAATTAAATCTTAATGTGTTTGGTGAAAATTACTTTTTTTTACTTTCAGTTTCTCGGCTGTTAACTATAGTGTAAGATTACTAAAATTATTATATAAGATATTTTAAGAAAAAAAAGAATTAAAACTGTCCATACCTTCATGAAATTATCAAATAAATCAGAAAGTTGTCCCTTGTAAGGAGCTATGAGATTTGGTATTTTTCTCAGCCAACACAAAATGAATGGATCCAGACCTAGAATGCTTGGCTCTAAATAGACCATTCCACATCGGCTGACAGTGGCTGGGGAAGCAACAGCTAGATCCTGCACTTCAAACATCATCGTCATGCACTGTAAATAGAAGAAGAATGGAAGCACTACAACAAAATGTCTAGAACACAACAAAAAATAAATAATAATAATAATAATAATAATAATAATAATAATAATAATAATAATAATAATAATAATAATAATAATAAATGATAAATAAATAAATGTTTGTAACATTGGACAATTTTCTTGATTAAATAGTAACATACTTGTATAAATACTAACAGGAAGATCCGACGTTGTCCGGGACTGAATGAAGATCAACAAATGCTCCACCCTCCCATACCTGTATTATTATCAAAATCGGTAAAATCGCCTATTTTTTAATCAAATGATTGCTTGTTCTAGTTAGTGACCCCCCCCCGCAGTGTAATGAGAAGAAACTTTACATGCCTCCTTACATTGCCTTAGTCCACAATACATGGTAGTCTATATTGCACTGCAGAGAATTTATTGATGATTTTATAAAATTATCTGTAAATAATGGTTTAACTTAAAGTTTAAAATGCAAAAGTCAAGTATCACGGTTCAATTCTGCTTTAAAAAGAAACACTCATTTCGGACGCGCACCCATTCTTATAAAAGAATCTACAGTTGATATTATGGGCTGGTCCTTTCTGCTTGTGCGGTAATAAAACTTCTCAAATGTACTTGTGATGTTAGGTTGTATAAAAGTGTTAGCTTTAGTCAAAATCAGACTTCCTTCTTTAATCGATTTTTTATAATTATCGGATGTATTCCGATGCAAATTCTATCTAAAAACACTCCCAGACACATCAAGTACCTTTGTGTGAAATTTTTAAAAAATCGGCCCAGCCGTTTCCGAGTTCATACGAAACGAACACACACACACACACACACACACACACACACACACACATAGAAAGTTTATTTTATATAATAGTAGATAGATTAAATTTTTTCACAGTTGTATTCTTTATTGAAATTAAATTTTTTTTTGAAAAGTCGAATTACAGTATTACAGAATGAAATATATGAATTCTAGATAATCGTTTATTTTTGTATTAAAAATACACGGAAAATATTCATTTTTTTACCTTATTTTTACACGTTTTTACAATAAAAGAACATCTTTCTAACATACTGATCATCTTTCTGCGGCGTGATACGGTTAATTAATTTGCATATTGTTTTGCAAATGGACATCTCATTAGTTAACTATTGTTATTGTATTATTATTATTATTTTGATTATTCGGGCTACTGTTCTCATCTTATGTGTTATTTCCACAACATTTCAGTCAGTGTAACGTCCGACCTTCTTCAGATGTATCTTGTCGAACTTGCAAGGAGCCATGGTGTAATGGATAAAGTTCTAGGTGAAATTCAATCCCAAATGAAACTCTTCTCAAAGTTGAAGATTCAATCCCCAGTGCAAGTGATACTAAAAATTGCGAAATTACTTACAGTCATGGCTGATGGAACGAGAGCATGCTACTCCCATGGATGAAATAAAAGGTTCTATTTGAAATTCCATGCAGATTTCCAAATTCGATAGAAAGATTCCTGAGTTTGATAAAATACACCTGAAGTATGTCGGAGATTACATCGGGTGAAACGCTGTGAAAATAACACTCAAGATGAGAACAATAGTCCGAATAATCCAAATAATCCAAATTATCAATACTCATCTCAAAATTCAGAAAAGGCCGCCATTCGCCCATATATGGAGTATTGCTGTCACATTTGTGATGGTCTTTCACTCCTGGACAGAGTTCAAAAAAGAGTCGCCAACCTGATAGGTCCTGAACTGTCATCTAGGCATCAACCTCTGTCCCACTGACGAAATGTTGCATCCCTCTGCCTGTTCTACAAGTCGTTTAATTGTGTATGCTCCGACGAACAAGCCCTTGTACCCCCTCGACGTAAATACCTCTGACAAACCTGACAAGCAACAAAGTCGCACCCCTACTTAGTAGAGATCCCTAGATGTAAGAAAGCCTTCTACTCTAATAATTTCTTCCCTAGAACTGCTAGACGCTGGAGATCCCTTCCGGATTCCTGCTTCCTCAACTGTACTGACATGCAGAAGTTCAAATGTAATGTGAACAGACATCTTGCTGCTTAACTCCCTACATAATATCCCTGCAAATTATGTCCCTGATAGTCGGCCCCTACAAAGTAGCATTGTGCCTTGTTTAGGGTGAAAATTTAATAATAAAAAAAAAAGGTACTAGTCAGTTCCTGTAAAAATTCCACAGTTGCTTTCTTCACCGAAATTAAATTTTTTTTTTTACGTCCGATTATGATGACATGTAAGAATTCTAGATGATAGCTTAATTTTGTATTAAAAAAAATAAAAGAAAAAATTTTTTTTATTTATATTATTTTCATACATCTTCAAAATTTACACAGCATTCACCCTAGGCAGGTTGAACCATTTTCTTCCAAAACAGAAAGTGTAAAGGAAATATTAATTTCAGAAGCGTTCCCTACTGGTATGTCAGGGGAGATTACGACGTTAGGGTTTTGCAGTTCTTGCAGAGAGATGTTGAGTCATCTTACATACAGTGCACCTAGTATTCCCAAATGGTTACACATCTGGTACTGACCAGGCTCGACATTGCTTAACTTTGGTGATTTAATGAGAACCGATGTGCCAATGTGATTATATCGTATATCAATATAGAAGAATAATAGCTTTCTAATATACTGAACATCTTTATGTGAGCAGAATAATAGGTTTAACTAATTATCATATTGCTTTGCAAAATGGTTATCTCATTAGTTCACTATTCATTCTTATTGTTTTTTTAATTCAATAATTGTTTTAATTTTATTATTACAGATATTTCTATTTATGCATCTTTTTATATCATGGATAGATAATTAGCATTTTGGTGTTAAAGATGGCTTTCCAGACTCTTCTGGGAATTGTGGTCCAATTCTATATTGTAAATTAAAAACAACTCTTCTAATAAACACACATATATCATGGCAACACATACAAGTCAGTGAATATACATCCTCTCCATATTAATTTCATTACAGAATGAAATTCCACATAATGCATTTTGGTTCATTCGTACACAAGTCAGCCATTTTATTCTTTTCTTAAATTGTAAGTTAAATACAATGCCACTCCAAAAACAAACACTAAGAAAACAAATCAGTGATTTTTCATTTCCTTAATAATCACAAGCAACGCCAGGACACAGGTCTTGCTAGTTTGATATAAAATGATCTAAAAGAGGAAAAAAAGTCTTACTTCTTCGAGTTTAATGATTTCTCCACATAATGCATTTGGTTCATTCGTACACAAGTCAGCAATTTTATTCTTTTCTTAAATTGTAAATTACAACATATACTATGGCTAAGCAAACAATCAATGAATACCCTTTCCCCATTAATTTTTTAGAAATAGTTTTAAAGGCTAAACATTTTGGGTAGCCTTCTCCATTCAATTTACTTCTAAGGGCTGTGATATTTGGTTTCTTCAATATTCCTGAGTAATGCCGGGACACAGGTCTTGCTAGTTTTATATAATCTATAATATAATTTTATATAGACTTATATAAGAGAGAAAAATGCTTACTTCTTCGAGTTTAATGATTTCTCCACTACTCAGGCAGAGTTTCTTGTTGTCATCTAGTACGGTATTCATGTTTTCAATCCAGACAGCGTCTACCGGTCCATCAAAGAGATACCATTTCTTATCTTCATTTGAAGAACCAATAAAAACACGAATCAAAGAAGAAAGAATTCCGTCCGTCCTGAAAAATAATAAAAATAATAATCTTTTACTTTTCCATGTTTTCCTTTTTAATATATTCTCATTCGAGTTATTTTTTGCTTACTTCAAATTCAGTTCAAATTCTGAATACAAAATATTGATATCATGACTACGTGAACGTGGAAAACTATATAAAGTTGAGACATGTCACATACTGAAAGTAACATTAGAAGAATACCGAAAAGCCGTAATATGTCAAGAGATTGAAAATCGGATATGGTTGACCAAATGCGGAGGGAAAAGGGAAACTATCTATTCTTATAAGATGGAATAAAAAGTAGAGACAGAAAAGAACGGTAGAAAATAAGATGACTCAAAGAAACAACAAATATGATGGCTCATCACCTACTAAGCAGATCTAGTATAGAACTCATGTGGCACAATGATGTAGCCCCTTTTGAGGGAGCTGGGGCCTTCTACATTAATGAACCTTGTGTTTAACTTGATCTGCACTTGTGCGTCGCAAATGTGTTAAACAGGTGTTTGTGATTTTGAAAATGTTCTGCTGTGACTCAAGCCAAGAATGACAATATTATATTGAACCAAGGCAAAACGATATAAGACCTTAGAATTTGAACGGTCCAACCCGGAGAACTAGTCAACGAGGCATTCGAAAACAAAACATTGCATAAAACGCATCTCTCTCTCTCTCTCTCTCTCTCTCTCTCTCTCTCTCTCTCTCTCTCTCTCTTTCTCTTTCTCTCTTTCACTCCCCTTCTCTCTTTTTCAATGAAGATAGAAAATTAAATATAATTTCATTTACTCTTATAAGATGGAATAAAAAGTAGAGACAGAGAAGAACGGTAGAAAATAAGATGACTCAAAGAAGCAACAAATATAATGGCTGATCACCTACTAAGTAGATCTAGTTTAGAACTCAATACAATATGGGAACCATTAATTATAAATAATGGATAGATTCATAATTAAATACACACGCACGTGCACACACACATATATATATGTGATGATGATGATGTTCGTCCACTGATTTCAATACCACGAAACATCACTGATGATGCTGTGAGTAGCGCATGAAGTTTTTGTGGCAAGAGTTGCGCAAGCTCCAACCACACCTCTCCTGAGTCGGCATTGTTAAATACTAATGGCAAGTAGAAATTTCAGAACGATTCGAAACAATACCGAGATAAGCAAGCGGAGAACATAATCATGTTGACACAGTATTACATCTTAGGACATATCTGACTCTTCTATAGGTAGAAGACTGCATCGAGAGTCAGGTATTTTCTGGAGTGATAGAATGATCCAACATTTTTTTTTACGGCAACTTTAGCAACATATTCAATATGAGTCTTCTGTTTTAGATCTGGAGTGAAAGTCAATCTAAGGTGCTGATGAAAATGAAGACCTTCCTCAAGGAGATAGTCGTTCATTTCAACAGAGGCAAAACAAGGATCTGAGCGTTGGTAGTGAAAGGAGATGAACTTTGTTTTAGAGGTGTTAAAATGCATAAGCCATTTTCCCTATTGCACCACGTGCTCCAAAAATGCTGCTATAAACAGTTATGTTTTGCACAGGTGTCAATCAATGATCTCATAATATGATTTCAAAGATCATTAATAATGATCAGAAAGAAGAGATAAATCCTTGAGATACACCGGCGTTGATACTATATATCCTTCAGCCTTTTGTTTATCACCAACGACTATTATAGACCTACGAGAATGACACTATTTGATGGTGATAAAGACATTGCCAGAGATTGGCCTTTGGTATATCAAGAGCTATTTCCCTAAGAACAAAGCTCCCATCAAGAGAGTGACTGATCGTATGTGATATTACAGTCAGCACACCAGCAGTTAATCTTACAGGATAAAAATTTATAAGTCACCTATTTCTCCCCATGCTCCAGATTTATGTCTCTGTTCAGTCTCAAGAGACAATGGACACCCCCGTGCGAAGGTAGTTGTATAAGTAATTATGAGGCAAGGGTTGCGCAATCCCCAACCACACCTCTCCTGAATCGGCACTGCTTGAGTCCAGTGGCAAGGAAAAGTGCTAGACGACTGGAAACAATGTGGAAATAAGCGGAGAGCACATACAGCACCTGGAATTCCGAAATGGTCATCCATCGTAATATTGACCAGGCTCAATGTTACTTAACTTTGGTGATCTAATGGGAACCGGTGTGCCCACATGATTATGCTGTATTATGCTTTAGATCAGAAGAGAGAGAACTAGCAAGGTTTTGATCATCAATGCTCTTGGACTGAACTTGACTTTTATACAGGTAGAGGATTGTATCAGGAATCAGGTACCTTCTGGAGCGGTGGAATGATCCAATGGTTTTTCCAGTGACTTTAGCGACGAATTTGATGTCTGTGAATCGATAGACAAACTTAAAAGTCTTTGAACAAATTTAAAGTAATCAGATTTGATAATTTTACAAATTGAATCTGAAATAAAGAAATTACTTATACAAACCATTCATGTGTCAGAATATGAAATTCTCCATAAAGTTGTCCCATTGTTATTGATTTGGGATTCAGCACAAACGTTTGGACTTTTTCAAATTTATCTCCGGATGGTGATAATTCTCCTTTCAATGCTGTAATGGCCGCTTTCAACACCTCATAACACTGAATAGATATAAGAAATACGTTATTCACTTGTCATCTCAAATATATTCTTTAGTGATTATGATTAGCACTAAACGAATAGACAAAAAATTTTGACTGTAATAACAACTTCATCCTTTATTGTTCAGTTACACACAAAATTGGAATGCACAATCTATATTTAGCTTGACTTATCTGCAAACTCCAGAGAGCTTTATCACAGTCTTAGATCAGTCTTTCTGCTGTCAAAAGCGACATATTAGTCTCAACTCTTATCTGGCCAGCTCATCTCTTTAGTGAGGATTCTCTTGGTTTTTATTAAATGAAATCTTGTTCATATGATTTACTTTACATAGCTGGAGTATGATAACCAGGAAACATGTTCAAACTACGTTAATTTCTTCCTTTTTTTTCGATGGGTCTGTTAATATTAGGCCTCTTTCTGATATCTACATTTATCTGTCTATCTGGCAACAATAGTCCAAGGATATTTTTTGGGGTGATGGTGGCTAAGTAGTTAACAACATGAACTAGAAACCAGAGTACGCCAAGTTTGAATCCAGTTTGTTCCGCAGAAATATTTTCATCAAACTCACACGTGACCTTATGTCTAACCTCTTAGGGATGAGATAAATAAAATAGTTAATCCTTGTAAAAGGAAAGAGCACTGTCAACCACAGAAAATGTTTCATATAACCATTTATATTTCACTCACTATAATAAGCTTGTGCTGATAGCAAATCGGATGAAACGGTAGAGTTTTGAACTCAGCCGAAAGTATTTGCTTTTCTAGCTACACTGAAGAGCTGTGATACATAGAAACATGTTTTCTGTGGATGTCTATACACGATGTTTGAGACAAATTTTATACTTTTTCTAAGAAAAAAAATTTGGGGGGCAATTTTACCCCTATAATGGCTCCTAGGGGAGCAACTAGAGTTATCCCAAAAAATATGTTCTGGCAAAAATTTATTTTCACTATGACTAACGTTTGTGCCAACTTTCAAAAAAAAAATCCAAGATGTGGTTATTGAGAAAAGTGCAAACAAACGAGCAGACGAACGAGAGTGAATTATTATGTCCAATCCCTCCTTTGTAAGGAGACCAATAAACCTTGTTAATTGTTTTTAAAAGTGAATTTATGATTTTATTTGGAAGGAAATTTCCTTTGTTGCATAATCTAATTGAATTGAACCAATACAACGAGCAGGACAATCACGGCCTGTGCAGTGGATATACACATATGAGGAAGATTTCATTCAATAAAGATCAAGGGAATCATCACCAAAGATCAAGGGAATCATCATCAAAGATCAAGGGAATCATCACCAAAGATCAAGGGAATCATCACCAAAGATCAAGAGAATCATAACCAAAGATCAAGGGAATCATCACCAAAGATCAAGGGAATCATCACCAAAGATCAAGAGAATCATCACCAAAGATCAAGGGAATCATCACCAAAGATCAAGAGAATCATAAACAAAGATCAAGGGAATCATCACCAAAGATAAAGGGAATCATCACCAAAGATAAAGGGAATCATCAGCAAAGATTAAGGGAATCATCACCAAAGATCAAGAGAATCATCACCAAAGATCAAGGGAATCATCACCAAAGATCAAGAGAATCATCACCAAAGATCAAGGGAATCATCACCAAAGATCAAGGGAATCATCACCAAAGATCAAGGGAATAATCACCAAAGATCAAGAGAATCATCACCAAAGATCAAGGGAATCATCACCAAAGATCAAGAGAATCATCACCAAAGATCAAGAGAATCATCTCCAAAGATCAAGGGAATCATCACCAAAAATCAAGAGAATCATCACCAAAGATCAAGGGAATCATCACCAAAGATCAAGGGAATCATCACCAAAGATCAAGGGAATCATCACCAAAGATCAAGAGAATCATAAACAAAGATCAAGGGAATCATCACCAAAGATCAAGGGAATCATCACCAAAGATCAAGAGAATCATCACCAAAGATCAAGGGAATCATCACCAAAGATCAAGGGAATAATCACCAAAGATCAAGAGAATCATCACCAAAGATCAAGGGAATCATCACCAAAGATCAAGGGAATCATCACCAAAGATCAAGAGAATCATCACCAAAGATCAAGGGAATCATCACCAAAGATCAAGAGAATCATCACCAAAGATCAAGGGAATCATCACCAAAGATCAAGGGAATCATCACCAAAGATCAAGGGAATAATCACCAAAGATCAAGAGAATCATCACCAAAGATCAAGGGAATCATCACCAAAGATCAAGGGAATCATCACCAAAGATCAAGGGAATCATCACCAAAGATCAAGGGAATCATCACCAAAGATCAAGAGAATCATCACCAAAGATCAAGGGAATCATCACCAAAGATCAAGAGAATCATCACCAAAGATCAAGGGAATAATCACCAAAGATCAAGGGAATAATCACCAAAGATCAAGAGAATCATCACCAAAGATCAAGGGAATCATCACCAAAGATCAAGGGAATCATCACCAAAGATCAAGAGAATCATCACCAAAGATCAAGGGAATAATCACCAAAGATCAAGAGAATCATCACCAAAGATCAAGGGAATCATCACCAAAGATCAAGGGAATCATCACCAAAGATCAAGGGAATCATCACCAAAGATCAAGAGAATCATCACCAAAGATCAAGGGAATCATCACCAAAGATCAAGGGAATCATCACCAAAGATCAAGAGATGAGCTAGCCAGGTAAGGGTTGAAACTAGCATGCCGCTTCTTAGAGTGGAAAGACTGATCTAAGATTGTGATAAGTGATGGAATTTTGTTTTCATGCATGTGACAAAGCTCTCTGGAGTTTGCAAATAAGTCAAAAGAGGGAAACTTGAATACTTACTAGACACTATCTTCGAGTGTCTAACATCTCTCTGTACAGGGTTTTGTTAAGATAACCTGGGATGTACGTTGTAAATATTTTCAACTTTATTTCTTCACTTGCAGTATTGAACAGAAAACAGCAATTTATGGAGTGATCATAAAAATAAATCTGCTTACCTTTGTTTTTCCAGATCCAGTCGGGCCAACAAGCATGAGGCCATGACGCACGACAGTTGTCTCGTAAAGTTGAATGCATTTGTGAATAAAACCTAAAAATATGAATTGAATCATTTGTAACGAATTGACATTTTTATTTCATATATTTACTACTGATTATCTTTACAAAATGTGTATTATTAATTTGTGAAAAATAAGCTTAAATCTGATATTACATAAACAAAACCGTAGTCTGAATGAGAAAAACTTTGGTAACACCTAAGTATCAGAGGTGACTCCAAAATGGAAGTCAACGAAACTTCTTGATATAGATTTTCTATGTCTTTTCTGGTACAATTCAAACAGAGAAGATATGTTTAGAGTGCCGTCCGTAATAGGAATAGGAGAGAGACGAAAGCACACAATGTATCTATCCATCCATTTATCTTGGTGTCTTTCCATTCCATATGCAAATAACACATCGCTCTGATCTTTTTGTTTGTGGCTGTTCTTTTTTTAATAAACATTTTTTAAATTTTTGTATCCAAGTCTCAACAGACGATCTAGAACCTGGATCCTCTACGGTTTAAACAGGCACCTCTCTCTCTCTCTCTCTCTCTCTCTCTCTCTCTCTCTCTCTCTATATATATATATATATATATATATATATATATATATATATATATACAGTATAACTACTGTGTAGATTAGGGTATTGAAAGGAACTAAAGATGACTAGTTTAGTGTTCGAATTTTGAAACAGAGATAATACAGCTAAATATAACCACATTCATGAGTTTTTGCTAAGATGAAACATATCTGTATGTGTATATAAAAAATATATATTTCATATAAATAGTTATTTAAAGCTTCCTTAAATGAAGAGTACATAGTAAGATTTCAAAGTGAACTTTTGCAATATTGCTTTCCTAAGGACATTCCATATTTTTTTTTACAGTGTTCATTAAACGAATAATAATAGGAATACTTCCCTTTCATTTCGTATAGCTCTCTCAACGTTTGTGCGAATAAGAGCACTAGATGGTAATGAAATCTTAACTTTAGTAACGTGTCGAAATCCTGCAACCAGTAGTACACTGATAAGTCTTGATTAAGATCTAACATATATGTATGTGGACATATGAGGTGCTGTCAATAAGTTTCCAGACTTTTTTCGTATGGGCACTTTTATTAATAGTACACACATGAAACTCTAGTCCCCTTCGAAGTAATCTCCTCCGGCTGCAATGCACTTGTTGTAGCGTTCTAACAACTTCTGGAAGGCACTATGGAAGTCCTCTTGTGTGAGCATGTCAATGGCCCTCATCACAGCCTCTTTCATCTCCTTAATTGTCTCATAACGACAGCCTTTAATGTTTTCCTTAAGCTTGGGGAATAACCTAAAGTCGCAGGGAGCAAGGTCTGCAATATAGGGAGGGTGAGGAACTGGCTTGATGTCCATCTTGGTCAAATAGTCTGTGATAAGGATAGAGTTATGGACTGTTGCATTTGTGCAAATCTTCCACATCTTCAGTTCCTCATGAATAATTGTGTGTACAGTTCCCACACTGATATCAAACTGTGCACTTATTGTCTCTATCAACACACGACAATCTTTATCCACGAAATTCTTTATTTGGCCAATCAACTCTGGTGTTCCGACTTCCTTACTCCTCCCACTCCTCTCATCATCTCTCACAGACTCTCTGCCTTCCTTGAATCTCTTAGGCCACTCAAAAAATTGATGCTGAATTCATGCAATATGGTCCAAAGACAGTCTGAAGCATTCTATACGTCTCTGTGCCATTTCTCCCAAGTGTAAAACAGAATTTTAATGCGTTATTTAGTTTCTCAGATGTATATCCACTGAAACTTCTGTATTTATTAGATAGTGCTCGATAAATGAATGGAGTGTGTTTATACTATGTTTATTTATACAAACATTATTAGCTACATATATGCATACATGTTTCTGTAGTTATCTCTAATTGGAGATCCTATGACATCGGGGTAGTAGAGCGAGAGTACTTTTCAGTCTATTATTCTGATGACATAGATCTCCAACTAGAGATCACTACAGAAACATGTATGCACATATGTAACTCATAACGATTGTATAAATAAACACGCACACATATATAATGTTTGTACAAATAAACACACACATATATAATGTTTGTACAAATAAACATACACACACACACATATATATATATATATATACTCCTATAAATTCGCGTTTCTTTTGTGTATATTGATATTCATATTAAAAAAAAAACTCTTTTCTATTTATTTGAAAAGAAAATACAATTTTCTCATATATGGGTTGTGGAATTGCATTCACTAGCAAAAGATCTAACTAATTTGCATATTTTTTTAAACATTCATTTTAATTAATTCCCTATTAATTGCTTCGGTTTTCTAATGGAATACTCATCTTTAGTTAACCATTATGTGTAATTATATTCATGCAGACATTCTACATGATTTATGCTTGCATAATATTTGCGTAAAACGTTTATAGTAAACACAAAATTGTTTCCATATATATTAATGTATACGTATATATTTTTGTTATATTTTTGCCTACCAAACTCCTCCTAGAGTTTTTGGTCTACAGATATGAGACTTAATATATAAAGTATTGTAATCCATGCAAAACTTTATATTTCGGTTTTAGCCCGGAAAAATCGGCGCAAAAGTGTGAAAATTTAAAAAAAATGAAATTTGCCAGGTGAAGGTCGAACGCCGGCATTACGGATGCATAACGTAGTAGCTATTGGTTCATGTTTTAATTTTTAGACTTGCAGTAAACATGTTTTCATAGCCCAGTCATTGACAGTAGAGGCAAAATAAATTGTGAGCTGAACGTTTTGGTTTCGATTCTCGGTGGTGGCGCATGAGTCTTTTTTTATACTTTTTAAATTATTACTGTATATTACATCCAAACTATCTATCTATCTATCTATCTATCTATCATTCTATATATCTATGAAAGTGAAAACGTCTGTCTGTCTTTTCTCTATGGTAGTTAAGGAAGACTATTATACAGAAAGCCATTACTTTACATAATCACACTTTTTAATATATATATATATATATATGCACATAACCTTAGGAACAGTATATTGGGCCCGAACAAAGTCGGGGGGAACTGCTAGTATATATATGATTCCCAAATCAAAAGATGTGTTTAATTCACACTCAAAAAGTTTTATTCATGTTTTCTTATGAAAAGCGTTTTACACGTGTTTCGTTGAATAGTAAACAACTCATCAGAGACAAATGTATATTCCCCTTCTAAAAAGTATTAATAAACACATTTTTGAATTAAAAACACACATGGAGAAATTGTCTTACGTCGCCATATTTCCTTTTTCTTTTTCTCATTATCTATCTCTCTATCTATCTATCTATCTATCTATCTATCTATCTAAAAAGTTTTCAATCTAATAAGTCTCACTTTGTCAACTAAGCTCCAGCCCTTTTCCTATCACCGCAATGTTGCATCTCTGTGCCTGTTTTACAAATATTTAATGGAATGTGCTCTGATGAACTCGTTGCACTTGTGCCCCCTCAACGTTCACATCCCTGACAAATCCGCTTAGCAATAAAATCTCAATCAGTGTTAAGGTTCCTTAATGCCAGAAAGCTTTCTATTCTAATAGTTTCTTTCCTCGAATAGCTAGACTTTGGAATTCCCTTCCTGATACCTGCTTACTGGCTGTACTGATATGCAGAAGTTTAAATGTAACGTAAACCAACATCTTGCTAATCTTTCCTAAGCATGGTCCCAAATAGTAGCCCCTTCCAAGCGAGATGCCTTATTAGGGGTGAACGTGAGTAATATATATATATATATATATATATATATATATATATATATATATATATATATATATACATATATATATATATATATATATATATATATATATATATATATATATATATATATATATATATAAACTATTTTAAGAAAAACCAAAACTTCAAAGAATGGGTTGATAACAACAAAAACCAAGACTTCAAAGAATGGGTTGATAGCAACAAAAAGTGTATTTCATTGTTTCCAAGATGTAAATCCAATGAACGTTCCAAGATGTAAATCCAATGAACGTAATATATATATATATATATATATATATATATATATATATATATAGATATAGATATATATATATATATATATTACGTTCATTGGATTTACATCTCGGAAACCAATCGACTAATCGATACAACCAGTATAATCATTTACTATAATAATTAAATACCTACAGGTACTTGTGTTTCCTTTCAGGAATCTTCAATGCAGGGTGTCACGATTAACACCAGTCGATAGATTCCAAACCCGGCGACACAAGCCGTCTCTGGCTTGATTAGCAAGGACCGTATACATTCGGCTACCGTTAACCGCGTGAAATAATATATATCTAAAATATAAAGCTGAGTGTGTGTGTGTGTGTGTGTATGTGTGTGTGTGTGTGTGTGTGTGTGTGGTCACGAATAGGCTCCTATATGGTTGACTATTTTAAAAAACTGATTACATATAATGATAGAAGATGTATCGAGACACAGGAATGTTTGATCTGGCAGAACTGTGGTTCATTAAAATTGTGGGGTCTGTGTTCGCGCCTGGTCCACAAAGTATGGAAATAAAAAATTTTAAATTAAAAAAAAACGTTTACAAGTGTTTTTGATATAGATGTACATAAGAATACTTTGATAAGTATGTTTTAACTTAAATAGGGATGGTATAATAAAATTGTGGGGTCTGCGTTCGCGCCTGGCCTCCATGGAATGGAAATAGGCACAAACTTTAATAAAGACTTTTCATATCTATCTGCATAAGTATACTTTGATAATTATGTTTCATTTTGAAGAAATATTGTATAATAAAATTATGAGGTGTTTGTTCGCACCTGACCTCTGTAGAATGGAAATATGTCACAAAGTTTAACAAGGTTTTTTAATATAGATCCACAGAATATTGTGATAAGTGTTTCATTGTGAACAGGTATGGTATAATAAATTATGGTGTTTATCTATTTTATTTTTACTTTCACCATATTTTGCTTCGGTTTTGATACCCCCAAATTCGAAGCTATCTCTTTACAACCATTCCTTTTCATAACCTATCATACTTTCATAAATCAGAGTCCATTTTCTGGGGGCTGTTTTTGAATCTCGTCAACAACGAGTACTTTTGCTAGTATATATATAAAAGTGTCTGTCTGTCTGTGTGTGTCTGTGTGTGTACATTTCCCTACGCAATAACTCTGTCAATTTTTAGTCTACAGACTCGAAATTTGATATACAGGCTACTAAGATTTGGGAAAATCGATGTGATCGGTTTTTGGCCAAACATTTGCCGATTAAGGGGGCAAAATTCAACGATTTGACCTTTAAGAATCCTACCAAATTCCTTCCACAATTTTGGGTCTACACACTTGATATTTTTAGATATAGGTTCCTTGGACATGGATCTAACTTAATAACTTGATTTAAGCCCAAAACAATAAATTTTAAGGTGTCAGAATAGGGGTCAGGGCAACGCCGGGCACCTATGCTAGTATATATATATATATATATATATATATATATATATATATATATATATGAAACTCGCATGATTATTAAAGAGTACTATGAGAGAGAGAGATGTGATTCAGCCGCCTTACATACCTAATGTAAGAACACTCAATCAACTATAGGTACATAATTTCTAACTGTTATAAGAAAAGACGTTTCATAAGAAATAAAAAAAGGAAAATACAAACCAGGAACATCTTGAAGGTTAAATTTCTGACAAGCTTTTCGTAAAGATGTATCAAGGGAACCATAATCTATTACTTCTTCTCTGAAATGACAAATGAACCAAACATCAAAAGTGTAAACTTAACAGTGCTCAATACATGGGTAGGGCTGAGTAGTAGCATGAAAATATACTCATGGCAAGTAAGCTACACAGAAACGTTCATGTTTCATTCCCTATAGAAATCGCAAACCATTTAATTTGATGATTTCCCTTGAAAAACATGAAAATTTGTGTGATTAACTTGCCATAAATATATTTTTTATAATACTATCTATCTATCTATCTATATATATATATATATATATATACTAAACTATAACAGTATGTTATATAAGCTATGGAATTCATGTATGAGCATGACAATTATGTTTTTTTTACATAACAGAAACATTTCTATGAAAGTATATTAAAATGGAAAATCATGGACGGATCACTCAAACATGAAAAAAAAAAACTCCTCCCTATTCATGTAAAGTTACCTATTTTTCCGAATAATCGCTCAAAAAATCGAAAATTAAACATGATATTCCTATGAATTGAATACCGACGAAAGTCATTTAGCAGCAAAAACGCACATGAACCTACCGATGAGAAATATAAGAATGAAAACCCCATATTGGAATCCTTCAACCAAGTTATAGAAACTTAAAATCTAAAAAAAAAATAATTGATAAAAATAAAACCTAAATAAAACCTAAATAAATAAAATAAAATAAAACTAATATTGATACAGATTAGTAAATGTGTCAACAAATTCACCGTTCTCACACAAATATTTTGTATCTAGAAATGTAAATAAAAATAAAAAAAGAAGGAAGAAAGGAAGGAAAAGGGACGGATAGAGAGGAGTAGTAGTAGTAGTAGTAGTAGTAGTAGTAATAGTAGTAGTAGTAGTCTTGGCTTTACTATAATTGTTCTTATGTTTGTCAACGGGTTAAAGTTGTTTAGTTGTAAGAAAATAGTGACAGTATAGTTGTAATAAAGAATAGTTTGCAAAACACCCCCACTCTTCCTATGTTAAATAATAATTTCGAAATAATAACGCTAATATTCAGTGCGCAGGTCAAAATCTGCAAAAGAAGCAATTTATGCTTATTTATTTACGTTGTTATGGGTTAATGTTTATGCGCACATGCGCAACCGGATGTCATAAACCGGAAAGTGGGTTACATCACTCGTTACAAGGTCATTTGAGTTTTATAATTATATAGATATAATTTTTTCAATTGGCATAAGTAAGCTCAATGAAAACGCCTTAACACATTCAGAGTATATATATATATATATATATATATATATATATATATATATATATATATATATATATATATAGGGTGTCCCAATAAAATGTATACACTCTTTAAATGGCCATAAAACCAACATTTATAGAAACCAGCTAATTATTGAAAGTATTCAAATTATTGGCAAATGTGGTCCATGAGCAGCTGACAACGCTCATTGACTATCCTAATCAGTTCAATTGGTATTTTTTTTTTTTTTTTTTTTACATAGGCATCACCATATTATCAAGGCCAAGAGGCCACTCAAGGATAAGGGTTAAAGAGTGTACAGTAGAAATTGGACAATATAGTAATCATTAGTAATGAAAATTTGGTAAATTTGATAACTTATATGGAACGGCTCATCAAGAACTTATTTACGTTAGACTTGAACACAACCATATTGAAGTCAGCCGGAAAGCAGGAAAACGGAAGACAATTCCACAGGCGTGCAGTTCTAAGAAAGAAGCTTTGTTCATGGAATCTACGTTTAGGTTTAGGCACAGATAAAGAGTGGGGGGAATTATTGATAGTGTTTACAGCTAGACGAGTGTTTCTTGTGAAAGTTTGGCGAGGGGGGACCATAGATTGAAGCTCAGTCGAACACTTTCCATGAAAATAACGATACATCAGAGACAAACTCGCAACATCTCTTCTGTGAGATAGAGGTTGCAAGGAGGAGAAAAGGACATCTCCTACGAGGCTACGAAGTCTATTTTGAACTCTATCAAGGCAGGACAAGTCCTTTCTAGCAGCTCCTGCCCAGATGTGGCAACAGTATTCCATCCTTGGACGTACCTGGCTCTTATATAGATAGAGAATAGCATCAGCAGTGAGATATCTACCGGATCGATAGAAAGATCCCACCATTTTTCCAGCGGCCTTGGCAACAGATTTGATGTACGTGTTCCATTTAAGATCAGGAGTAATGGTCAAGCCAAGAAGCTTGTCAAAACTTGAAGCCTCCTGAAGACGAGAGCCATTCATTTCAATTGATGCCAGATGTGGATCAGAATGTTGATGATGTAAAGAGAGAAGCTTGGTTTTAGATGCATTAAAAGTAACCAGCCACTCCTTACCCCATTGTACTACGTGCTCAAGATCAGAGGAGAGAGAATTGGAGAGAACTTGGTCATTTACTGTCTTAGATGTGCTACCATAAATGGTAGTGTCGTCAGCATAAATGTCTACAAATGATGTAAGGATGTGATTTGGAAGATCATTAATGTAGATCAGGAAAAGAGTTGGGCCCAGGATGGACCCCTGAGGGACACCAGCATTAATACTGTGAGCTTCTGATTTTTGCCCCTCAACTACTACTCTTATGAACCTATCAGAAAGAAATGATTTAATAATTGAGAAGACATTTCCAGTAATACCATAGCTAGAGATCTTATGAAGTAAACCTTTATGGTATATTGACACATCTTCTTTCAATGGTTACTTTCAACTCATTTATTGTAGCTCGTTTTGTGGTGTGAATCCTGTGTTTAACATACCCCTCACATCGACCCCAAAAAAGAGAAAAATCCAGGGGGCCTCAAATCTGGTGAGCGTGGTGACGATACTTCCTCTTTGTCCTAACTATCTGTTTCGCAGGTAACTATCAAGATATGCTCTTACGTCATGATGATAGTGGGGAAGTGCGCCATCCTAGAGGAAGTGCCATTCTTTATTCCTAAACATCTCTTGGGAACGTGGCATAGCGTATTCATGTAGCAAGTTGAGATGATTTAAAGAGTGTACACATTATATTGGGACACCCTGTATATATCAGTAATTTACATTCTATATCCAAATAAATTTATATATTTTTTTTCTTATAACATTCATTTTGTCTTACAGGTGCCTTATATCCGGTAGCCTTCCAATTATATATTGAATAAGTGTTTTATGAATAATATGACTTCTAACATTTTTTATTTTCACCAGCTTTTATCCTCTTTAATCCGAGAAAAAAAATGTTAGGTAAATGGAGGCAGAAAGGAAAGTTCTTTGCAGTTGTGGTAGGAAGACAAGCTCTTGCTGTGATTGTCTTACAACATCTTATACAGCATAATCATGTTTGACACAGCAGTTTTCGTTAAATCACCAAAGTTAAATGACACTAAACCTGGGTGACCATTTGGGAATACCAGGTGCTGTATGGGCTCTTTGCTTATCTTGGCATTGTTTGATTTCTCCTTGCCACTGGAATCAAGCAGAGCTGATTCAGGAGGAGAGGTGTAGTTGGACATTGTGTAACACTTGCTTCACAATTACATGCGCAGCCACCTTCAAAGAGGGTGCCCATTGTCTATCAAACGGAAAAGATGATGTCTTACAAAGAGAGAAATAGAAATTCAAGCTCAGTCGAGCATCTTTCATGGAAATAATAATAAAGAAAGACTAACAACGCCTCTTTTATGAGAAAAGAGATGTAGAGAAGAGAAGAGATAGTGTCCCACTAGATTGTGAAGCTGATCTTGTAGGAAAAAAAAAGAAAAAAGAAACAGATTGCTTACTTGATGCCTGGGAAGAGATCAGAGACGATTCCATTGAAAAGTTTTAAATCATCCACAAGAAATTTCGGAACATTCACGTCTCGGATTGCTCGCAGTATAATCAAATCCTTCCAATTAAAAAGTAAAGAAATGTTTAAGTAAAATTTTAACACAAAAGTTAATGGCATAGAAATACATTAAAACTGTCTTTGATATTGTAATAGGTTTAAGGGTCCTAACATTCATACTAGATTTGTTCACAAAAGACCCGTGGTTTAACGGATAAAGTACTTGGTAAGATGCGGTTGTAAATGACGCTCTTTTCCTAGCAATACTCAGAATATAATTGTAAATTACTTCGGACTTCTAACCATGCTTTAGTTGGCGTGTAAACTCTTTGTATTTTAATCCTGGTATTATAGGTTGTGCTAGGCACATATGTTTAATATTTCGCTCCAAGATCTTATGAAACGAGCGCATGCTACCCCCGTGGATTAAGTAAAGGATTCCATTTGAAATTCCATGCAGATTCCCGAGTTTGACGGAAAGATTCCCGAGTTCAACAACATACACCTGAAGGAGGTCGGAGGCTATATTGGCTGAAACGTTGTGAAATAACATGCAAAATAAGAACAGTAGTCTGAAGAATCTAAATAATACAAATCAATAATCATCTAAAAAATTCAACAATTGTTTAGATATTTTTTTAACTGAGTCATTAAAAACTTTCAATGATTTATTAATATTTTTAAAAAATTTTATAAGTAGTTTAGGAATTCTTTAAATGCTACATAATCGATAAATTCATTCGATTAAATATTGAAATCTTGTTTTATAAAATACTACTTGTTTTATAAAATAATACTTCCTATTCTGCAATGTTTTATTTATTATTTTTTTTTTACTTTAAATTGTTATAAAATAATTTTTTTTGAAAGTGATTACTTCACGTTTATGATGAAGATTGATATCAGGCAGGAAACTGGAACGCTATAGCAAAAAAATAAAAAAAATGTCTCGTGCACAGCCCCCCCCCACCAGTGTTTTGCGAAAAAGAGTACTAATAAGATATCAGCTTGACAAGAAAGTTCTTGCGATTTTTAACTTTTAAATTCAGATGAACATATCTTGGCTCAAGCAAAAATTTATTGATCGAGATACGCACCATCAGAATCAACACTCTTTTGCCAACGCACAAGCAATTTATTTATTCCAGTAACGAGAAAATCTTACATTCTGGTGGCGATGAAGTCGCTGAAAGCGTTTCTGATATCATTTACGTTTTTTAAGCATTTCTCACGCAGAATGTTATTGAGATGCTTGAAAAAGTGGTAGTCAGTAGGTGAAAGGTCTGGAGAGTCTGGTGAATGAGGCAGAGTTTCGTAGCTCAATTTATTCAACTTTAGCAACGTGCGGTCGGGCATTTTCATCGTGGAGAATTGGGCCTTTTCTGTTGACTAATGCTGGGTGGTGTCAAAGTTTCTGATGCATTTCATCCATTTGTTGACAGTACTTCTTTGCTGTAATGATTTTGCCTACATTCAAAAAACTGTACTGGATGAAACCGGTTGCAAACCACCAAACAGTCGGCATGACCTTCTTTTGGTGCAACTCTGGCTTTGAGATGTGTCGTAGAGCTTTGTTGGCATCTAACCACTGAGCTGAGTGTTACCAGTTGTTGTAAAGAATCTACTTTTCATCGCAACTCACAATCCGGTTGAGATACGGGTCATTCTTGTTGCAAAAACGAAGGGAAGATGACACTTTATAACGGCATTTTTTATGGTTGTCATTCAATTTGGGAGACACCCATTCATCAAGTCTTTTGGTCTTTCCAATTTCTCTCAAGTAGTCATTACGTCTAATTCAAAAGCAATTTCTCAGACAGTTGTGCATGGATTAAGCTTCGACTAAGACTCTTAATTGATCCTTGTCAACATCCAATGGTCGACCACTACGCTCATCATCTTCAAGACTCTCACCGCCACCACAAAATTTCTTAAACCACCATTGTGTTGTGCCTTTAGTTCTGATTCCTAGGGCAAACGCTTCGTTGAAATTCATTGAAATTCAGCAGCTTTTTGACCAAGCCTGAATTGAAATAAGAAAATTGTGCGGATTTGCGTTTTTTTCATCTTGTGTTCAACGTTCTGAAAAGACATTGTTTTAAAACGATTGAAATTCAAACGATTAAATACAGCAAAAAACGCCCTTT
Source organism: Euprymna scolopes (assembly GCF_053919585.1). Lineage (NCBI taxonomy): Eukaryota > Metazoa > Mollusca > Cephalopoda > Sepiida > Sepiolidae > Euprymna > Euprymna scolopes. Next base: position 73,415,049 of record NC_136498.1, read on the forward strand.
AATCTATAATATAAATCTCACCTGTCTGTTTAAATGTATGCATGTATGTATGTGTCAGGTCATGTCATATGTTACTGGTACCATGTAACCCAGTACTACCTGCCTCATGGTCGGGTCACTGGCGACTAAACTGGTTCTCCCACCAGACTTGTTTGGTGAGGAGGGCGGCTAGTCTCCCTGAAGGATTAAAAACAAGACCTTTCAAAGGGCGAATGAACCCTTTTTCGGGGTCAACGGCCAACTAGCACCGTGTATATTTGTGTGTATGTATATATGTGTTGGCGTGGAGAGGGTTCCCATAAGCCGTGGTGAAGGCAACCTTTCTAGTAGAAGCAAATCTCTGATTTAAAAAAAACATAAAGCGGGAGACCAGTACCCGCATTAAGCTGGTCTGCAGTTTAATTTGTTGCTGGCTATCTTGTTCTTGCTTGTTGCTGGATCTCAACATTTTGAACCGAGAGAGAGTTAGCTGTCGTACAAAGCTAAGACTCTGTAACATCTTTGTATAGATACTCCTTCAGGCATTTGGGCTCATGGAATTTAAGTGTTCGAGGGAGTGGCACTCGTCTGGCAAGACGTTGCAATCATCATGTATGTATGTATGTATGTATGTATGTATGTTGTATTTCATCGATTCGTACGATGAGTTATTTGGAAAATTATGTATGAACTTGTCAACATCATCATCATCATCATGTACTGCATATGTGTGAGTCTAAAACAAACTTTTTATTTAAAAAAAAAAAAGGAAGGAGGAAAAAGATCAGGAAGAAAAGCGGACAAAAACGGTCCAGCCGCTGATCACTTACTATGTATGACTTTTGGAATGTTCCTTCATGTGTATTTTACATGTATATGTGTGTGTACGTATGTATAGGTATATGTATGTGTGTGCGTATATGTGTGCCTCTACATGATTATGGTTGCATGTGTGTGCACATGTATACATATGTTGGCGTACATCTGTATGTACGCATGTGTTTAGTGTCATGTGTATGTGGGGTGGAAAGGGATCCCGTAAGCCGTGGTGAAGGCAACCCCTCTAGGAAAAGCAAATCTTAGATTTAGAAAAAAAAAAAAAAAACATAAAGCGGGAAACCAGTACCCGTTTTAAGCGGGTCTGCAGTTTGACTTGTTGCTGGCTATCTTGCTCTTGCTTGTTGCTGGATGTCAACATTTTGAACCGAGAGAGAGAGAGAGATTTAGCTGTCATACAAAGCTAAAACTCTGTAACATCATCTGTGTCTAGATACTCTCTCAGCCATGGAAAAGTTGTGACACGTGTAGGCCTGAAATGCTGGAAGCATGTAATAATTGATCTGCCATCATTATATGTATATATGTATGTATCGGTGTATGTATGTTCATGTACAGATGTATGTATATGTATGTATATGTGTGTGTATGTATATAAGTATAAATATTGTTTGTATGTATGTGTATATATGCATGTGTATATATCTGCATATATTCATGTGTGTGTGTATATATGCACGTGTGTATGTATATGTATGTATGTATGTATGTATGTGCATGTTTGTGTATGAGTGCATATTTATGCATGTATATGTATATGTAGGTAAGTGCATATGTGTACATATGTGTATATGTATATATATGTGTGTATGTATTTGTATGTGTGTGTATTTATATGTATGTACATGTGTATGTATGCGTGTGTATGTATATGTATGTGCATTATACATTGTGTATGTATCTATGTGTGTATGTTTACAGATATGTATGTGTGTATGTGTATATATGTATATTTGCATTTATATATATATATATATATATGTATGTATGCCATTGACTTGTCTTATGTATGTTTATGTATGTATATGTATGTGTATTATGTATTGTGTATGTATGTATGCATGCATAAATGTGTGCTATATGTATGTGTGTATGTGTATGTATGTGTATATATGCATGTATGCGTGCATGTATATATATATATATATATATATATATATATATATATATATATATATATGTATGTATACTAGTGACCGTCTTTAGTGTCATGTCTGTTTGAGTGTGTGAATTTTGCCGGCAGGACTAAAGTCGTTTTCGGCTCATGAACTTTCAGTGCCTGAGGGAGTGGCACTCGTCTGACAAGACGTTGCAATCATCATGTATGTATGTATGTTTGTATGTCTGCCTCAAACTTGGACAGAGGCGACGGATTTTCACGAAATCGTTTTGAAGTTCAACCCTTCGGACGATAAATATTGAAAAATTGGCTAAAAACATTAATTTCTTCACCCTCAACTGGACACTTTTCTATAGCGAGCGGTTGCTTTTTTCGCCGATATTTTCGAAAGTCATCCCCTCTTTTCGATTGACTAGCCTTAATTTAAACCTTTGTCACTTCCGGTTTGACGATGGACGCAACAGCAAAGACGTCACTTTTTTTTCAGGTTCTTTTCCTCCTTTGAGGTATGGGTTCGAGTCTGCATACTACCACTTTTTTTTTTTTTGCTCAACACACACCTCCAAATACCCGGGCAACGCCGAGCAACACCGGGTACCCAGGCTAGTATTATATAAAGTGAAAGTATTATAACGAAAACTTATTTGAAAATACATCACTTGAAATCAAAATTAAACATTTTGCAAGAACTTTCTTGTCAACTTAATAGTTTTGAAATCTGTTGATATTCTTTTCAAAATTATCAATAAATTTGAGAAGGACATTTTTTTTTTACCTAAAAAATATATAAAAAGAAAATATTGTTTGCATTATAAAAGAGAAATAAATAAATAAGATTGTAAAATATTGTCTTATGATATTTGGAAAATCATTAATATTGGAAGGGTTCCACAATGGTACAAAAGGTTGAAAAGCACCGGTCTAAATCCACGGTGGCATAAAATACGGGAACTGAAGGCGATCAAACGAAAGCATTTTGTCTTTTTAACCTACTCAAATGAGTTTAAATGTCTTAAAAAAAAAAGCGCAAATATAAAACTACAAATTCTTATTCAAATAAAAATATATTAGTGAACATTTATCGAATATTATTTGTGGTCTGTCGGATTGAATATTGAAAGGTCTCATGGCTAATGTGACAGTTGCAAGGATTCTTTGTCTTTCTAACATGTTAAAATTGTTTATGAATTCGGAATGGGGATACAAAATTTAAGATTTGTATTTTTCTGCATAAATCTAAAATAGTTAAATTGTCTAAAATAAATAAACAGAAATAAGAAGTTCTGAATTTAATTCATTGCCACCAAACACTACAGACTGCACAAAATCAGGTTTGTACAAATTTTTAAGGCATTTATCATTAATACAAACAAATTGAAGGTACAAAGACTGCAAATATAATTAAACAAAACATTATGCACAGTTATTTAAACTAATGATGTTTCTTCTTTTTACCAATTATACTTGAAGCACCCCAAAATCAGAAAAAAAAACCAACATTTCTGCACAAACAGAAACAAATTGAAGGTGCACTACACACAGACATCTGCTGCCATCCAGTAAGCTAATCTGGCGACAACAGAATTATAAAGTTTTTTTTTTTTTTTTTTACACATTGATCACCACTTATCAAGGCCCAGAAGCCACTCAGGGATAAGGGTTTCCTTTCATGATTTTGTCTGGATTAAAAGAAGTGTAAGACAATCAATTGGAACAAAAAAAACAAAAAAAAACAAACAAACAAACAAACAAACATATGGACATTGTACTTATAATAAAAAGTAAAACGTTTGCCTGTGCACTAACCTCATTACTGTCAGGGTTTTGTCGTTTTAGATTGCCAGCCGCAGAAATCACACTCTTCACAGCTCTCATACCAAAGTCGTAATGGTCCTAAAATGATTCATAATCCATGCATATATTTTCATAATTAAAAACAATAAATAAATGATTAGATTATCCATAATGTTCAACCATTTTCTTACAACTTGATTGATGACTGTAAAAAGACGAATGTCCTTGAAGGTGTTCAAAAATGAGGTGAAGAATACATGGCCATGGGAAGTTGGGAATCATGGAGAATCCATGCACAGGATAAATGATGAATATACAGGGTGAGTCACGGGAAACGGATGTTTTAAAAAAAAAAAAAAACCGTTCCTTGCTTTCCTCACAGAGTTTTGGTACCTTAAAAAAAACATCCGTTTCCTGTGACTCACTCTGCGTAAATATAGAAACGAATATTTTTAAGGAAAACAAAACTCGGGAAACGGATGTTTTTAAGGGAACAAAACTCTATGACGAGAACAAGAAGCGTTCTAAAAAACATCCGTTTCCCGTGACTCACCTAGTACACATGTAGTGTAAGAAAATAGTTAGCATGCAAATTAAATCAAATAAAAATTTATTGGTGAAAGTTAAAAAATATTAGGTCAAAGTATATACATCCTTAAAGAAATTGTCGAAGGCCCTTTGAATGTGGCTATTGGACTACATCCTAGAGAAGTCTGTTGTATGAAGAAATAATGTGGACAAAGTAAATGGCCTTTTCTCTGTTAAGGTGAAATGGTTGATGGGATAGTTTCTGTGTAGGACAGCAAAGGCTTTGGTGTGGCACTAAGATGAAAAAATCAACAAGAAGGAGACTAACTTTGCATTAGATTTCTTCGTTTTCTAACTGTAAGTAGGTTCAGACACAGAACTTGTTTACCATGTGTATGCAATGTATGCATTTGAATTGAAGGTTCTTCATAGATCAAACAAGAGACACATATAGAGCGAGATATACAAGGTGCCTTAAATAAGTTTCCAGACATTTTTTTGTACAGGCATTAAAAACTGTCGTGAACCTATGAAAATTCAGTATGTTATTGCCATACATATTATGAGATGACTGACCAAATTTTATAATTTCAAGTTCAAATGAACAGCTACAGCAGGAATTGGAATACACCCTACTAAAGCCTGACTGTCACAGCTGATGAATTTCAAAAATGCAATCTGGATGTGAGGACACGTTAGAAGAACGATATGAAATAAAATTCTGTTTTAAACTTGGAAAAAAATGCCGCAGAAACGTATTGAATGCTTCAGACTGCTTTTGTACCATCTTTCATGAATAGAGCATCAGTTTTTGAGCAGCATAAGAAATTCAAGGAACATAAAGAGTCTGTGAGGGATGATGAGAGATGTGAAAGGTGTAAGGAAGTCAGAACACCAGAGTTGATTGGCCAAATAAAGAATTTCATGGCTAAGGACCGTCATGTGTCTATAGAGACAATGAGTGCACAGCTTGATGTCAGTGTGGGAACTGTACACACAATTATTCACAAGGAACTGAAGATGTGGAAGATTTGTGCGAAGTTTGTCTCAAGAGTTCTCCATCCTTGTCACAGACCAAGATGAGCATCAAGACAGTTCCTCACCCTCCCTATAGTCCAGATCTTGCTCCCTGTGACTTTTGGTTATTCCCTAAGTTCAAGGAAAACCTTAGAGGCTGTCATTATGAAAGAATTGAGGAGATGAAAGAGGCTGTGACAAGAGTGTACTATCAATAAAAGTGCCCATATGAAAAAAGTCTGGAAACTTATTGAAGGCACCTCCTATATTAATGGAGACATTAATGAAGGATTTGCAGATGAGGAAGGGAACCCTTTATACTTTATTTGCCACAGTATCAGATAAATGGTTTTTAAAGGAAGTGCTATTCAATATACCCAAATTCATCCGCAGTCAGTGTGCTGAGAAACCAATCAGCAAATAAAAATTAGCAAGACATCTATTAGTAAATGGATGAACATTAAAGCATTTGGAGGCAAATGTCAGTCAGATTTGATTCTATTCTGTTTGTAGTGTTTCATAGGGATTTGAACTCATTAATTTAAAGACCCCCACATCCTACAAGTGTAAAAATACACTTGTAGAATGTGAGGTCTGCAGTTGGGACGATTCCAATATTTTTTCAGATTCCAATACAATTACTGATTCTAATTCCGATTTTTTTTTTTAATGTCTTAATATTTAGCTATAGAGTTGCTTGTTTGCTTTTGAATTTTTTAATCACTGTAAAGACCTATTTGATATGAGTATATATTTTTGTAAACATACAAATACACTCGTATGATGTGGGGTCTATAGATTTTAATTTTACTGGGAGATTAAAAATCAATAAATATTTATTATTTTATCATTAGTACCAGCAATGAAAAATTTTCAAAAGTCTTTTTTGTTTTTTTTGTATCAGAAAATAGGAACACTTTTTTTCAGATTCCAATACCGATTCTGATGTCCCCAAAATTTCCAATTTTTCCAATTCCTGATTGTGATTCAAATTAATTGTCCCAACACTAATATGAAAATGTGTGCGTTAACTGCACAGGCTTTGATCGTCCCTCTCGGTGTATCGGTCAAAGGTTGTTCAATTCAGTCAATGATGCAATAAAAGAATTCTCTTTCAAAAAAAAAAAGCAAAAAATAAAAACTCCACTTTAAAAATAATTAAGAGAGGTTTATTTTTCGTTAGAGATTAAAATGATACTTGTTATCCTAAGTTGAATAGCAAACTTGCAAAATGAGGATTTTGCCTGACCAAACCGAATTATAATTCCAATCAACACAATCCTTTAGCTAAGAGATCCAAGAGGCCATCTTGCCTGGAGAGCCACACCGGCCCAACTATAAAAACACAAATCTAACCGGACACAACAGACCCCCTGTTTTCAAGGATCACAAAAAAAAACAAAAAATAATAATAACCTCCTCAAACGTCCATCTTCTCCCTCATCCCCGACTTTGACCGCCTCCCCTCCCCATCTTCTGGAATGGTTTCAGTCTTGATCAAAAATCTTAAATTTTTGGCCTTAGTGGTTATCATTCGACCACCCAGAAGTTGACTACTTGAGATATCCACTTGAGGTAACGGCTAGATAGCGTCTATTCAAAGGGCTTATCTGCAGATAACCTCTGACATTATTTTTCTTGAATAGATTGCTCTGAGTCTGAACCTTGTTTAATGACGTACTTATTTTATTTCAGATAAGAAAACATTTCTTGAGTAATCGAACTCCAATCAGAGATATTTTCAATTCTCTGTGCCCCTCTCTTGCCCTTGGTCGAACATCTAACAGCTGCAGTTCGCATACACTACTAAAACATGCAACCTAACACATATTTACAGTGATTGTGTGAAGGAATAACTTTCAAATATGTAATTGGGACTTGGATCTGCTGCAGCTAATACAAAGGAAGATAAGAACACTGCTTTTGCCAAAGACAATATGACAATCACTTCGAACTAATATCAAACTTTCATACAAACGTCTCTCATAACCCTGTTTGCTATTACGTCTAGAGAACCCTTTCTAACCAACTCACTACAAAGGTTACGAACTGAGAAACAAATAGTAGAATCGGTATATCTATTATAAGGCTGTTGTAGATGATGATGATGATGATGATGATGATGATGATTGTTTCATCAACCACGTTCCTGACTTCAAAGCTCAAATGTGAATTATGATAAAAAAAGAAACATACTTGTCTTGTTACAGGGCTACATGGAAAGTGTATTTGCATTGGGAGAAGTCGTTAAGTACATGCATGCCATCGTTTCGACTATCCAAGTAAATAAGATTGTCTATACTTAGCAGCCATGTCGAGTCCCTATTTTCCATATCGAGTGATACTCAATCATTGCCGTATGATTGAGAATGTGTGTTAGTGGTATCAGAGATAGTTGGCAGCGTGTAAACTGTTAGTTATGGCTTGTATACAACGGAGTTTGGCACGACCAACCAATGGATCTGATTGGACCTCTTTGATCCCTCCTCTATTCCCAGTAAAAATAGAAGATAGGGACAAGTGAATAAACACACACCCGCACACACCCACACACTCACACACATATACAGGATGGAACGATAAAATTGTCGTCCTAGAAAAGACGTGATTCCATTTCCATTTGATGAAAACCGGTTTTCTTTGTTTAGTTGCAGACCATCTACTAGTTGGCCAGTTGTGTACAAATCCCAAGAGCAATAGGAGTTTTTTTTATCATGTTTTAATGTGACACAATGTTAATGCATTGCTATACAACTCATGCTCTCCACTGATCCAAGTTATGACAACAGGACCATTGCTAGCACCCTCAAAATACAAATCCGCATGGTTCAATGCTTGAGGGCACAGCTCAACAAAGTTTTCAGCCACAGTTACGGTCTTTGTTGTGGCTTCAAGTGAGGGCTACACATCATGCCACTGAAGTCGACTTAAAAGTTAACACCAAAGTGTACCTGGATGTGCTGAAGAGTATGGTGATCTCCTGGTGCAATCAGGTGGCCGCTGGCAGACCCTATGTGTGGCAGCAGGACTCAGCACTGACTCACAAGTCTAAAGAGATCCAGGCTTAGCTTCAGAAGGAGTACTACGACTTTGTACCCTTCTCTCACTGGCCTTCCTCCTCCCTGAACCTGTGGGACTATTTCATTTGGTCATACATCGAAAACATCACCAGCATGACCTCTTACAATACCAAAGCCAGCTTGATCGCTGCCATCCGCCGAGTATTTGCCGAGCTCCTGTTGGCACTTGTGGAAAAGGCATGCTCCAAGTTCCACACTCGTATCAAGGTAGTGATTGAGGCTAAAAGCGGCTACATTGAATAGATGCCAGTTCTACTACATAATCAAGTTACCTGAATTGATTTTTTCAATAAAAGTTTTAAAATAAAGCTGTAGTGTTGTTTTCTTTAAGACGACAATATCATATATATATATATATATATATATATATATATATATATATATATATATATATATATATATATATATATATATATATATATTAGTATTGGGGAAAAGATAAACAATCCAAATGAAAGAATGACAGCCATCGAAATTAAGTTTATATATAGATATGAAAACCTTTGTCGCTGTAATTACTTCAGACACCGCGATAGAATGGAAAATATAACTCCCAGTATACCACCTTTATTTAAATCATATAAATAAGCATATATATATATATATATATATATATATATATTCAAATGACTGTTAATTTGACCATATGGACATATATCTTATATATAAACAAATAAATAATTGAATAAATAATTTGAAAACGAGAAACAAATGAACGGATACAAAAAGTGAGAAATAAAATAAATAAATAGAGATTATTAATAAAATGATAATGAAGTCACCGCCAGAAAAGAAAAGTCAACCATAAAAACCTAAGATAGGGAAGTAGCGGCGATGAGAGTATAATATTACTTCAGATCAAAACGAAAACTTAGGCTAATAAACAACCGCCAAATTAAAATAATACCAATACCTCCTTGCTGCGACAGCTTAACCATACAGGATCATACTTCCCCCTTTTTTATCCAACTCCACCCCTACTCTCTTCTTTCACCACACCTCCCTCCAAAAATCCCCTACTGCCCACATTCACAAAGTATATACCCCACTTTCTTTCAGAGCATAAACCACACCTGAATATCTTATAAAAAAAACGAATATAATCTTGACTCTCGTTTCAATATTACTTCTTTTTTGGGGTCTGATGAAATGGTATCTTTGAATTGGGATTCCACTGAAACAGGTATGCACATATGTAACCAATAATGTTTGTATAATAAACAGACTATATATAGAGATATACATATACATAGAGAGTGATGGGCTTACATTTGTCTTTCCTACTTAGATGATTAATCAGAGAGTGTAGAAAGGTGATTAAAAAAAGAATGTGAATTGAAATTAGTTGCAATGCAGCTCATTAATGTACTTTAGCTAGTCACGAATAATCGTAATTAACAGATTTATGCATTTATATTTCTTTAAATGAAATGTTAGTAAAGAAATAAATAACAATTACCTGAGAGCTGAGTTGTTCTGATGACAATTTAAATGTTGAAACAATTTTTTTGGAAAGAATTTTGGCCTCAGTGAAACCAAAAGAGAACAAACTGATCTCTGCAATTAGGGCATAATCGGGCACCATCATCGCCACGGGCCGGAATAAAGCCTATGGAAAAAAGTGAAATAAATAAACAATAGTATTAATATTTATTAATTATAATTAGTATTTTTACTGACTCAATTTTTATAGTTGAATTGTATTATATAACGAATGTACACCCCTTTTTTTTCTTTTTTTTTTTTTTACACAGTGGTCACCACTTATCAAGGCCCGGAAGCCACTCAGGGATAAGGGTTATTGCAAGTACATTACGTTAGTGTGGAGATTTGATGAAGTGTTTACTTAAGGGGGCGGTTCATTGAGAATTTGTTAACGTTGGACTTGAACACATCCAAGTTGTAGTCAGGTGGGAAGCAGGCAGACGGAACAGAGTTCCACAGGCATGCAGTTCTAAGAAAGAAACTTTTTTCATGGAATCCACGTTTTGATTTAGGCACAGATAAGGAGTGGGGGAAATTTTTCACAGTGGATTCGGCTAGACGGGTGTTTTTCATGAAAGATTGGCGAGGGGTGACAAGAGATTGGACTTCAGACGAGCACCTGCCATGGAAATAACGATAAAACAAGGATAGGCTCGCAACGTCTCTTCTGTGGGAGAGAGGTTGCAGGGTAGAGAAAAGGGCATCCCCCACTAAGCCACGAAGTCTATTTTGTACTCTGTCAAGGCAGGATAGGCTGTTTTTAGCAGTTCCTGCCCAGATATGGCAGCAGTATTCCATCCTTGGACGTACTTGGCTGTGGATTCGGCTAGACGGGTGTTTTTTGTGAAAGATTGGCGAGGGGGGACCAGAGATTAGAGTTCAGACGAGCACCTGCCATGGAAATAACGATAAAACAAGGATAGGCTCGCAACGTCTCTTCTGTGGGAGAGAGGTTGCAGGGTAGAGAAAAGGGCATCCCCCACTAAGCCACAAAGTCTATTTTGTACTCTGTCAAGGCAGGATAGGCTGTTTTTAGCAGCTCCTGCCCAGATATGGCAGCAGTATTCCATCCTTGGACGTACTTGGCTTTTATATAGATAGAGAATTGCATCAGTAGTGAGATATCTTCTGGAGCGGTAGAAGGATCCCACCATCTTTCCAGCGACCTTAGCAACAGACTTGATGTACGTGTTCAATTTCAGATCAGGAGTAAAGGTCAAACCCAGAAGCTTGTCAAAACACGGGCCTCTCTCAGACGAGAGTTATCCATTTCAATTGATGCCAGATGGGGATCAGAGCGTTGATGATGTAAGGATAGGAGTTTGGTTTTAGACGCATTAAAGGTAACCAGCCACGTCTTCCCCCACTGAACCATGCGCTCAAGATCAGAGGAGAGAGAATCAGAGAGAACTTTATCATTTACAGCCTTTGATGTGTTGTAGATGGTCGTGTCATCAGCATAGATGTCAACGAATGATTTAAGTATGTGTTTAGGGAGGTCATTGATGTAGATCAGGAAGAGAGTTGGGCCCAGGATTGACCCCTGAGGGACTCCAGCATTAATACTGAATGCCTCTGATTTTTGTCCATCGACCACTACTCTTATGAGCCTATCAGAGAGAAATGATTTAATGATTGAGAAAACATTTCCAGTTATACCGTAGCTGGAAATCTTGTGAAGTAGACCCTTATGCCATACCTTGTAGAAGGCTTTTGATATGTCAAGAGCAATTGCCCTAGAAAGGAAGCCTTTGTCAAGAGATTCACTAATCCTGTGAGATATAACCGTCAGCACATCTGCGGTAGATTTTGCAGAGCGGAAACCATATTGTGTCACTAAGAAGGTTGTTTCTGCTGAGGTGGTTGACTATTTCTCTATTTAATATGGATTCCAGCAACTTACTCATAACACACAGGAGACTTATTGGTCTGTACTGAGAGGGAGATGACTTATCACCTGAATTCTTAAATACAGGGCAAACTGATGAGGTCTTCCAGGGAGTCGGAAAGCACTTCTCCTTAAGGCAGTGCTTAAACAGTTTCGTAAGTATGGGAGCAAGTTCTGGTTGAAGCTTTTTTAACACTATAATTGGGATGCCGTCAGGGCCGGTTGCTTTACTGGAATCTAGGTTCTTGATTAGCTTGGCGACCTCATTCTTCCCTACTGTTCGCACTGATTTTTATAAATGAATATGAATCGATGAAGTTAAAAGAAAAAGAAAAAGAAACGAGAAAAAACAGAAAAACGAAAAAAAATCTTTCAAAGTAAAAATTTCAAAAAGAAAAAGATGGAAAAAAAATGAATGAATCGGTCTAGAAAATAAAATTTTTTTTGAAGAAGCTGAGTGGTCTTGACTACTATATTCGAGTAATAATCTAGTAAGTCGCCTTACTGAACAGGTGATCGTGATCAGAGATCCTTAAACATCAGACCTTCTGCATATCTTTCAATATCTCATCCAGGCTGCTCTACCAGTTTGGTATCTATGATTTAAGCAGCCAATCATATTCTTGTGAGGAGGAACCCGGATGCACTCATATTCATTATGATACAAGAGATGTAAAAGTGGAAAACAATATGCAGATATAAAATATTGAATAAATTTATTCTATTAGGTACAATAATAGAAGTCCGTGTTAGGTAGCAACTATTGGTATGTGAGTTGATAAGTAAACCGTTATGTGTTCACATCTCAACTCGCAGCTTCAACTTACTCCAACCAGTTTTGCTTTTCGTAAAATTGTGACACAATGACGTAGCTCCTCTTTTTGGGGCAGCTGGGGGCTTCTACATTAATGAACCTTGTGCCTAACTTGTGTGTACTTGTGAGGTGCATATGTGTTAAGCAGGTGCTTTGTAATTTTGAAAAGGTTAGAATATTGTCAATCAGATATGACTCAAGCCAAGAGTGACAGTTATTTATAATATAACAACTAAGTCAAAGCGATCTGAGACCCTTGAATTTGAAAGGTCAAACCCGAAACAACTCATGATGGGATACAAAAACAAAACAATTTTTAAATGTTATGCATCTCTCTCTCTCTCTCTCTCTCTCTTTCTTTCACTCCCTTTTTCTATCTTTCTTCATTGAAAGAGAGAATTAAATATAATTCTATTGTTTTAAAACAGTTGAAGCTTGGATTTTGCATGCACCAGATATACGCTAGTTTGGTGCACATGCAATGGTTCGACTGAATATGCTCCCTCATTGTTAAATGTTAAATAAATTATATATTTTTATAAAAATGCATTTGTTCGCTATTTTTGTACAAGCGTTCAATTTCAGCATGAAGACCCAGCTAGTAATGCCGACAATGGAAATGTTGCCTGTAACGACGTAATGAAGACTCAAGAAGCAACCCATGCCAACCAGTTATAGCCAATAACATATAGACCCATTGCGTTGATGTTTCCATGTACCTATCATTTGATATCGTGTCTAACACCCGGAGAGCTGGTTACATTCCCAGGACGTTCCTCAACCAAGTAATCCTCCCCAGAAATGATAGGGGACTAAAATCAAGTTTTCAAGTCATGTCACAACACAGACTGAACAAACCTTTCATTATAGAAATAGATTTGCTTTCTCAATTATTTTGTCCGGAAGTCTTTTACTAGCTAACTTTCCTATGATAGGATATGTATGTCTGTGCGCATGTGTGTGTATGTGTGAGTGTGTATGTGTGTACGTATGTGTGTGTATGTATATGTACATGTATGTATGTGTGTATGTATGTATATATGTGCATGTATGTATGTGCATATATGTATATGTATGTATATGAGTGTAAGTGTGTAGCATGTGTATGTACATATGTGTATGTGCATGTATGTGTGCGTGTGTTTGTGTATGTGCCTAAATCAATATACATTGCTCTTTATTATCCCATGCATGCTAACATACGCATGCACATTAATCCAACAAGAAACAAAGTCCCACCTCTTCATTGTTGAGGTCCCTAAATGTTGGAAAACCTTTTCCTGTAATAGTTTCTTCCTCAAACTGCTAGACTTTTGAATTGCCTCCCTGTTTCCTGCTTCCCTGACTGTACTAATATGCAGAAGTTTAAATGTAATATGAACACACATCTTTCTGCTCAGCTCCTCACAGAGTTCCCCTGTAGACATGATCTCAAATAGAAGCCCCTTAGGTCCAAGTGGCATTGTTTGGAATGAATTAGAGTAAAAAGAAGAAAAAAATCTGAGGCTATCCCAGCAAGCCAATGTAGCACAAACAAACAAGTCAGCATTGCCTGAAATCCCCGAATATTGTGGCGGGAAAATCAGGATAATTTTAATCGAGTGTGCCTGTAGTAAAAGAACTGTTTTTCTAACGATTCATTTTAAAAAAGTAATAACTGTAATAATAATTGTAAACAGTGCTCAGGTGTGCTATACTGCACGCAGAGGATAAAGTGCAACTGTCGGGTGAAGGAACAGTGTATGTCATGAGTTATAAGTGTGCATGTGTATGGAGGTCGACACATCAGATGTAGTTAGAGCAAAATATTAGAAAAATGCAATTGGTAACAGAGTCTCTGACGTGTGTTAGCAGCAATAGCAGCTGTATGACACATATGCAAATGACCAAGTTCAAGTCAGTGCGTGATGTGATGTAAAAGCAGAAGAAGAAAAGGGAAAGAGAGAGAGAGAGAGCAAAACGGACAAATAAGAGCAAAGAGAGGACTAGAAAAAGCATGCCGACCGAAGTTGAACGTGTGGCCTGTGATGACGAGAGACTTTTAAACTCGTGTCAGGATGGCAGGGCTTTGTAAAGTATATGTCAGATGAGATGAACTAAAAGACTTTTAAAATAAAAGGCAATGCGCTATTTTGGAAAGTACCATGAATAAATGCATTTCATTTCAACTGAAAAAGCTGAATCAAATTTATTTCCTTTCGTCCTCCTTTATGACTGTGTCAGATACAACGTGTTGGGTGCAAGTGTTAAAATGCAACAAAACTATTGAAAGAAGAGAAACGACTACATTACAAGTGTCCCAGTAGGCAATAAGAATTTACAAAGACAGTTTGTTTAATTATTCAACAAGAAAAGTAAAACAATTTATTTAAAAAAAAATGATTCTAGCATTAAATTTAGCTTAACATATAAAACAAAACAAAACTATTCAACTCTTTATTAAATATTTAAAACTAGATTCAAACATCTGCAGTAACCTGCTATTGGCTTTGCTTGGAGATCAGCCATTTAAGCTGATGTGTGGACATACAGACACATGCAGACATCTTTGCTTTATATATTATATATAGATAACAATTTACTTACTTTTAAATTATCGGGTAGTTCTGTTCGTCCAGCATAACCGGGGTTCATGGTGATAAATACAGCACATGTGGCCTTCAAGCTTAACTCCACTCCTTCAAAAATGAACCGGTCAACCTAAGGATACGAAATTAACATTTTTTTAATGCATTTTAAAAACTCAGAATGAGTAGGTAGGTAGGTAGGTAGGTAGGTAGATAGATAGATAGATAGATAGATAGATAGATTTTGACTTGACTCATCAGACGATATAGACGGATATTTTTTATACTGCCTATTGAAACAAATTGTAATGAATTAAGTTAATACACTTGAGGTTGTAATAATTAAAAACATACTTAGCTCTACTAACGTATTGAGCACTCTTTATCCTTGTTTTATACCACATATATATATATATATATATATATATATATATATAGAGAGAGAGAGAGAGAGAGAGAGAGAGATATTATCCTTGTTTATTACCACATACTCATTCTGAGTTTTGAAAATGACTAGTTTTAAATATATATATATATATATATATATATATATATATATATATATATATATATATATATATATATATATATGCGAGGGGCGTGCAATAAGTAATGCCCCTGACCCACTTCTCATAGCAGTAGAGCAACGAAACTTGCCACAGTTATTAGTCTTTCTCTACATAGGAACCACCCAGAGTTATGCATTTCTCCCATCGTTTGATGCAGCTCTGGAAACCGTTTTTGTAGAACACCCCAGGTTGATCCTCCAACAACGAATCCATCTGGCAGACACCTTATGCATATGCAAATGGTCATGAATGATAGTTTCCACAGACCCTATACTAATCTTGATATCTTGGGCTATTTGGCGAATAGTAATGCACCGATCTTCTAAAATGGCAGCCTCAACATGACGGACAGATTCCTCATCAATGGTAGAAGGGAGGGGGCGACCAGGTTTGGGAGCTGTTTCCACAGATTTCTGGCCATGTTTGAATTCACGATGTCAGCGTTTTACAAGGTCATATGATGGGGCATTATCACCATAAGTTTCTTTCACTTCATCAAAAGTCTCCTGTGGTGTGCGTCCTTTCAAATACAAAAACTGGATCACTGGTCGGCATTCAGCAGGCTCCATTTCACACCTGACTCAGTTCAATCACCTGTAAAACAGAAACCACAATTAGCTCAGAGCTGTAATTTGCCACATAACCCGTAGATCATTGCACATGCAAAATTTCAGCTAGATCAGACAACTGGAAGTGGGTCAGGAGCATTACTTATTATCCCTCGTATATATATATATATATATATATATATATATATATATATATATATATATATATATATATGTGAAAGTGTCTGTCTGTCTGTGTGTGTATCTATGATTTGAGTCCAAAACAATAAATGTTAAGGAGTCATAATAGGGGTCAAAGTTAAAAAAATTAACCGTTTTTTTTTTTTTTTGCTCAACATACAACTCCAAACACCCGGGCAACGCCGGGCACCCATTGCTAGTATATATATATATATATATATATATATATATAAAAGTGAATGTGTCTGTGTATATGTGTGTCTGTCTGTCTGTGTACATTTCCCTACGCAATAACTTTGTCAATTTTAAGTCTACAGACTCAAAATTTGATATACAGGGTACTGAGACTTGGGAAAACCTTTGTGATCCGTTTTCGGCCAGAAATTTGGCTGTTAAGGGGTCAAAGTTCATCGATTTGACTTTTGAGAACTCTACCAAACTCCTTAATAAATGTTAAGGGGTCATAATAAGCGTCAAAGTTAAAAAAAAAAAAAATTGACCTCTGCGGTCACTACCAAATTACTCAGACAATTTCTGGTCTAAACATTTTAAATTTTACATAAAGGGTATTCAAAGATAGGGCAAGCTTTTTAATCGGTAGGGATCGAAAATTTTTAGTTACCAATATAGAAATGTATGTATGTATGTATGTATGTATGTATATATGTTTGCTTGCATGTCTGCCTAAAACTTTCGATAGAGGCGACGGATTTTTACAAGATCAGTATCGTTTTAAAGTTCGACCTTTCATACGACAAATATCGAAAAATTGGCTAAAAACTTTAACATTTTCACCTTCAACTAGGCACTTTCTACAGGGGGGGGTAATTTTATTCGCCGATATTTTTGAAAGATATCCTCTCCTTTCGATTGTCTAGTAAGTAATTTAAACATAAGTCACTTCAGGTTTGGCGGTGATCGTAATCGCAAAAACGTCAGATTTTTCCCGTTCTTTTCCTCCTTTACGGTACGGGTTCGAGCCTGCCTTCCTACTACCACTTTTTTTTTCTCAACATACACATCCAAACACCCGGGCAACGCCGGGCTGAAATGTTAGTATACCTATATATCTATAAAAGTGAACGGTTCTGTGTATCTGTGTGTCTGTCTGTCTGTGTACATTTATAACTCTGTCAATTTTAAGTCTACAGACTCAAAATTTGATATACAGGGTACTGAGATTTGGGAAAATCTTTGTGATCGGTTTTCGGCCAGAAATTTGGTTGTTTAGGGGTCAAAGTTCAACGATTTGATCTTTGAGAACTCTACCAAACTCCTCCGACAATTTTGGGTCTAAACACTTGAAATTTTAGATATAGGTTCCTTGGACATGGATCTAACTTAATTTGAGCACAAAACAATAAATTTTAAGGTGTCATAATAAGGGTCAAAGTTAAAAAAATTAACCGTTTTTTTTTTTTGCTCAACATACACCTCTAAACGCAACGCCGGGCTGAAATGCTAGTATATATATATATTCTCATTCTGAGTTCTTAAAATGTATTAAAAGAAAAAAATATAGCAGCCGAATAGCATAACGGTTAGAAGCCTTGACTGTCGTTTGGGGGACCGAGTTTAAATCCTGGCTTGAGGTAGTTACTTGTCTAGCCGCACTGATGAGCTGTGATACAGCGAAACAGTACTGTATGTGGATGACTCTCTCTCTCTCTTTCTATATATATATATATATATATATATATATATATATATATATATATATATAATTAAAAAGCTCAACAGTATATGCATAATATATAGATACATAGAGATAGATATAACTATAAACAAAGAACAAATTGGATAGAAAACAAAGAATTAACACGGATTCATGCTAATTTCATTTCAATGTTTCGTTTCATTTATAAAACGCAAGTAAATATACATAAAGTTAAAAGTAGTGGTAGGAGAAAGAAAACCCCAAAGTAAGGGATCAGACAGACAGACAGACAAACTGACAGACAGAGACAGAGAGAGGGGGGAAATACATGTAGATAGCTAAGTAAGATTTCAATAAAATCCTGAAAACATAAAGACAAAAGAGTTAATTTTTTTGCTGTTTAGACTCTTAAATTTATTCATCGAATTTTAGTCGGTCTGCCTTAATAACTTGTTCTGTTTATTTCATTTGATGAACTCACCTTTCGCTTTATGATAACCAGTCACAAGCCTTGATACGCATCTCATGACCGTTCCTTCCAAGTTTCTGATGATCCTGGCCCTTACCTGGCCCTTCGTGTTTGTAGCTGTATCTGTTGATGCCTTGTTCCATGGCGACCCACACAAAAGTTTGGTGATGTCAGGTGTAGTTGATGAAGTCCCTTGACGGTGTGGTTTGAGTTGTCTTTCATTGTTATTGCAGGAAGCTGAGTTGGATGTTATGTGTTTTTATATATTTATATAGCAACTGTTTACATAGACGACTCGTGACCTTGTGTTTGTATATTTACATATGTCTTACCTTTTTGATTTGAGCCTGCATGATGGTTGTAAGTTGCATAGCAACTACTGAAAGCACTTCTATATCAATCCGGTTGAATTCATCAAAACAGGCCCAAGCACCGGAACTGTCCAGAAATATAGATAAAACAGGTAAATAGAATTTTGGTTCTTTTTAAAATAAATTTAAAAAATAAGTTAAACATTATTTGGACAGAATTGGTTATTATACTAAATCTGAGCCAATCAACGTTTGTTTTCTTAAGTTTTTTTTTTTTTTCTTATATTAATCTAGCAAAATTCATGCAAAAATATATAGTTTAATTCTGGGATTGAGTCATGCTTAATAAAAGATGTTTTAATGAAAACATCTGTCGTACTAACATTATATATATATATATATATATATATATATATATATATATATATATATATATATATAGAGAGAGAGAGAGAGAGAGAGAGAGAGAGAGAGAGAGAGAGAGAGAAACAAAGAGAGAATTTTATAATATAATGTTTCACTGAGAACAGACACTCGTTGCTATGCTTGTCTCAAAAAAGTTTTATTATCTATACAAGAGTACAATTGTTTCAACCCTTTACTGATATTTTTATATTGTTCTTTATATATGTTTTTTTTATTATTCTTATACCAGTAGGGGCATTCATCAGTGCTAAATATGCATACAAAACAAAAATAACAAAAGTCGCGGTTGAAAAGAATGAGTTTTGTTTGGCAATAACTAGATTACATAATGTAATGTAGTTGTTTCTTTTTGTTCATACACCATTTCATTACACACACACACACACACACACACACACACACACACGTGTGTGTGGTTGGGGGTTGAAGTAATGTATGAACAAAAACAGACAAATGAAGAATCGAATGTAATCTAGTTTAAATGCTGCCTGCGGTGGTCTATTTTTCTTCATATCACTTCACGATTCCGGTTTCCTAAATTCCTATCAACTTTCTTAAACACTCATATTTGTTTAGCAGTAATGATTCAAGCATATATATATATATATATATATATATATATATATATATATATATATATATATATATATACATCAGTGTTTTTCGACAAGGGTTCCGCAGAACTTTAAGGTTCCGCCAGTACATTCCAGGGGTTCCGCAATTTCTAAATATAAACAAGAAATAAATAAACAGAATGTTAAATTCAATTTTGAAAATTTATTTTATTATCATATGCATATTTGAAAAAAAAAAGTATTGTTTTACATAATTAAACTCGTTACATTTGAAAAGTTAATTGTTCTTTCCACTATTAGGTTTGCTTTTATCCATTCTTATCGATGTCATAAGAGTATTTTCAATTTCATTTGTATTTTTTCAATGTTGTTTTGTTTTTTTTTGCCTAAAACAGCTAAATTATTGCATAAGGGTTCCATGAGCCAGTGGAATGATTTCATGGGGGTCCGCCGCTCCAACAAAAAGGTTGAAAAGCAAAAAGCACTGATATATATATATATATATATATATATATATATATATATATATATATATATATATATATATATAGTGATTTAAAGGTTATGAGGGTTTTTTTGAAGCATGAAAAACGATGTTACTTTTTGTATTTAATATTTTTATTGTTATTTTTTATATTTCAATCGGACCTCCGCTCTTGGTCATAAAAAAGTATCGAAATGAAAAAGAAAAAGTAACATCGTTTCTCATACTTCAATAAACTCTCATAACATTTAAATCACTATCCTAGAAGCATAAGTGGACTTTTAACATTATATATATATATATATATATATATATATATATATATATATATATATATATATATATATATATATATATATATATATATATATATATTGCAAATAAAATAGTATTTATAATTTGGATACACGTGATTTTTAAAAATATATTAAAATAGATGCATTTCTTATATACTGACCTGGCAAGACCTTTCAAAAATTTCCCCATGGCCATATAATCCAATTGATCAGAACAGTTGAATACAACACACTGGATTGCCAAAGCTTTAGCCAAATCCTACAGAAAATAAAAAAGAAAAAGTGAATATTACATATTGAAATTAATTTTGAAGACATAAAAGTGTGTTTTTATAAGTTTCTTGGCAATTTTTAAGAAAGGTTTTGTCAGTCGGTTGGTAGATTGTCACACATCAGTTTAATATAAAATATAATTCTTCAGTTCTATAAGCAATGTAATGTTAACAAATATCACATCTAAAAAGAAATAATTTTTCTTACATGAGTGAAAATGATGAGAATTGTGCAAGAAGACAAGTATTGAAAGTTGAATCAGAGCAACAGCTTTCTTTTTTTTATGGAAATCGCTCCAGACAAGGCATGAAATCACTTGATGTAAGAAGCTAACAAGGATGAAAGATGATTATCACAAAATCAAAAACTACCTATTAATCTTAGTCTTGAAACGACCAAGGTAGGAAGAAAGTCAGCAGGAAGAGTTCCACAAAACTGTGGTTCTTAGAAAAAAGCTACTGGAATAGGAAGCTGTATTATAATGACGTATCAAAACAGTAAATCGATGGAGACTATTAGACCAACGAATCAAGCGAGCTGAAAAAAAAAACAAGGAATAAATCAGACAATTCTGAAGAACACATGTCATAATAATATTTATAAAAAGACGAATTTCTGTGCAGATTCCCGAGTTTGACAGATAGATTCCTGAATTCGACAAGATACACAGAGATTATATCGGCTGCAACGTTATAAAATATCACCTAAGAGTCCAAATAATCCATCTAACACAAATTATCAATCCTCACCTAAAAAATCAGAAATATTATTAAAACAAATAGTTTATGAAACGTTTTTTTTTTTTAATTTAATTTAATTTTATTATGTTGAAATGAAATTCTACTTTTTTTTTTTACATAGTACACAGGTGTCCTCAATCATTCGCAGGAAACGCCAGGTGTGCCTCAAAGGCATTAATAACTTTAAATTTAGACTTAGACCACCATTTTCGATCCAAAGCCAAACCCACAGCGCCTCCTCAGTTTTTCTCGTGGCAATCAAATCCATATTGATTGTTAGCTTCCGGTTCATTCTTTAGTCTTCCTTTTCTTTCAGAAGTCCATTGGAGCACTTGTTTCACAATTCTCTTTGGGACAATTTTAAGGTATGTTTGAGCCAGCCTAGACAGCGTTTTCAGATTATTTACAATACTACTTGTTGGTTAGTGCGGTCTCTGATTTCTTGGTTGATAATTCAATCACTCCATTTGATCCATAGAATCTTTCTGAGGCACTTGGAATTAAACACGTCTAATTTCTCTCTTGGCTGATTTGAAGATGCCAAGTTTCATTTCCATATAGCAGTGTGGACAAGAGGTTGTTTTTATAAAATCTTAATTTAGATCTGAGGTTAAATGCTGCTGAGGCTTTACCTAAACCATAATGCATTCCTTAATTCAAGAACTTCTTAAGGAGGTAAAGTTGTCAACTATGGCTATTTTTTTATTTTGGCCAATAAAGATCAAAAAGAAATAAATTTATCAAAAAATAAATTTATCAATATTTATTTCATTAATACCAATGTACTTACACCTCCTCCCACTCAATTAGTGCTCAGTATATCCTTCAATCCCACTTGTACATAGCACATATGCAAATGCATGCGAAATGATGTCAGCAGTAAAGAAAAAGGAGAAAGAGCACATTAGAAAAGACGATCACGTTAGAGACGTGGATGACGTTCGAGAGCATGTTAGAGACGTGGGTGACGTCACAGCCGTAATAAGAAGTCATACATGTTGGAAGAATGAGGAAATAAATGTCGTTGTTACAATGGGAAAAAGTGAGTTGAAGTTTATTCCTGTTCTTTGTCTACTTTGCGATTGAGGCTACAACATGTTGGGCAACGTTACACATATATATTTGGCAGTATTCATCCAGGTCGAGTCAGCTTCCTCCAACACATCTCAAGTCATAGCAGCCTACGTGTGATGGCTCTGGGCAAGCTGGCATGAGATGATTCCACCACAGAAGACCAAACACTTGTAAGCTAGAGAGCTTTGCATTTACCATGTAAAAAAGGTTTCTTTAGTATTTGTTCAAGAAAAGGAATCCAAATTGTAACCTGGCTTTTAGTGAATCTGTAGTAGTAATTCTTCTAATACACTCACCTCCAAAAGAGAGAAAGTCTGTTCTGTTTGCTGTCAATGCACAGAGGTTGGGAGAGGAAGAAGAGGAAGAAGTAGAAGCAATAGGCATAGTTGGTTTTATAGGAAAGTGGGATTAACCATGAGAATTCCAGAGATTTGAGAGGAATAAAAGACCGAACTCAGATGAATACGCAACTGTGCTTTTGCTCAAGCAGAGAAAACGGTGAGAGGAGAGGAAAGTCCCTTCCTAAAAAAAGTTCCGTCTCAAAGTGAGAAATAAAGTGAGGCTGAAGGACCCAGCAGTTTTCAGAATCAGTTATAGCTCCAAAATCTCTATTTTCACACCCAGTCGATGGGCCCCACTCAACAATTGAATATTATAAAATGTAAAAAAAATTTTTTGTTAAAAATAAGAAGGCATAAGGACATAATATTCGTTATTCAATCCCATACAATAGTAAGTAGATAAATATATACTAGTAGGTTTTCTACCTTTGTAGTCTCTGTCTTCCCTGTGCCAGCTGGACCTGCGGGCGCACCACCAAAGTTTAGATGCAGAGCACCAGTCAATGTTAAATAACACCTGAACAAAAGAAAAAAAAAATAATAATTCAACAATTATTTTTACCTATTACATAATGAAAGCTAAAAACTGTGTGGAGAGAATGATTGACGGATTAGGGGTCAAGGGATTGACACTAGCAGGTGAATTTAAGTGACAAGACCACATAATTTCTGGAAAAACAAAATTTTCTCTTTTTCAAGATAAGCTTTTCTTATCAAATAGTAAAAAATTCTTTTGCTTGCAATTTTTTTAATTTTCAAACTTATGCTGGATAGTAATTTATTATTTATTAGTTTTTGCTTTCTAATAAAATTGATTGATTGATTGATTGATTGATTGATTGTTCAATTTATTGGCCTATCAACAGCTGTATGGTCATTTAAGGCCAAGAAGTGTTTTAATTGGGGGTGGGGTGGTCTTAAGGTTATAGGTATTTTTCACTTTTCAAGATCCTTCTAATAAAAAGAGCTTATCTTTAAAAACCCAGTTAGTTTTTTTATATTCCTTGCTTGAAATTTTGATGACTTAATAAATTTTATAAATTTTACTATTTTAATTTCAGCATTTCAACATTTCTTATATATATATATATATATATATATATATATATATATATATATATATATGCGATGCTCTTTGGTATTTGGACGATGTCAAAACATCGTTGATTCACTACCTGCTCAGCAGAAGCCATATAGTGTAATGGTGAGAAGCCTTGACTGTCGTTTGGGCGGTTGGGTTTTGATCTTGGCTTGAGGTAGTTGACTGTTTAGCTCCACTGATGAGCTGTGATATAGCGAAACAGTACTGTATGTGAATGACTATATATATATATATATATATATATATATATATATATATATATATATATAAGAAATATTGAAATGTTGAAATTAATGCGGAAAATGATTAAACAATAAAACCTGAAGAGAAGGGAGATAGGTTAAACTGCTTACCGTCTGAAGAGAGGTCATTATGGAATATTTTTAAATAACAATGTTTGAAACTGTATGAATGATTTCGAAACAATTTTGATGATCATGAAAAATACACAATTTGATGTTCTAAATTTTGTTGTCTTGTTTTTATGAAAATTTTATATGAATGCTCGATTGTAAAACTGATAATCATGAAGTTTAATAATTGAATCAATTTACTTTGGCTTAAATTTGTATTGGTGTATGTACATTGCCGATTTTTGACATATTTTAATATTTTAAATTTTTGGTTTAAAATATTAATAATATATATATATATATATATATATATATATATATATATATATATATATATATATATATATATATATATATATATATATATACAGGTCTGGTTGAATATCAGTGTTAAGTTCTGTATATTCATTTTTGTCCATTTTTCAATATGGTGGGCTAACTTCCTCACGTTTTCCGTAAGACAGTAGAGAAATTCACCAAATGTACAACATTTTCAACCTACATAGGTCGTCTTCAGGTACTGTGATATAGTGAATTTTATTGGTGAATTGACTGATCAGATGATGCGCCTATAAGCATTTGAGTACGCCATCCCCTCTCCTAAACCCAGTCTGGCTTGAATGAACAATGCCTCGAGGATGGGTTGGCGTAGGTCACAATGTGAGATGGCCAAGATGGTCGTATTTTCTGTAAGGAGTTTCCTAAATTCTTTCTTGGATGTCTTGTGTTTAGATAATTGTTCGCAGATTGCACTTAATGGAGAGGTCAGGTGGCATGTAACCTGTATATATGTATATAAATGTTCAATTTACATAAAGACTCCCCCCCCCATTAATATATATAGCCCTAGATATTCAACCCTCTCGTTATTGGCCATCCCTCTTGAGAAAGCCCGCATAAGACGGGCGAAATTTCATATATATATATATATATATATATATATATATATATATATATTCAATTTTCCTATAATTTGAGATGTGAATATCTATATAAGTACATTTACTAGGCAAATTAAATTCATGACTGAATTGGAACTTAGTGTACAAGTGATGGAAAGAGTGAAGTTTATTTGTATCAAATAGGGTCTTATTGGAAAAGAATTTTTAATTTTATTAGCGATTTCAATAAGTAACATCCCCCCCACCTCCTCTTGCATCTAGCTCTGTTGTTGTTTTTTTTTTTGGAATTTTCCTGTAATTTAATTATGAAAAATTGGCTGTCTCAAGACTTAAAAAAATGGGTAAATATTGCAAAAGGAAAAACATTCTATTTACAAAATATAATTGAAGACTGTCAACTTACCTGTCGGTGAGAGGCGTAATCACTAAGCGGGGTGTATTGCCCAAATATTCATAGCCATATTTGAATTCTGCATTAACAGCACGGACTTTGAGGTCATCATCTGACCAATAATATCTAATATAAAAAAATATGAATGCATAGATTTAATATATATATATATATATATATATATATATATATATATATATATATATATATATATATTAAATCTATACATCCATATTATATATATGTATACATATACATACATATATATATATATATATATATATATATATATTAAAAAATCTTTTCCAAGTTTACAAATTGAATAATTCTGTAAATTTAAAGCAAATATATATTTATATGACAATCCTAACCAGATGAAAAAGCCCAATATTCAAGATAGAACATTGATATAAGAAATTGAATTTAAACTCTGTAAATTAAAATTTACAACAAATTTATTATTTGACAAAGAATACAAGTTACAAACTTAAACATTTTCTTTGATCCATGGAGTTTCAAAGAATGGCTCTTATCCCCAGGGGAAAGATTGGATTGTACCACATTTTACAGCTTTTTCTTCGACGAGCCTCGAATATTCTTTTAACGTATACATTTTTGTATTATCATCAACTTTCATGCAAATGTGACTGCTTTCATGATTTGTAGTTTTACAATTAATGTCCTGACAAGCAAAATTTATAGTCGGCATGTGAATATCATTTTGCTAACTACTTTCCTTTAAGGATAAGAGCTATTCCATAGAATAAGGAAAATTTGTAAGTTTTCAACTTGTATTCCTTGTCGAATAATAAATTTGTTGTAAAGTCTAATTTACAAAGTCTTAATTCAATTTCTTATGTAATAAACTTATGTAATTGTATCTTTTGTTCTTTTTCTTGAAGATGAAAATGTTTTCTGTTTGTTTATTTAGGTAATTTATTAATTGTGATGTAGACGCATGTTCAAAGAAGCGAGACTTGTTGCGTGATAGTATTTCTTGTGTGTATTTCTGTAGTTTGTACAATCCATTAGAATATGTTTGACTATGAGTAGTCGATCACAGAAGGTGCACTCAGTCGCAGCTTCCATTTTGAGTAAGTAAATGCACGTGTTCAATATGTATATCCGATTCGGGCTGTTCAATACTGTCTACAATTTTCGAGAATGGCTTGCTCTCTGTTGGGTTTAGGCATAGTCCTGTGCAGTTCAGAGAGGTTCACTTTCCCAGGATTTATCTCGTTGTGCTTTTAGAAGGAATTATTTTAATTAAGTAATTAAGATTGTTGTACATTTATGACCCCAAAAAAACATGGTTCAATGACAAGCATACTTGGATACACCATACAAAATTGTCAATAACTCTAATATTAGTAAGAGATGTCATCCAGAATAGGATTTAAATTCACTGGACCTTACCCCACCCCATCATTCCTTGATTTTTTTTTTTATCTATGAGGTTTTCTCTTTCTCAAAGATAATGTTTATTAAAATAATTCCCAGACTATTCCTGAACTGAAAAGGGTCATCACAACCAATATCAGGAAAGCGTGTCAGAATTATTAATAATTTTGTATGGTGTATCCAAGTCTGCTTATCATCGAACAGTATTTTTTTTTTTTTCAGTCATGAATGTCAAACAGTCACTGTTTTAAGACTGTTGAACATTCATAAATGAAAATTGGTGGGCAAGTCAGGCATAGGCTGTAGTTTATTTTTACCAAATATGGTTGAATTACAGTAAGGGCTGTGAATTATAGTAACAATGAGTGGAATATTTTCTAAAGCAATTATATTAAAGGCTAGATATTTTGTTTGTTAAAAACAAGCAGAAGTTATAGCCCATAAATAAATATATAAAATTAATGCTTTATGCCAAAATTTTAGAGTAAATGTGGTATTGTGGCGACTAATCCTCATTAATCTCTAACTGTGCCTCGAACGAATACCATAATACTTAGTTTGCTGCATCTTATTACAACAAAGTCCAGACAAAATTTCAAACAGATCTGTTCAGTAGTTTCTGAGAAAAAGTAAGAATAAATGTGATGACTAATCCCTATTAATCCCTAACTGTGCATTGAACGGATACGAGCATACTTATCTGCTCACTGTACCTTATCATGACAAAGATCCATACAAAATTTCAGTCAGATCAGTTCAGTAGTTTCTGAGAAAAATTTTAATGAACAGACAGACAAATAAAGAGAAATATAATATCAGAATCCAGAAAAACTATTTTTTTTTTTCAAAATAATAGTGGGTTTATGATCTTGCTATATTAAAGTTTCATTACAAAATAAACTGAAACTAAAAACTGAAAACCATACCTGAGTTGACTGATCCATTCAAAATCATTAACGTTATTCACATTCTCTTTCACGATTTTATTCACAACATCTCGTGCGTGCACTTCGATCACAATAAGTGCAGAAAGGGTCAAACGTTCAATCTTGGAAAGCTGTCCTCGAACCAGATAACGTAGATCATCTAACTGACTTAGCATCAAGTCATAGTACTTCTTTATGACACCGTCTTGAAGACTATGTGTGACTTCCTCTGTCCAAAATGTTTGACAGCCGGCAATCACAACTTGACCTGGCCAGTTCAACACCCATTGAGATCGTTTGGTCTGAAATAGAAAAAAAAATGTAATAGATTTTTCATTTCCGGTTCACCTGTAAAACATAAAACAATTCAGATTCAAATCCAAATCTTATTCAATGTAATAAATAAGATGGCAAAAGGACAGAATTTATTCAGCTATTTTTGTGGTACAATACAGTACAGTGCTGGGTAGATGTTTATAAATATATTGACACACCGATTCTCATTAGATCATGGAAGTTAAGCAACGATGAACCTGGCCAATATCAGATGGGTGACCATTTAGTGTTACTAGGAATGTATTGTGCTGGGAGATAGAAATTTCCATGTTAGTATCTGGGTACACATTTAAACCCCCTGGGAGAGATGCACTCTCAGTCTTCGTTAAGATATGCATTTAGGAGATGGTAAACTCTGATGTAAAAGTTGAGGTTTACTGTCAGATCTGTCTTGTGACAATCATTTGCACCGACTAAGGTTAGCAGTAGTTCATGCATAAAAAGTTTTTAAAAGTGTACATGATCCTACAGAGAGCCTTCACCACTATAAATAAATCATCATAATAGAAAAATCTTATTGAAAATTAATTCAAATTTTCAAAAAAAAAAAAAAAAAAAGAAGGTATACAAAATTTTTAATTATTCGACAAGGAGTACAAATGAACTTGAAAGACCTGCGGAGTTTCGAAAAATGCAATTCTTCTCATCAGAGGAAATAAAAATATACAATAAATTTTGCAGATTAATGCATTAAAAGAAACTACAAATATTAATCGAATCATATTTGCATAAAAAGTTTATAAAGTTTCTTAACGATCATGAAAGCAGGAACAAGGAAAAAAGTAGGAGCATAAAAAAGCTATGGTAAAAATCCATTGAATAAGAAGGTAAAATCCAGTAAGAATAAAAATCAAAAAAGTCCAAAACCATAAGAACGGGAAACAGAAATCCAGATGTCCAGGGTAAATTCACGCTTTCAGAAAATCCATAAGATCACAGAGAAGTAAAATTCCAATTTTTTTTTTAAACATTTTTTTTTTAAACATTTTTTTTTAAACATTTTTTTTTTAAACATTTTTTTTTTAAACATTTTTTTTTTTTTAAACATTTTTTTTTAAAAACATTTTTTTTTTTAAATATATGATGGAAAAGGCAATATGGAAATAGGAAATAATAAAGCCATTTTGGCAAATGGAAAAGGTGAAATGAAAACAAACATTGTTAAAAATAACAGAAACTTCTGCTTAATTATACTTTTTCACTTTTTCGATTTTTATGATAGTTTTTGTGTTGCAATAAAAAAATAATAATATACATTCTATATTATCACGAACGTTTTTGATTCTTCATCGAATCATCATCAGCTGAAAAAACAAATAAACAACAAAACTGGATAAAAGAATAGACTTAAAAAAAAATAGCTGTGAAATGGGTGTTTGAAGTCAATAAGGCGCCGGGAGAACGTTTTCAGACTGATCAGGAGAGACGTTAACAATTTAAATTCTGTGATACCAGAATTAATATCACAGAATAAAATTGTATTGCATTAAGCATTTTAATGCTGGTTTCAAAGGCAATATTATTGATTGTATGTCGGTGTTGTATGGCTGAGATGGTCATCATATCAAAAGGAACTGACTCGAAGGTGATATCAGTCGATGAAAGGGAAACATTTTCCTCTAAAAAAAAATTCTGGAAGAAAGCTGAAGCTGTCTGAAAAAGATCGTACAGCTCTTGTAATGATTGTTAAGAAAAAGCAAAAAAACACGACACCTCAAATTATAGCAGAGCTTAACAATCATCTGGATAATCCCGTTTCAACAAACACTGTTTGCAGAGAGCTTCGAAAAGCTGAATTTCTATGGGATGGCTGCCATCAGAAAACCACTGTTTCTGATTATTTTCCATTATTTTGTCCAACCCCATTTATATGTTCTTTGTGTAAACAAATTGAGCGAAACAGTACTGTATATGAATGACTATAATGCTCCCTATCTTGGGTTGAGCATATTGAGAAGTGATATACAAACTGCTATTAGCGTATTAAGCGATGCTCTTTGTGTAAACAAATTGAGGTTAGACTTGTTAATTCACTACTTGCATAGCAGCAGCCGAATAGTGTAATTATTAGAAGTGCCGACTGTCGTTTGGGCGGTCAAGTTTCGATTCTAGCTTGAGGTAGTTGCTTGTCTAGCCACACCAATGAACTGTGATACAACGAAACAGTACTGTATGTGGATGACTATATATGTATATATATATATATATATATATATATATATATATATATATATATATATATATATATATATATATACAGTGATGATCATATTTATTGGCACGGTAAAATAAAAGTTAAATTTTGTCTAATAAATTCTAAAAAAGGGATTAAATTAAAGAAAATAACAAAGTATATTATGTATTTTTAACTGGCCTTTCCGATGCAGCAATCGGATTTTAGAAAAAATAAATAACAAAGGAACAACAAACATAATTGCAAAAAACCCTTGTTCAAAATTATTGGCACGGCTTTGTTTTTCTTTTAGTATCAGTATAATATCAATCAATTTCCGGTTTACGTGCTTTCTGAACTTTTTTATAGCCATATTATGCTTGTTTAACGCTAATTCAGTGAATAATTTTTTTCAGATAATTTTTAGATAGCGATTTATTTAAACTATTATAAGTGACTAAATTATAATTTTCAATCGCCATGGTTAAAACTAAGGAACACAGCGAAGACGTCAGGAAGCTTGTTGTAGCATGCCATACCAATGGGGAGGGCTATGATAAGATTTCAAAGAAGCTAAACCTTCCCAAATCCACTGTTAGAGCCATAATAAACAAGTTCAAATCGCAAGGCCACGTTATGAGGTAGAGGGAGAAAAAGGATTCTTTCCCCAAGAGATGAACGGAAAATTGTTCGACAAGTAAAACAAAACCCAAGGATCTCTGTTGGGGAGATTGTTGATGAATAGAGCACCTCTGGAGTGAATGTATCTCGACATACAGTTGGTAGAGTTTTGAAGAGAGCTGGTTTAAAAGCATGTCGTCCGAGAAAGACTCCCTTATTGAAGCCTATGCACCTGAAAGCAAGGCTAGCCTTTGCAAAACGTCATATTGATAAAGATGTTGCATTCTGGAAACGTGTTCTATGGACTGACGAAACGAAAATAGAGTTATTTGGCCATAATAAAGTGTCTTATATTTACAGAAAATCTGGCGAAGCTTTCCTGCCTAAGAACACCATACCCACAGTGAAGCACGGTGGAGGCAGTTTGATGTTTTGGGGATCCTTTGCTGCCTCTGGACCAGGGCGACTTGTTAAGGTCACAGGTAGCATAAAAAAGGAAGATTATGTTAAAATATTGGATGAAAACCTGAAAGACTCTGCTAAAGAGCTCTCACTTGGTCGTCGTTGGTGGTTCATGCAAGATAATGACCCAAAGCATTCGGCTAAACTGACTAAGAAATGGCTTGAGGACAATCATATTAATGTTTTGGAGTGGCCATCACAAAGCCCAGACCTTAATCCAATTGAAAATTTATGGAGAACATTAAAATTGAGGGTAATGCAAAGGAAGCCTAAGAATCTTATTCAATTGGAGGATTATTGTCAGGAAGAGTGGGCTAAAATTACTACTGAAGAGTGCAACAACTTGGTTGTAAACTATGAAAAGCGACTGAGGAAGGTAATCAAGGCCAAAGGCTATACAATTGATTATTAAATAAATCGTGCCAATAATTTTGAACAAGGGTTTTTTGCAATTATGTTTGTTGTTCCTTTGTTATTTATTTTTTCTAAAATCCGATTGCTGCATCGGAAAGGCCAGTTAAAAATACATAATATACTTTGTTATTTTCTTTAATTTAATCCCTTTTTTAGAATTTATTAGACAAAATTTAACTTTTATTTTACCGTGCCAATAAATATGATCATCACTGTATATATATATATATATATTTCTGTGGAAATATATTTTCTTTTAATATATATATGAATCCTTATTTAAGAAGCTCAATGTAATTACAGAGCAATATAGTGAATAAATGACAAAAAACTATATTCCAAAGTTCACGATGCTGACCATCTTATAATTTATTGCTTGAATTACGTTGACATTTACAATTCTTGACTGTATCTGTTTCGTAGCGCAAAATCAATCATTTAATTATTATATCAATCAGTGAATATATTATGCCCTTTACTCACCATGACATTCTGGTCACCATGCTTGACTGTAGGCATGACACACTTATCTTTCTACTCTTCAGTTGGTAGCCATCACACATGCTTGAAGCCATTGGAACCAAACAAATTAACCTCCATCTCATCAGACCATAGAACAGGGTTCTAATAATTCATGTGCTTTGTTGACATGACATGTCTTCAGCAAACTATTTGTGGGCTTTCTTGTGTATCATATCCAGAAGAGGATTCCTCCTGGGGTGACCGCCATGCACACCAATGTGATGTAGAGTGCAGCATATTGTCTGAGCACTAACAGGCTGACCCCTTATCCCATCTATACAATCTCTACAGCAATGCTGACAGCAGTCCTATGCCAATTTTTCAAAGAAATCATTTAGATGTGATGCTCAGTACGTGTGCTTAGCTTCTTTAGACAACTTACCCGAGGCCTGTTCTGAGTGGACCCTGCTCTTTTAAAATGCTGGGTGATCTGCAGCTTAGTTTCAGGGCGTTGACAATCTTCTTGTGGCCTTGGCTGTCTTCATGTAGCACAACAATACACTTTTTAAGATACTCGGAGGGTTTTTTGCCATGTGTTACCATGTTGAGACTGACAGTGACCAGTATAAAGGATCCTTGGAGAGTTTTTGTCATGTGATGCCATGTAGAGACTGTCAGTGACCAGTATGGGAGAGAGTGTGAGAGCTGCACTACAAATTTGAACTTATCTGCTCCCTATGCACCCATGGGTCTAGTAACACTGATGAGCCACACAATATTTTGGTGAGAAAATGACAGGCAGTACTTAATTTGGACATTTAACTGTGTACTTTCTTAGGGGTGTACTCACTTTTGTTGAAAGGAGTTTAGCTTTTAATGATTACAATTTGAATTATTTGAAGGGAAAAATAAATTAACTCCATTATATAAGCTGCACACAGACTACTTTTCATTGGATCAAAGTGTCATTTTGTTAGTGTTGTTTCATGAAGAGATATACTTAAATATTTGCAGAAATGTGAGGGGTGTACTCACTTTTGTGATACACTATATCTATTTATATATCTATAAAAGTGAAATTGTGTGTGTGTGTGTGTGTGTGTGTATACATTTCCCTACCAAACTACTCTGTCAATTTTCAGTCTACAGACTCGAGATTTGACATAAAGGGTATTGAGATTTGGGAAAATCTTTTTAATCGGTTTTCGGACAGAAATTTGGATGTCAAGGGATCAAAGTTCAACGATTTGATTTTTGAAAACTCTACCAAACCCCTCCACCAATTTTGGGTCTAAATACTTGAAATTTTAGATGTAGGTCACTTGGACATCGATCAAACTTTAATTTAATTTTAGTCCATAACAATAAATGTTAAGAGGTCAAAATTTAAAAAATTTGACCTCTGCGGTCTTTACCAAATTACTCAGCCAATTTTTGGTCTAAACATTTCAAATTTTACAAAAGTGTATGCAGATAGGTAAAGTTTTTTAATCGATTTTCGGCCGAAAATTTGGCTGCCAAGGGATCAAACTTAAAAAGATTTGACCTTTGCGGTCTCTAGCAAATTATTCAGCCAATTTTGGGTCTAAATATTTGAAATTTTACATAAAGGGTATTCAGACATGCAGCAAGCCTTTTAATCAGTTTTTGAGCGATAATTTGGCTGCGAGAGGTACCAAAATGGAAGAGTTAGCCTTTGTAGACTACCAAACTCCTTCGCCAATTTTGGGTCTAAACACTTGAAATTTTAGATGTAAGTTACCTGGACATGAGTCAAACTTTTTAATATATATATATATATATATATATATATATATATATATATATGTTATAAAGATTTTAGTTTGAAGGGTCATATATGGTACTAGAAATATACCTGCTCTAGGACAGATAAAATTATTTCCCTGAACAGAATAGATTAAAATCTAGATATAATCATACTAGACGTTATGTCTAGAATTTTTATTTTAATCTTGATCAAAATTACATGATTATGGTTCAAGAAAATGTCTCAAAGGTAAGAGTTAAGATTAAACGGTTTTAAAAAGGAATTGAAATTCAGAAAATCTTAATTAATTGGTGTCTATGCCTATGAATCAAAGGCAATGCAAATCTTGAAATTTGAGGAATATTTATTAATTGATGTCTCATACCTATTGTCAAAATTTCACAAAAAAATCAGGTGTTTAAATTATCACTAAAAGCCTCTATCTCTTTTTACCTCATGTGCATAGAATTAAATCACTGATAAACGCACCTGGATACGATATGCACAATTGTCAATAATTCAGACGCATTTTTCTCTTAACACTTCCCTGATTTGACCTCTGATGACCCTTTTCAGTTCTGCAATTGTTTGCAGACTGTTTTGATAGGCATTCTCTTTAAGATAAAACTACAGATTAAAAATGGAAGAGGGGAGGGGGATACAATCGAATGACTGTCAAACCTCCTACTGATGAGATAATCATCAAAGTGCCCCAATATCACTGAATAGTGATAAAGCAACAACAAAAAAAGATAATAAATTCAATAAAAACTCAAAAAATCACAACAAACTTTTGGATATTGTTCCAAAGCAGATTCGATAATCTGTCTCAAGCTTTCTTTCATCGTCTCTTCAATACGGATCATCCAAAATTCAACATTTCCAGTCGGATACAAGACGGAACGGAAGTCAACTGATTCTCCTTCGCCGGAATACATTGTGGAAATCTTTAAATCAGCTTCAAATTTCAGCTGTAAAAAATAATTAAAGCATAAAGATTTATTTTATAAGTTAAAAACAAAAACATCTCTTATGTGTGTGTGTGTGTGTGTGTGTGTGTGTGTGTGTGTGTGTGTGTGTGTGTGTGTGTGTGTGTGTGTGTGTGTGTGTGTGTGTGTGTGTGTGTGTGTGCGTGATGAAAAAGAAATGAACCATATTCGGATGTTATAAAATAAATAAGTTAATTAAAAAGTCGATAAAAAAAAATCACAAATTGTAATGGAACCCGAAGCGCTTTTCGCCAGACAAACTTTTCAAGGATATATGTCCGAATGTTTTTTTTTTCTTCTGTAGAAATACTTATACGAAAGGGATAACAACGAAAAAAACAAAACAAAACATCCGAATATGGTTCATTTCTTTTTCATCATTTTAAAATTTTGCAATTTTAATAAAAATAAATATGTGCGCGCGCATGTGTGTGTGCGATGTGTGTGTGTGTGTGTGTGTGTGTGTGTGTGTGTGTGTGTGTGTGTGTGTGTGAGATACCTTAAATAAGTTTCCAGACTTTTTTGCCTGTACAAGATATCATATCTCCTATGATGTCTAACTTGAGAGGAGAAAAAGTGACTTTATTTTATTATATGTTTAAATATAGTACAGAGCAAAGACAAGTCGAACTCGGGAATCTGTACAAAATTTTAAATGGAACCATTTATTTCATTTACAAAGGTAGTTCTTCTTATTTCGTCAGCCATAGGTAATTCGAGGTTGTATTCTTAGTATCGCCCATACTGAGGATTAAACTTTCAAACTTAAGAAAACTGTCACTTAGAAGTGAATATAAATTAGCACTTTTATCAGTTGCACCACGGATCATGGAGTGACAATCTTCTGGAGACTGAAAGTTTAACCTTAGTTATGGATGATACTAAGAATACAATTATGAATTACTCAAGACTTCTACTTGGTCACGGTTGACAGATCGAGAGAAAGTTACACCTGTCAAAGTTGTTTTACTATACACATAGATTCGAAAAAGTTGTCAAAACCAAATGTATAACAAATAAATGTTATCAAAGGCAGGAGAAGTTACTTTTCTACCTAACTGAAAAACTTTTTAGTGTTTTTACTTAATGTAAAATGTTTATTCGGCTCAAAAAACATATGTTTATCGATGTATTTGAAAAATATAAATGGCGGCGAACTCTATGTTGAATACGTTAAGTTTGGGAAAATGAGTTAAAACTAAAAAACTACACAAAATACTGTTAGAAACCCATCGAATATATGTCAGCCTATGTCAGGGTAATATATATTAAGTGAGTTCGACGAGGTTGAAAGCTTATTGACCACAAATAATTCATGGCTTATTGGAAAATGATCCAGACAGGTGGCTGAAACTTAGTGAAATTATGCTGAACGAAATTGAAGAAAACACAGAAATTGTAGATAACATTACGTAGAGTGATTGAGTTTCTATGTATGACATCAAACATTTCTCCAAAAGTTCCTTGATTTAAATCCAACTGCGAACAGCAAAAATCAACGTGACGTTTCATCTTTTCTATCGTGAGAAGCGGTTTTACAGAATTTGAATGTGCCCGAATTTCGCCATCTTTCATCCGTGCAATCAACGTTGTCATAGGTATTCCACATGCTTGAACAGTAGACCTCAGTGGTTCTTTTTCTCAAGGGAATGGTATTTATTTTTGCCAACGGCGAACTATAGTCCTTTTTTCGGCCACAGAGAAACTTATGGCTCCAAGAATCCATTGGCACCAATATATCGGATGAACTGTCTAGTGCTCGTGACCAAATTCTGCCTACAGTATTTCTTCCTATACCGAATTTTGTGGCAGCATATTTGATTGCACCTCGTTCTAGGATGTGCCCTTTAGACTTTTGTAGCAACACTTGCAGAACTGCTGTTCGTCTTGAATTTGTCAATTCTCTCTTATCATTTCTGCTTTTACCTTCCACATTGGCATCAACTACATTTTCCATATTTATATAGCCACTGCGGGTATTTTTAAAAATAGATTATATAACAATTAACAAAGTAATGTGCATAGATTAAACTCTAAATGATTTTTAGAATGAAGACTATTCCTTTTTCAATTAAGCACGCTCTAAAGTACTACCAGTTACCCTCTAAAACATTGAAACGGTGCATGAGAAAACCTAAAACGCGGACAGTTTTAATTCTGCACCAACTATTTCCGACCGGAGGTAGTATAATGTTAGTTCATATAGTTGTAAGTATACGAATCTCTAAATAAATGTTATCATTTACTGCCCACTTACTTT
This sequence comes from Euprymna scolopes, assembly GCF_053919585.1. NCBI lineage: Eukaryota > Metazoa > Mollusca > Cephalopoda > Sepiida > Sepiolidae > Euprymna > Euprymna scolopes. The sequence goes on from NC_136498.1 coordinate 73,452,682, forward strand.
TGGCTCATTCTGTATTTCCAAGTAATTCGATGAAAACGCATAAAGTATATTCACTTACCCTTGCAATATTTTCAAAGCATTTCCTGAGATGAGGCTGCACAGCAGTCGGATCTTTAGTTTGAGAGAGAATCTCGAGCAGTTCATCATCAGACAAAAAGTAAAACCTGGGGAACGATGTTCTTTTCGTTTCCAAATAATCAGTGAGTCCTTTTTGCACTTGCTCCAAAAGCACATTACACTTTTTCAAGCTCTCTAAAAGACGTGGGTCTGGACACAGGGAAATAACCTACAGTGATAGATAAATAGTTCAGTCAAATAACAAAATCGTTTGCAGAATCTGGAATTAAAAAAGAAGGGATTCGCGGCAGTGTTTCCACTAGTAAAAAAAAAAATGGTAAAACTTCATATCTCAGCTTAAACTTATCACCTGAGAACGATTTAGGGTTCTTTGAAAACAGAATCTAATGGTTTTGCTGACGAAACAAAAAAAAATTATTTTTAAAAAATAAACTCAAATTTTGAAGGGCAGTTAAACCTATTGAGTTAAATCAGTGACTTTTATCAATTTTATCAATCAAATTTTTATCAACACAGAGAGTGGTCGAGAATCATTGGAAGTAGAATTTGATGGTCTTAAAAAAAAAAAAAAAAAAAAAAAAAAAATCCCCAACCTCAAATTCCAGTAGTCTTCAGCCAAATTATTTTATTTGGGAATTGCGCATAATCACAGTTTCCACCATAACTCAACAAAAGATTATCGTCTAAAATTGGCTGAGGCAGTGGCATGCAAACGGCTGATTGTATGCTTTGAAGCCTTAAGTATAAATCCTAGTACTGAAAAATATGAAAAAAATGGAGCTAATTTAAATGTGATTGGATGTTCCTCAATTTAGTTAGTAATGATAGTTTCCAGAATGAAAAGAGAAACCCGACGTTGCTCGGGATTAAATGATGATCAATGAATGTTTCGCACTTCCAATGCTTTTATTGTCATCGAAATTAGTGAAATCGTCAATTTTTTAATCAAATCGATTGTTTGCACGTTGCATTAGAAGGAAGCTCCACCTGCTCTTCCACAGTGACTTAGTCCACAATATATTGTAGTCTACATTGCACTGTTGAGAACCTACTGTTGATTTTATAAAATTGTCTTTTATATATAATGGCTTGAATTAAAGTTTAAAATGCAAAGTCAAGTATCATGTTTAAACTGTGCTCTAAACAGAAATATTCATTTTGAACGCGCTCCTGTCATATCAAAGAACCTACTGTTGACTTTATATGCCGGGCTTTTCTGTTTGTGTGGTAAGAAAACTTCTCAAATTTATTTGTGATGCTAGGCTACGTAAGGTGTTAACTTTGGTCAAAACGCCAGTTCATTCTTTCATTGGATTATTTCGATTATTGATTATCGATACTTATTGAAAACATTCCGCGATAAAACCTATCCAAGAACGCTGCAAGGCACATAAAACATCTTCATGTTAAATTTTATAAAAATCGGTCCAACCGTTTTCGAGTACATAGGGAACGAACTCACACACACACGCACGCACACACACAGTTCCTTTTATTTAATAGTAGTGACAGAGTTAAAATATAAGTGGATAAATGACAATATACAGAAATGATATACAGTATGTCATAAAAACGATCTCACCTGAGGATTATCTTTTGCGTTTCTCATAATAGTTTTCCATGCACGTTCCATAGTCTGGTAGCGCTTACTCTCAACAGGAAGCTGTCTGTTAATATCTTCAGATGTAAAAATTGGTTCGAGATACATCCAAGACCGTTGGCAGGCAACCCATTCATCTAAGACTTCCTATGGAGAACAACAAGCAAAGATTTTGTAAAATATATAGAAGTAGAAACATTAAGTAATTTAAAAAGGGTTTATATGCCAGTAAAAAAAAATATGGCTGCCAACCTTCAGTTTTCAAGGGAGCGCACTCTATAGTAGTAACGGTTCTATAGTTAAAAAAAAAAAGGGTAAAAAAAATCGCTATCATAAAATAAACTTACTTGAGCTATCTGCAATTTGCGTTCCCATGCTCCAATTCGAGCCTCGAATGCTTTTTTGAAAGGTGAAAACGACATGCTTTGTGTCATTACAATGTGGTCGTCTAACATTTGCGATGTGTCATCAGAGCATTTAATAATATAGGTGCCAGTATCCTTATAGGCCATGACATCAAACTGGATCGGCTCCCATTCTTTTTCCATTTTGTCTAAAGCCTAAAATAGGAAAAAAAAACATTTAATCTAACGTATCGAACTTACTTAAGTTTTAAAATCAGGCACAAATAGCATTTAAGCCGAAAAATCAAATGTTATTTCTGACAAGCCAATTTTCATTTGTTATTGTTGTACCATGTTATTAACAATATAACTATGTACTTTGCGTTTTTTTTTTTTTGTTGTTGTTTTTTCGACGAATATAAAAATCTGTCTCCGAAAATTAGTTTGGAGAATGTCCATAATTCAGAGAAATACATGTAAGATACACTTTATTAACAATAAAACACTATAAGTCTGAAATAAATACATCTTTGGCTTTGGAATGTTTACTAGTGATATATATACCAAGTTAAAGGTATTCAAGAGAGAAAACTCATGAATTAAAACGAGGTTATTATGAGTGCTCAATAAAAAAGAGCAAAATATAATATTTTTATTTATATAGACAAATATTACATAGGCATTACACTGGACATGCTAATGTTTCGGACAATTGGTTGGCAAGAACTCGTCAGCCAATGTAATGAAGTTTATGCGCCACTGAAGGCATCTGATTCTCAAATGAAAGGAATGAAATGTATTTCTTTTATTATTTATAAAAAAAGAATGTTAAAACGCTAAATTTAAAGGTGTGGCAGATTAAGTGACATTTTAGACTCAAAACAGGAAGCGATAGGGGGAAAGAGAATGTCAATATTTAACAGGATAAATAGGAAGAATAAAAGTGAAAAGAAAAGAAAAACGAGGAATAAAAAGAAAAAGGAAACGAAAAAGAAAAAAAGAATAGAGAGACGGAAGAAGGACGAAGGGGTCGGCAGGGAAAATTTTGGAATTATAATTGAGATTTTGTCTTATAGATATTATATCTGATTGGATTTATTATACTAAAATTCATATGAACTTCAATTTACAGTATAATACAAGCTGCAATCTGAAAGTATTTAAAAATTACAGTTAATTACATATATTATTTATTCATTTATCTATGTAAAAACTATACATTACATACTCCAGAGGCAAACCATAGTTCCACTAACACAGGTATATTTTTACTATTTAGAAAAGGCCTTTAAAACATATTTCAAATCTTCAATGACTCGCAGAACGAAGACACTTAAAAAATGTGGAAGCTTCCATTTTTACTGTTTGAAAAAGGTCCTTAAAACACATTTAAAATCCTCCAGTGACTCATGGAATGAAGATAGTTTGAAAAAAAAAAATGGAAGCTTGCATTTTTTTCAAAACTATTTCATTTTGTGACCAGCCGAGAGTTTAAAATGTATTTTTTAAACAGTAAAGATCTAGTTGTGTAAATGAAACATTGGTACGTTTCTGGGGTATGTAATGTGTAGTTTTAAACAAATAATCTGCATTCATTTCTTGCATTCTTACGATCAAGCACTGTATTCATTTCTTTTCGACACGCCCCAATTAACAATATATATATATATATATATATATATATGAATGTGTGTATGTGTGCGTGTTTGAAGGCTTGTCAATACAAGAATTATTCATTTGTTGGAAACAGATACTAAATAATATAATAATAATTCAATAATATATTTTTTAAATTTATTCACCTGATTATATATTTCGACTGCAGATGGTACTTATTCCCAAATATTTTCGAGAGCACTCTCATTTTCAAGGGTAAAAATGTACATCCACTCCTTTTATCCATTAAAAACAATGCTTCAAGCAAACCACGACACAGTTCTAGATAAACAGTATCAACAACCTCGATGAAATTCAATGGTTTTACTTTTGGATATACATATAGTGTTACTGTTTATTTAAATTGACTATAATATATATATATATATATATATATATATATATAGTCATCCGCATACAGTACTGTTTCGCTGTTTCACAGCTCATCAGTGCGGCAAGACAGGCAACTGCCTCAAGCCAGGATCGAAACCCGACCACCCAAATGACAGTCAAGGCTTCTCACCATTGCGCTATACGACTGCTGCTGTGTGAGTAATGAATTAACGATGTTTTGATATCGTCCAAATGTCTCCGCTTGATTTGTTTACACAAAGAACGTAACTTAATATACTAATGGCAAATTGTATATCACTTCCCAATATGCTCAACCCAAGATAAGGAGCATTATATATATATATATATATATATATATATATATATATATATATATATATATATATATATATATATAGTGATGGGTCTGTTTCAAATTTTTTTCCAGATTCCGATACAATAACCGAGTCTGTTTTAAATGCCTGATTCTGATATAATTATTGATTGTAATTATTGATTTCAATTCATTTAACTTTCTAAATATTTAGTTAAAACGTTACTTTTTTCAGCTTACTGTAAAAAAAAACAAAAAAACATTTTAACAAACACAAAAATATACTTGTGGTGGGGGGGATCTATAGATTTTAGTTTTACTGGTAAATTAAAACCAACAAATATTTTTTTTTAAATAATTATTTAAAAAAATTATTTTTAGCATTGGAAATAGGCACTAATTTTTGTAATTCATACACTGATTCCGATACTCAAAAAATGTTATGATTTTTCCGATTTCTGATTCCGACTAATCGTCCCAACACTAATATATATATATATATATATATATATATATATATATATATATATATATATATATATATATATATATATAAGCATGAAGAGTCCTAGAGTGGATGAAACGCGGAATATTCAGTGTAGCTTAATCGACATATATATTTTATAACTTACTATATATATATATATATATATATATAAATTCCCATCAATTACAAAATATTTTCATGTGGGCTTGTGCTTAGTTTTGTCTCATATTTCAACCAATGTATACCCTATTATTTTTTATCTGTCCGATTTTGATGGATTTTTACTTTTTATTTTTCATTTTGCTTGATGCCTACATGTAATTAATCGTGCATTATATTTCTGAACAAGTTGTACAAGGTTTAGAACTTTGTTTTTAAACGTTTCTGCAATAGATTTAGCCATACAAACTTCCAATAACATGAACACCATTAGATGGCACTGTATGGTTTGATTGCTAATCATCATATATCACTATATTTATATGTCATTAATATGCGGTGTAATTTTTTATATTAAAATAACAAAATTTAATTCCATTTTAGAAAAAAAAATGAATGTTTCAATTCGTTTGATTTTATCATTTGTTAATTATTTTTAATAGATTTCAAGTTCATTTATAAAAAAACTGTTGTTTTTATTATTTATTAATTAATATTTTCAATATAAAATTAAAAAAAGTAATTTTGCAATATATTTCATTTCATTTTTTTTTTTTTACGAACTGTTATACTCATTTTCATGGTTGTTGTTGTTGTTGTTGTTGTTGTTTCACCACGTTTCGGCCAACTCATCCTCTGGCCTTCTTCAGTCCTCGCGTGAAAGAACAGGACACAAAATGTTTTAAATAATAATAGAATAACAATAACAAAGACTTTCGCTGGCGAGGACTACTATTGAGCATAACCAGTTATACAGTCCTTTTGAAATTTTCATCTCTATTTTTCTCGTTATCTACTGAATATTTTTAATGAAACCTATATTAAATATGTTCCTTATGAAATTGTAAAAATTTTCTATTCTGAAAGAAGTTTTAAAAAACTTGATCTAAAAAAGTTATTTTAAAATTTTTGTTCAAAAAATTCAAGTGGTTAACCACGATGGGATAGGAATGCTGAGTCTTGTAACTGCACCCCCAATAATTACTGCCTCCCATAGTTTTTAGGTAGGATTGAAACCGCTATCTTCAGATAATGTTCATTTGGAACCGTAGAGACTCAACGCCTCTATCTACTGCGGGTTAACTACCGGAAGAAGGCCAGAGGATGTGTTGGCTGAAACGTGGTGAAACAAAAACAACTATGAAGATGAGGATAACCGTCCACTAAAAAAATAAATACACAAATTATGAAGCCTCATCTCAAAGAATTAAAAATAAATAGATATAACAATAATAATAGAATAAAATGATATATAATATTTCATTTCATTTGCTTTTATTATTTATCAGTTAATTTCAATATATTTCAATTCTATTTATAAAAAATCTGTTGTTTTATTATTTGCTAATTAAATAATATTTTCAAAATAATAAAAAATAGCTTTGTATTATATTTCAATTCACTTGGTCCTATTATTTGTTAATTTTAATATATTTCAATTCTATTTATAAAACATATTAGTTTTATTATATGCTAATTAATATTTTCAAAACAAAAAAAGAAACTTTGTTAATATATTTCAATTTCTTTTTTAATAAACACTATTTGATTTTATTAGCTGGTTTAAAATCGCATTAGTACTTTTCAATCGGTGAAAAAAATGACCTCCGGTAAAAACATAATGGATTACATTTGGATAATAAATTTAAATATATTATTCATTTTCAGCATACCCGAAAATCTATTAAGTCGTCAATTTAACGGTGAATGCTGAGATGGAAAGAAAGTAAAAAAAAAAAAAGTATGAAAATAACATTAAAAAATACATTACTGAATATATTGGTTCTTTAAAAAAAAAATATGTAAATATCAATAATTCGTTCTGATAATAATTCAGCATCGCTTTATTAAATGAACCCGTTTTGTTCACGCGTTTAATTAATTATTCCCAATTGGCCAATATACAGTAATTCATCTGGCACTCCCAAATGAAGCTATGGTGTAGTTCGATATTCAATTTATAAACAGGATATTCAAAGATGGACGCTGGTTTGAGATGAGTGTTTTATCAATTACTGCACAAAATTATCATAAATAAAACTTTTTCTCTGATGAATAAATCAATTTCATTCCAATTAACTTAGAAGTCACCGGGAATCCTTCAAAAATTATGACTACCCCAGATAATAAGACATTCTGGTAGGTAGGTTTCTATGTCTAATTATAAAACAGCCCATAATTTCCAAGTGTTTCGTTTTGTAGCTTATCTCAAAAGACAGTCATATATAATATTAGCAAGGTGACCTGACGTTGTCCGGGATTGAATAATGATGAATGAATGTTTCATACTCCCATCGAAATCAGTGAAATCGCCCATTTTTTCAATCAAATCGATTGATTGCCCGCACTAGTTGCGGACTCATCGCAGTGCTCTGGAAGAAAGTTCACATGTTACATGCAGTGACTTAGTTCACAATACATTGTAGTTTATATTGCACTGTACAGAACCTACTGTTGATTTTATAAAATTATTTTTTTATATATAATGGCTTGAATTAAAGTTTAAAATGCAAAAGTCAAGTATCATGGTTCAATTGTGTTCAAAACAGAAACATTCATTTAGAACGCGTCCCTGTCATATCAAAGAACTTACTGTTGACTTTATATGTTTGGCCTTACTGGTCATGTGGTGATAATAGTTTGAATTCTAATTTAAAATGAAAAAGTCAAGTTATGGCTCAATTGTGCTTTAAACAGAGACATTCATTTTGAACGTGCCCCTGTCATACCAAAGAACCTACTGTTGATCTTATATGTCGGGCCTTTCAGCTTGTGTGGTAATAAAACTTCTCAAATGCACTTGTGATGTTAGGCTGAGTAAGGTGTTAATTTGGGTGAAAATCGCCTGTTTCTTCTTTCATCGAATTATTTTGATTATCAATTATCAGTACTTATCGAAGACATTCCATAACAAACATATCTAAAAACACTGCCAGGTACATAAAGTACCTTCGTGTGAAATTTCATAAAAATTGACCGACCCGTTTTTGAGTCCACAGGGAATAAACTCACAGACACACAGAAAAAGTTCCTTTTATATAATAGTAAAGAAATATATATATATACATATATATATACATACTTTATTTGTTTTTACATAAAAAGTAATATATTGCTACACAATCATGAGCATGTTTTGGTCTGCTAGTTACTAGTAACTAGAGACCTCTTCAGGTGATACAGCTTATACGAAAGCAAAGTTTGAAATCTATACATATATATATATATATAAATATATATATATCTATATATATAGTCATCCACAGACAGTACTGTTTCACTGTTTACAGTTCATCAATCCAGCTAGACAAGCAAGTGCTTCAAGCCAAGAATTGATCGAACTCAACTGTCAACCTAACAGTCTACGCCTCTACCCATACAATATCATTCAATATTCTGAAGTTTTTAATATTGGTACGAGAATATTCTGGAATTTGAATTTGAATATTGATACGAGAATATTTTGGAATTTTTAATATTGGTACGAGAATATTCTGGAATTTTTAATATTGGTACGAGAATATTCTGGAATTTTTAATATTGGTACGAGAATATTCTGGAATTTTTAATATTGGTACGAGAATATTCTGGAATTTGAATTTGGATATTGGTACGAGAATATTCTGGAATTTTTAATATTGGTACGAGAATATTCTGGAATTTTTAATATTGGCACAAGAATATTCTGGAATTTTTAATATTGGTACGAGAATATTCTGGAATTTTTAATATTGGTATGAGAATATTCTGAAGTTTTTAATATTGGGACGAGAATATTCTGGAATTTTTAATATTGGCACAAGAATATTCTGGAATTTTTAATATTGGTACGAGAATATTCTGGAATTTTTAATATTGGTATAAGAATATTCTGAAGTTTTTAATATTGGTATGAGAATATTCTGGAATTTTTAATATTGGTACAAGAATATTCTAAAGTTTTTAATATTGGTACGAGAATATTCTGAAGTTTTTAATATTGGTACGAGAATATTCTGAAGTCTCTAATATTGGTACGAGAATATTCTGAACTTTCTAATATTGGCACAAGAATATTCTGAAGTTTCTTATATTGATACAGAAATTTTCTAATATTGGTACAAGAATATTGTGAAGTTTCTAATATTGGTACGAGAATATTCTAAAATTTCTAATATATTCAGCAATCTCACTGAAATACTCACTTGTTCAATAGCATATTCTTTGCCAGCTATTTCTGCAACTTTGCTGATTACTTCAATGTGTTCTTGTAGATTCATATCAAGACATGCACTAAAAGTCAGATTTGACTTTGGTCGTATTGGAAATCCCAAATCAGCAGATAACTGAAAAAAAAAATCAAATAAAATCATCATACAAGAACTTGCTAGCATTGGAAATTATTAAACACTGTGTGTGTGTGTGTGTGTGTGTGTGTGTGTGTGTGTGTGTGTGTGTGTGTGTGTGTGTGTGTGTGTGTGTGTGCGTGCGTGTGTGTGTGTGCGTGTGCGTGTGTGTGTGTGTGTGTGTGCGCGTGCGTGTGTGTGTGCGTGTGCGTGTGTGTGTGTGTGTGTGTGTGTGCTTTTTATCTAGTGAAAAATAAAGAATATTTGATATTCTATTTTATCAAGATCAGCAATGTATGGGTAAAGAACTTGAATTGATTCTCTGAGCATGCGTAACGTTACTAAGAATAGCAGTGTATTACATTGGCTAAACCAACATGTGCAGAAAATAAACAAGCCATAAAAAAACGTTTGTGGTGAACAAAGATATTTCATATATTTATACTTTGCATACAACAAATTATGATGACCGTAACTGTTACATGTATACGTGGATTAAACATACAATTAAATACATTTTTAACCCTTGCCTTTCCCCAAAGCTATTCTTTTTTTAATTATGATCCTCCTCCTCCTCCTCCTCCTCCTCCTCCTCCTCCTATTTCTTATCTAATTTACAAATTACAACATATTCCTTCTTCTTCACCCAGGAGTTCACCTGACCTTAAGGGTGGTGTTACCAAATCGAAGATACGTCTTCGACAATCAGTCAGACAAAGTCTGATCCATTTGAATTAAGTGGCCTTTTTTCTGTCGGGCTGAAGTATCATTCTGTGCAATACTAGGAACGCCACCCTCCTTCTCTTTGAGAAGGGATTGGTTTATCGTTAATCGCCTGAGACATACCCCTTCCAGGGAATGCCGACCAGTCTGCTCAGGCATTGTTTGTAGTCCAGAGTGCTTTGGTTCCTGAGCACTATCCTTTTCAATTCCTACCTTCTAACCTTGTGTCACATCTCCTCGTGGTGGGAGAGAAGTAAATACTAACTTTGTTTAAGCAAATGACGTCATTTCTTTATGACAGAATCCATTGTGCACAGAGATAAACATACAAGTTTTAGTGATAAACGATGTTGCATGCCTGGGTAACACCAATTCACCTTGCTTAGGGGCTAATGGTTGGGTGGGGGTTTGACACAGGTTTAATTCATTCTTTTCTCCAAAGTCCGGAATATGTTTTTATTGTTGATAGGTGAACAGAAAAGAACAGTGAATTTGACATGATGATGAGAAGTCTGCCCTGGTATCAAAGAAGATATTGTCATTGGGCCACATGCTATATATTTAAGTGTCGGACCACCATATAAGTGATGGGGATTTAAACCGAAAGATGGGAGAGCATGGCTGATGATACAGTTTCTTTAAAAGAAAAATAAGTTGGAGAGAGAGAGAAAGAAAAAAAGGAAAGTGAATTAAAGAGAAATATGGTTTAGATAGAGAAAGAAAAGAGATTCAGAAGAAAAGAGAAAAGAAAGAGTAACTCTGGAGGATAAAATAGTGATCTCAAAGTGATGGTGGTCGCAATTAGAGCTTACTAAAAAACCATTGTGTTTGGAGAAAAAAAAAAGGTTTTTGTTTGCTGGCATTGAAGAGTACGCATCTTCTTGAGTTCCTGCGCAGGGGCCAGAAACCCTCTATAAGAGCTAAGTTGAAAAGCTCTTGCTCCTAACTAGGAAGCTGTCTGAAGGAACCTAAGTTAAAACTTCTTGCATCACAAAGCCATTCAGAATCCAAAGAATTTAACTTTCCTTATACAAAGTTTTTCCTGAATCTCCACCGTGCAGACACAAGCCCCAGACTTAGGGTCATGCGCCATGGCTTGACTAATGGAAGCCGCCAGTCCCCAGAGCATTTGTATTTTGAGTCACAACCTATGAACGATTAGAGTTTTGTAACTTTCAGTGAATAATTATTCTCGTTTATAAAAAGAAATGATCTCCGGGTTATTTTTTAATTGTTTGATTTGAAACCCAGTTAATTACAGCACCGACGTCACAACCAGCCTAGACTGCACCAAAAGAAGTGATAGACCAACCATTCACCAGGGTTTCCTTAGGAGGAACTCCAAACCTCAGCATCTGATGATGAACGGCCAGCTGAAGTGCAAAAGAAAGGATTGACACACGAACCTGGGGTCATGCATATTTTGCGTGCTGCGAGCACCCACATGGTATTTTCCAGTGACCAGTGAGGGTTTGGCTACCCTTGAAGGGTCCACCACTAGACAGGGTTAAAGGTGTCGCCACCAGGACTTAGGATTAGTGCGCATTTTCTTGCCTGTATGTACAACCTGGCCCCTCATGGGTTACATTTATGATCCTGTGCACCAAGATTAGACAGATACAACCCAGAGGGTGGTTTAATATATATATATATATATATATATATATATATATATATATATATATATAGAGAGAGAGAGAGAGAGAGAGAGAGAAAGAGAGATTATATATATTAGGGTGGTTTAATATATATATATTATAATAGCCAGACGCACAACAGACAATTAACATTACCAACTAATAAAAACAACGACACAATCTATAAGAACCTAAATAAGACAGGCATTCAAATAACAAAACTAAACTCTTTAACAATTAGGGATCTAACACGTAAAATTATAACTAATACCAACATTAACACCAAAGCCGGAATATATTCCATACCCTGCCTTGATTGTGGAAGAATATACGTAGGAGAAACTCAACGTAATTTAAATAAAAGAATATATGAACACAAAAGAGATGTAAAAAACAACGATACACTCAACGCCATATTTTGTCACATCATGGAAAACGACCACCAGTTTGATTTTAACAAAGCAACTTTCCTTAAACACATACATAACAGATCCACACGACGTTTAATTGAGTCAGCTATAATCTCCCATTCCAACAATATAATATATATATATATAGAGAGAGAGAGAGAGAGAGATTATATATGTATTTTTAAAAAGTTGTACCTGGTCCCAATGGCGATTCCGCATTCCTGGATTCCGTAATCCTTGGAACAGTGGTATAAATGGTTTGAACTCCTCAATCTGATTTTTTATTTCTTGAGCAACATCTTGGATCACTGAAATAAAAAACCAAAATCATTGAAATGCAATCAACACAAAAAAACAAAAAAAACTGATTCCCTGACTTGAATAAAGTAGATCACAATTTTTATTTTCATTTTCTTTTCGTTTTTAATTACTTTTCCAAAAAGCAAATAGAACGTTACATGCTAGCATTTTCTCATATATAATACACTCTACTACCAATGTGATTTACCCTTCACATAACTCCATTCACAGACAGCCGGTCATTAACAAAACCTTCATCATTTTTGTTTTCCAGTCAATCAATCTACAACAACAAGCAAGGGAGATCACTCTAAGAACTTAACACAAAGAACCGCACTCCTTTTATCTCAAGACAAGTGGAAGACAACTTAACAGCTGCTAGCATATCATTATCCTTCTATCCCCCAAAATGGAGTAGTGTTATGTTGTGGGTGGGTGGAGGTTATGCATAACGAGCGTCAAATTAATCATGTTGTATTATCAGGGTTGTATATAACACGGTGTATACATTCTTTTGCATATAAATATATGCGTGTATATAATGAACGTGATTATATAATGCAGTGGGTATATAATGTGTTTCTTCGTGCCGTCTAGTGTTTCATAAATGTTTTTTGTAGGAGTATATATAACTGTTTACAAATATGCATTACATATATTCATATAGTTCAACAGGACATATAATATTTTAACAACAAACATTTCCTTAACAACAAAGGGACGTGACATCTTCTGGGGAATTATATCCTGCCAAACAGGGAAACATTACCTTTATTCATCTGGAGTCTTGGTCAACGAACCGGTCAAAGCTGGAATGAACATTTCTTCTAAAGAAACGACCAGAAGTCTCTGGTTACATTTTCAAACAGCTTTTATTCCAAATGGTTTCCTATTGGAAGATTGCACATGTCTTTAGATTTTTTTTTCTGTACAGGGCAATTACAAGCCCTGTATTCAACCTCCAATTCTCTCTGTCTGTCTCCCGTCTCTCTCTAACTCTGTTTTCTTAACTCTGCTTGTATACATTCAAACTAATCCTTTGCCATGACGTAATTAAACTCACATTTTTAACATGTGACTTTGAATCACGTTTTTCTATCTGTTATTTTAAAACTTATTTTGTTTGAGTATTTTAACACTTAACTCCCAAGGCCACAGTTCTGTGTTTTTTTGTTCTATTGTTCTACAAACCCATTCCACATTTCGAACCTATAACATATTTGTCCTTGTTCTTACCAACAAACAGTAATGTTTTTTTTATTTAACATTTTTAACTTTTAATAATAATAATCGATTTAAGAAAATCGACTATCAACAAGGCAACCTGATGTCGTCCCGGCATAATCTAACAGTAGGTAATCCATGGTAGGATGGTATCATTACCAAAGAACAGTATCCCTTTCCCACAAAAAATGAGTTAATACATGAGAAAATGGTATTATGACAAATGAACACATGTTATACTGCCCTACTCAAAGTCAAAGGAGCAGATAATGCCTGGGAGGACTGTATCATGAAGAACGAATATATACTATGCTATTCCCCCTCAAGAAGAAGATAATCCCTGAACAGGTAATCACAGAACAGATACTACACTAAACCCCATCATTAAGAAAGAAATAATACCTGGGAGGATGATTGCATGGCAACAAAATAGATACTACACTATCTTACTCTTCTTCACAAAAAAGAAGGACCTGAAAGAATAATATCATGATAAGAGAACAGATGCTACGCTACCCTCTACATATTTATGCAATGCTTTTTTTTATATATGTTATTACGCTATATCAATTTCTTTACATTTATAAAATATGGATCCAGTTAAAAAATCCTGTGGCTTACCTGAGATTCAAACTTGGATATGGACATCGTAAAAACGACTGCCTTAATAATATGTACTCTGCTTATTGCTTTTTTGTCAGCCAATCACATGTTAGTATTTGTATAAGAACAAACTTGTAAAAACGACTGCCTTAATAATGTGTACTCTACCTATTCCTTTCTTATCAACCAATCACATGTTAGCATTTGCATATAACAAACTCGTAAAAACGACTTCCTTAATAATGTGTATTCTACCCATTTCTTTTTTGTCAACCAATCACATATTAGCAATTGCATACGAACAAACTCCCAAAACACCATAACCTTTTTAATACTATACAGATTTGTACATTTTGAAAAAAAAAAAAAACGTTATAAATACCTGGGCTCTCTTGAAAGAATCGCACTGATTTGTGCATGATTTTATAAGAATCGTTAACGTTCTTCTCTAGTTCTTCAGAGTTGATTGACATCAGCGGATCATTGAGCCAGCTTTCACGCCAACGTTGCCAATCAGAAACTGTCATCCAAAGATTTTGGTAGGGCTCAAATTCTTTTATCATCACCGATAATTTTTCATACTAGATAAAGAACAGAATAGCTTATTAGTTATTTGAAAATCAATTTTCTTACTCAGTTTATAATTTCCATAAACACATTATTGCTATGGTGATCTACCCTTATTGTGTCACTACATGGACTCTTCCCGACACTATAAATAGTTGAGAGAGTCGCAACGACAAAACCAGAATCAGTCACTGGCAACACAGTATCTTTGCGCTTTCCGTAAATAGATACTCTTGTTAACTACCTCCTTACTGTCTTATTTCTAAGCTTCAGCCTCTGTCCCATCGACGAAACGTTGCATCCCTCTGCCTGTTCTACAAGTATTTTAATGGTGAATGCTCTGATGAACCGCAAGCACTTGTGCCCCCACGACGTGAACACCCTCGACAGAACCGACAGGCTGCAAAATCCCACCCCACACTGTAGAGATCCCTAGATGTAAAAGATCTTTCTACTCCAGTAGTTTCTTCCCCAGAACCGCTAGACTTTGGAATTCCATTCCAGGTCCCTACTTCCCCAACTGTACTGACATGCAGAAGTTCAAGTGCAACGTGAACCGACATCTTGGTGCCCAAATCCCAACATAGTGCCCCAGTAGGTGCTGCCCCTGATAGTAGCCCCCTACACCAAAGTGGCAATGCGCCTTGTTTGGGGTGAAAATGTAATAAAAAATAAATAAATAATATATATATATATATATATATATATATATATATATATATATATATATATATATATATATATATATACAAGTGCAACGTGAACCAACATCTTGCTGCCCAAATCCCTACATAGTACCCCAGTAGTTGTTGCCCCTGATAGTAGCCCCCTACACCAAAGTGACAATGTGCCTTGTTTGGGGTGAAAATGTAATACAAAAAAAAAAAAAAGAAGCAAAGGCCTCAACAATTATTTTCTAAGAATGGAATTAGAGAGGTGACAAAAATTGGACCTTTTTAATATAATCCAAAATCCAAGACAACACGATTGTAGAATTTTAACTGAAGGTTTTTGATAAGTTGCAGAAACGTATTTGTAATTTTATTTGTCCCACTCTTTCTCCTTCCTTGCACTTGATGATGTTGCTAGTCTCAATGTAAGGGAACTTTAGAGTAAATGTCATATTGCAGTGACTAATCCTTATTAATCCTATAATACTTATTTCGCTGCCCTCTTATCATAGCAAAGGTCCATAAAAAATTTCAGCCAGATAGGGCCAATATTTTTTTAAAAATGGAGCGGAGGCACAGACAGATGAAGAGAAATATGATAGAGATGTTGTTTTAATCTTGCTTTATAAAATCATTCCATCAAATAGCTTGTCTTCATATCTATTGCCTTGGTCTTTTCAAGATCAAGGTAAATATGCATTTCATGTCTTTGTGCTAATCATCTTTCATTCTTGTTAGCTCCTTACATCAAGTGACTTCATGCCTTGTCTGGAGCGATTCACTCCCCTCCAACTATTTACTTTCAGTTCTGAAGAAAAAAATGTTGTATTGTGGCTAATAATAGATGCACTCTCAAAAGCCAAGTTGAATAAACGGAACTTTTGTCAAATACAGTTCACTCAAATAAGCCAAGACTATGTATAGAGTCCAGTTGAGAAGAACATCACAGTTGTATTCTGATGTTTACGATAGTGTCCATAGTTCTGAATTGTGAAGGTGAATAATTTGGATGTATGTTGCAAA
Source organism: Euprymna scolopes (assembly GCF_053919585.1). Lineage (NCBI taxonomy): Eukaryota > Metazoa > Mollusca > Cephalopoda > Sepiida > Sepiolidae > Euprymna > Euprymna scolopes. The sequence goes on from NC_136498.1 coordinate 73,469,156, forward strand.
TATTCTCAGCTTCACTTGCATTGTTGAACAGAAAATAACGATGTAATTTTGCAATTCTGCTATTCAACCTAAGAAAACAAGTACCATTGTAACCTCCAAAAAAAAAAAAAAAAAAAAAAAAGCCAAGCATGCGGAATTCTCCTATGCGAGTGAAAAATTTACTTTCATCATGACTATTGTAAAATTTCCAAAAAATCCAAGGCTATTGAGAAAAGTGCAAACAAACAAACGGACGAACAATTTGGGGACAATTTTATCCCTATAATGGCTATTAGAGTGGCAACCAGAATTATCCCAGAAAATATGTTCTGTAAAAAATTTACTTTCACCATGACTAATGTTTGTGCAAATTTTAAAAAAAAATCCGAGGTGTGATTATTAAGGAAAGTACGAACAAATGAATGGATGAACGGACGAACAGGCATGAATTACTAGGTCCAATTCCTTCTTTGTCGGAGGACCAAAAAATCTATTTTCTTTCTCTTGAAAAGTTTAGTTTGGAATGAGGAATCAGACTGGCCAGCAACCATGATCAAACCTATCTAATGCATTATTTTCAAGAACAGGAATCTGCAGTCAATCTTACATCTGTTGAGAGATCACAGTATGTACCAACCCTAGAAAATGGGGTATGATTCCTTTTTCTCTACAGCCTCTTTCTCATAGAAGATATAGCTTCTAGTCCTTGTTTACTTGCCTTCCCATGAATCCAGAAATATTTCTAGACTGAGGCAATTTTTATTTTTTGTCCTAATCCAGCATGCCCGTTTTGGGGGAACTGGATTTTCCCCATATCAAAAGTCGACTGTCAGTGTTTGATAAGGGAAAAGCCCAGTTCCCTCAAAACAGGGCACTCTAAATTGGGAAAAAAATTTTTTTTAAATGTATGGGGAAAATCCGGTTCCTCCAAAAGGGACAATCTTGCTTGGAACAGAAATAAAAATTGCATCAGTCTAGAAGGGTTTCTCCTTCACTGACCGATGACATAAAAAATGAAATATAGTATCAGAGTAGATACTACATTTTCAAATATTTATTTTTGCCATAATGAAAAAATGATGCAAAATGGCCAATGTGACGCGGGGGGGGGGATGTCGTTGGTGCTTTGCTAACTATCTTTGGATATGGACATCGTAAAAACGACTGCCTTAATAATATGTACTCTGCTTATTGCTTTTTTGTCAGCCAATCACATGTTAGTATTTGTATAGGAACAAACTCGTAACAACGACTGCCTTAATAATATGTACTCTACCTATTCCTTTCTTGTCAACCAATCACATGTTAGCATTTGCACGTTTGTGCAAAATTTCAAGAAATTCTGCTTCCTCCTTAAAACATCCCCAATGGTTTTTAATGTGGAGAAAATATGGTTCCCTAAAAAGGGGAACTCTGGATTGACACAAAAATTATTTCTGCTTCACTGATAGAGGAATAGAAAAGATGAAGTGTGGTCAGAACAGGCATTACACTTTGATATTAGCCATCTTTTTTCTTTTTCATGGAAAGTGCTGCACTGAGCTTCAGTTTTTTGCTCCCTCCTTATAAATTTTTTACAGCAAGAATATACCTTCCTATGACAACTGTAAAGAAATTTCTTTTTTCTCTGCCTTGTGCTCAACATCAAACAGAATTTTTCATGGACAAGTTTTTTCTTTTAAAGAACTTATAATCTGTGAAACACATTACCATTGAACTGCTTCCCTGCGGACTACAACACGGTCGTCTTCAAGTCAAATATTAATATTTGTCATAAACTGTTCTCATAAATAATCAGATTTTCGTCATTTTTCAATCATCTCAGAATATTATTCATCATTTAACTTACAATCTATCCACCTCATTAATCCTTATCCTCGAGTGAGTTTTAGCCTTGATAAGTAGCGACTTATTAAAAACAGAAGGAAAAAAATTGGTGTTTGTTTACATTGGTGATCTTTTAAACTAACACATTTCAGGTGAAAACATTATTATGTATTTACAGTTCATGTTGAAATTAGTATAAAATTTAAACATTACGAAAAATGATCTAGTAAAACAATAATTACAAGTAAAAATAGAATTTATGAAATTATTGAGTTTTATCCTGATATGTGGAAAAGTTGTGTGACTAAGTCATGTGACACTCAAGGGAGATAATCCTTGAAAAATTAAGGGTCGGACATATTTAAACACGCTGTCTATAAACTTAATTGTGTGTGATTTTTTTCTATTTAAAATACTTCTCGCACATCATCTAGTTGATCATTTTTCGAATAGAGAATAAGCAGGGGCAGTTGTACATTTGCCGTGCCTAAATTTGTTGTACATAAATAGTAAAATCGAACATTTAGCATTAAAACACATTAACCACATTACAATACACTCATGACTATGCAATTCCTACAGCTAAGTACCTTGAAAACGGAGCTATTAAACCTGACATAGTGATACGTAACAAGAAGGAGAAAAAAGCAACTTTAGTAAAAGTTAGTTTTCCCCGATGATGCTGAGCGGGAATAAAATAATGAAATACTAAAGTCTCATGTACGACATGAAAAGAAAATGCAATCTCAGGAAGATCTCCATCATTCCAGTATTTATAGAATCAGCTGGACTCAGGATAAAGAATATCAAAAATTACTTTGCAAATATACCCGGTGGACCGAGTGCAAGAGAAATACAAACAATTACACTTAGAGAGACGGTTAGAATCTTTAAAAGATCTCTCGGTTGAAATGCATAAGATTAACAGGTGAATGCTAGACATCCGATAGAATGTCCCATCCCCAACCAGAACAAAATAATAAGATCTAAGCTTCAACCTCTGTCCCATCGACAAAATGTTGCATGCTTCTGCCTGTTCTACAAGTATTTTGATGGTGAATGCTCCGACGAATTACAAGCACTTGTACCTCCTCGACGTAAATACCCCTGACAAATCCGACAAGCAGCAAAATCCCACCCTTACACAGTAAAAATCCCTAGATGTAAGAAAGCCTTCTACTCCAATAGTTTCTCCCCCAGAACTGCGAGACTTTGGAACTCCCTTCCGGGATTCTGCTTTCCCAACTGTACTGATATGCAAAAGTTCAAATGTAATATGAACAGTCATCTTGATGCTCAACTCCCTACATAGTATCCCTGCAACTCATGTCCCCGATAGTAGCCTCCTACATCAGAGTGGCACTGTGCCTTGTTTGGGGTGAAAATGGAATTAAAAAAAATAAAACTGAAAAGTTCATAGATGACTTACACTTGTGGTGGGCATTTTAAATAATCGTTCTCTGTTGTTATAGACTGACGCCAACTGTTGTGCCTCTTTCATTTGTTTGTGGATACGCCGAGCTTCGTTAGCATACTCATGGACCTTGCTGATATCAGTATAGCTTTTCATACCGGCAGCCATTGTCTAAAAAATAAATAATTTCACAAGACATAAAGAAAGGTGTTTATCAAGAATATCTATATCTTAACCCATTGGGTCCCACTGTCCTATAAACAGGGCACCAAATAATTTCTTTTTAAAATCTATAATATATATTAGTTCTGCTTACTGCATAATTACTCCAAAGTAAATATAAAATTCATCAACTTCTTTCTGGGAGCTGTTGAAACCGTTTTACAAATTCTGATGAAAGTTGTTAAAATTCTATTTGTTCGATGATGTATGAACTTATATATATATATATATATATATATATATATATATATATATATATATATATATATATATATACTAGCATGGGTGCCCGGCGTTGCCCGGGTGTTTGGAGGTGTATGCTGAGCAAAACAAAGGGGGTAATTTTTTAAACTTTGACCCCTATTATGACCCCTGAAAATTTATTGTTTTGGGCTCAAATCAAGTTATTAAGTTAGATTCATGTCCACGGAAGCTATATCTAAAATTTAAAGTGTGTAGACCCAAAATTGTCGGAGAAGTTTGGTAGAGTTCTCAAAGCTCAAATCGTTGAACTTTGACCCCTTAATCGCCAAATTTCTGGCTAAAAACCGATCACATAGATTTTTCCAAATCTCAGTACCCTGTATATCAAATTTCGAGTCTGTAGACTAAAAATTGACAGAGTTATTTCGTAGGGAAATGTACACACACACACACACACACACACACACACACACACACACACACACACACACACACACTTTAACTTTTATAGATATATAGATTTAAAATTTGAGTCTGACAGAATGACAAAATTATATTGCAAACCGATATATTAAACAAACGAACTTCAAAGAGACAAATGAACACATAAGTAAAAACAATTTGTATTAGAAAACATTTATTATTCCACGTCTTTTTTTACAGACCTGACGACTGAGGTTCGCTCTTAATAAAAATTGTTTTTTATAGTCTTAATTTTGACTTCCTTTTTCATAAAAAACTAAAAAAAAAATCAAGAAAGAAAAGAAATTTAATTTTATTTTTTCATTAATTTCTTTCTGTGCAAAGCAATTCTTTCAAACTTACTCTGTTTCCAAAATGTTTTTATTTTATTCCCCTCCCCCTTCATTCATTTTCCTCCGCATCCTGGCAAGATTACTGTACAGTGTACACATAGATTCGAAAAAATAGTCAAAAACAAATATATAAATAAATGTTATCAAAGGCAAGATAAGTTACTTTTCTACCTAACTGGATATCTTTTTTGTGTTTTTATTCAATGTAATATATTTATTCAGCTCGAAAAACATACAGTGTTTACCGATGTGTTGGAAAATTCAAGATGGCGTCTCACACCCTCTTTAACACCGTAAGTTTGGGAAAAGGTGTTATAAATAAAAAACTATACAAAATACTATTAAAAACCCGCCGAATATATGTCAACCTATGTCACGGTAACATATATTGAGCGAGTTTTTAACAGTATTTTAACAGGGCACATCGTAAAAACTGACCCATTAATTTTCCTGAAGTAAAAACTATATAGTTTTTAAACTTTTAAAACTGTACATTATAAAAAGAAAACTGTTCGAGTGATTTTTTTTTTTTTTTTTTTTTTACATGGGTGTCACCACTTATCAAGGCCCAGAGGCCACTCAAGGATAAGGGTTAATAGGTATACATTAGTCATTGTGATTTTAGCATAGTAAACAGTGGGAATTTTGTAACTTGGATTACTTGAAAAAGAAAACTGTTCGAATGATTGAAAATGAAAACAAAATAACAATGTAAATATATTGATAAGAAAAAAACAAAAACAAACGAAGTTTCCGTTTCAGGAACCCGAGTTTAATTTTATGTCGTAATCATTCAACTCGTTAGCGGTTTTATTCAGCGATTAGGGATAACCATACGACATATCTAATTACCAAAGCGATTTTTTTTTAATTTTTTTTTTTAATTAAAACTAAACCTGTTTAGTTTTAATGAACCAATTTTTTTAAAGCCAACACTTTAGTTATTTTGAGAGCGTGCAACTGCACCCGAAAGGTTGATTAGGAAACTCCAAATCCTTTTATGACTCGGAAAAAAAAGGGCTTTTTATCGGCTTAAATGATAAACTAATGTTAAATATTAGTATTTGCCATCGATTCTGAAATAAAATGAAATCCTGACATTGTGATCATTTTTGCAGGTGTTATGTGCCAAATATTGAAATAAGAATGTTTAAATTCAATTATTGTAATTTAAGTCTTTAATTTTAAAGTCGATTTTATTTATAAAATATCTTTTTAGAAATCAATCTCAAAAACAATCTGAACAATAAATCTCTTTTGTTATGGCTAAGTTTTTGTCAAGGGTAGAAATTATAATAGACAAGTATTCATCCATGATGACATTTTACCGATTTCCTGGTTTACAGGTATTCTTGCTAAATTTCTTCGAAAGAATTGACATAAACAATACTTCAACTAAATACGTATATTTCATGCAATAATGACTTTTATTTCTTCTGACTTTTCCTAAACTAAACATAAAACATCGGTTAGGGTTAGTTTAACATTCTGTAAAAGTACCTTCCGTTTTTTTTTTTGTTTGTTTTGTTTTTTTGTACTTCTGCAGAGAAGGTAAAAAACCGATAAAAACTGGATATATTTTTCGTGTTTTTATTCAATTTAACATGTTTATTCAGCTCGAAAAGAATACAGTGTTTACCGATGTGTTGGAAAATTCAAGATGGCGTCTCACACATTCTTTAACACCGTAAGTTTGGGAAAAGGTGTTATAAATAAAAAACTATACAAAATACTATTAAAAACCCGCCGAATATATGTCAACCTATGTCACGGTAACATATATTGAGCGAGTTTTTAACAGTATTTTAACCGGTTTTTTATTTATTACACCTTTTTCCAAACTTACCGTGTTAAAGAGAGAATCGGCCGCCATCTTGAATTTTCCAATACATCGGTAAACACTGTATGCTTTTCGAGCTGAATAAACATGTTAAATTGAATAAAAACACGAAAGATTTGCCTTTGATAACATTTATTTGTTATATATTTGTTTTTTGGCAACTTATTCGAATCTAATTTAAGACCACGAGTGAAATGAGAAAAAGAAGTCAGCGGGTTTGGTTGCCATAACAACGTGACGGTAGTGAACGTGTGTGTGTGCGTGTGTGCGCGTATTTCGTGTAGTTTAGTTTCGCATAATAGTTTCGTATTTTTTTAATTTGTAAATAACAAGTTATTAAAAAATTAAACCCTTCCAAGATGGACAATAAATAAAGCCATAATATTTTATGGTAAAGGTAAGAGCGTAGAAACGATTGTTTTTTAGGAGATGTGATTATTGGATTAACCAATCAGAAATCGTCTGTGGCACACACATCTCTGTTTTTATAGATATATAGATATAGAAGATATAGATAGATATAGATATATATATATATGGTAGCAAACTGCATGCATGGATTGCCAATCTCATATAAAATTATTATGACTTATGAATTATCTCACAGAACTGAATGCAAAATTTATGTAATATTTCGCTTACTAAATAAAATGAATAAATTTTTCCTTTCAATTTGTGTAGCCTTACCCATTTTTAATCATTACACAAAATTTAAACTCAGTAGTTAAGAATTTAGATATCCTAGATTAATTAGGATATTATTAAAATACACATTTGATTTTACTTTGTCTAATCATTGGTCTTTATTTTTAACAACAAAAAGATATATTTCGATTCAATTTCTTTCAAATAATATTTTATCCCCCTGGGATCATTTTTCAAATGGATGCCATTGTAATTAGATCGCAGCAACAGCAGGTGTCTAAGCCAGTACAATTAAACCTACGCTTATACATTGATATATAGCCAGCTGAAATAGCTCGGTTGGTTGAGTGACAGATTGAAATTCAAAAAAAGTCACAGTAGTAATCATGTATCTCAGCAGCAACTGCTTTTTGTTTATTGCTGGAAATCTCTCTCTCCCTCTCTCATATATATATATATATATATATATATATATATATATATATATATATATATATATATATATATATATATATATATATATATATATATATATAGCATAATCACATTGACACATCGGTTCTTGTCAGATCACCAAAGTTAAGCAACATTGAGCCTGGCTAGTACGAGATGGGTGACCATTTGGGAATTCTAGGCGCTGTATGTGCTTTCTGCTCATCTTGGCAGTGCATCGTCCTGAACCTCTACTTGCCACTGGTATTCAGCAATGACGACTCAGGAGAGGTGTGGTTTGGAGATAGCGTAACTCTTGCCATAAAAATTCCATGCGCAGACAACCTTATTGTGAGTATCTATAGTCTGTCAAGACTGTATATATATATATATATATATATATATATATATATATATATATATATATATATATATATATATCTTCCACTAGACTATCCATTCATGTGTAATCACCTTTTTCTTCACCATATTCCCTCTGCTTCACTTTTTTTGTTATCAAGTAAGATCTTTGACTTACTTGTTGTTTCATCAAATACTTTTGCATGCAAAATCCGATCCCGCATTTTGCTAATTCCTACCCTCTGATGAGAAGGAAAGTATTTCTTCGAAACTCCGCGGATTAAGGACTATCTACTTATCTAGTGTTTCCTTTTCAGATTAAATATGTTTTTAACTACTTTCAAAGTGTTTTTTTAACATGTTTTATTAACTGTTTGCTCGTATATATATATATATATATATATATATATATATATATATATATATATATATATATATGGAATAATTAAAAGTATAAAATTGATTCTTTAACATTTCTGCTCCCTTGCCTTTTAAGAACTCTCTCCTACTGTAAATTGTTCTTTCTGCCTTATTCTCATTTTATTTTATTTCGTTTTTTTACTTGACTGTTTATATTTTTATACTTATACTTTTATATCTATTTTGTATTCTTTTATATTTAATAACGTTGTATTTCTTATACCTTTATTATTTATTATTATTTTATAATTTTTATACTTTTTTATACTTTTTATTCCGTTATTCTACCATCTGTTTATCCTCCATCTTATTCACTGAAAATTGTTTTTATATTGTATCCTTGTTCTCAAAGAGAAATCGTTGATGGTGGCCTGTGTGACTACTCCTAGTGAGTAAACAACAACAGAAATAATAATAATAATAATAATAATAATAATAATAATAATAATAATAATGATAATAATAATAATAATAATAATAATAATAATAATGAACAACAATCATGAAAACAGCTCAGATTTTAAGAAAAACCCTTGAATGTGGAAATCAACACTCAGGAGCAACAAGCGTGGGCAAACATGAAGCGCTACATGGATCAAGAACACTGAAGCCGCATATCTATAAGCTATCTAACCCCACCCCCATCCTCTCATTACCACATCACTGCCCCCTCCCTCAAAAAAAAAAAAAGAGTGAGACCAAATAACCAAGTAAAGTCAAGGAGGAAGGAAAGACCGAGGGAACTGACCAAACCTCTGCCTGACAACTGCGAAGAGAACTAGGACCTTGGGTAAGCTTATTGCCACTCAAATTCCAGTGAAGACCAATAGGTGCTGCTAACGAGAAACCAATGGCAAGCAGCTGTTGCGATAATGCAAATTTATTTGCAAATGTTATCGAAAGAGGTGGAGAGTATTGGAAACCTGGGGAAACTTGTTGTCACTTAGCTTCCAGGGAACACCACAGGCTGTTTTCAAGGAGAGATTTTTGATGACCTGTGTGAAAGCTCTTTGTGAGCCAATTATGATAACAACAACAACAATAATAATAATAATAATAATAATAATAATAATACAACACTAAAGCATTTCACATTCGTACATACGTTATCATCTTTGACACGCATTAAAACAATGAGATCGTCCAATAATTATGGTGATTAATCTGATGTCGTTAAAGTAAACAATTCCGACTATACCCATATGTAAGGAATTATCACTTACAGCTAATGACTCGATATGTTCGTTGAATTCCGCTTGGTCAAAGTTTTGAAGCTTTCTGAACGTTTCTTCAAACCCCTCATGTGTGACGATAGTTTTTTCGATTTGCTGAGCAATTTTATTTGGCCAACCTTTTACCATCCACCTGTGGTTAAAATAGAATAAAATGTCACATGAATTCAAGTTTACTCGAACGCCTTTCATGATCAATCGGCTTTTATGTATTTCGTAAATGTGAACACATTCATTACTTTTAGTGTGACCCGTTCATGATCACATTCATGATTGTGCTACAATAAAACAACACAAGACAAATATTAGATGTAAATCAGTTCAGTTCTGTGTGTGTGTGTGTACGCGCGCGCGATATCGTCATTTAGCATAGAAAAAAGGAACCCCAAAACGTTATTCGTCGCTAGCTGCCTGGTCGTATCGATCCCCATCGATTTTATTCTCGTCCTGTTTTTACTCCAATCTCTCCGATCACTCTCGGAGGAGGTGGGGGATGGGGAACCTCCAAACTGCCAACTGTCTCAAACTGCCAGCTCTCCTCAACTGTTGCAAATCAAAGACTGTTCATAAACCGTCCATAACTGTCGTAAACTGCCGTAAAACTCACTGCCACTCCTAAAATTGTCCTTGAACTAACTCTAAATATATTAACCTCTATTGTGCGATCTTTTGTCCCTGCTATTGCCACACTTTGATTAATAATACCATTTCAGATGCTTTTGTGTGTCTTGGTGAACAACTTCCTTACCATTGCTTTTCCACCAGCCCCACTTTCTATGTCTTTGTTCTGCTGGTAAACTTATTTCCTCTTTTTTATTATGTCTTTTAACTATTTTTTTTTAATTTCTAACACTTGGAGGGAGACATTGATAGTATCACATTAGCTGAGAAGCATACTTCAAATTACGACAACAGCATTAAAAAAGTATGCTCAACATATTTCTTTTAAAACTTATTTCTTTATCTCTCATTATCCTTATCCTCGAACTCATTTGTTTTAAAACCATGTTTATGGAGCACTTTAAGTATAATACGACGAATAAAATAAAAACAATTTCATAAGTCAGCAGTGAAAAAATATCAGGAAACCTCCAGAGCCCTACTGAAGCTTTGAATTTAGGAGGCATCCAAAGTACTACTAAAACCAAGTTTCTAACTCCCGCTAGTAGATAAGTTATTTTTTTAAGTGAGCACTGAAATAAATAACACTCAGAAGGCCTCCAGTGCCCGACTATAAGCACTAAATAAAAGTAATGGGCCTTCAAAGCACTACTATGAGCAAGTTTCTACCATTCCACTAAAGGAAAAATTATTCTTTTAGGTGAGCACTGAACAAAATAAAACCTAGAAGGCTTCCTTACTGCTACTGCAAGTACTTTATAAAAGTAAGGAGGCCTCACAAGCACTACTAAAACCAAGTTTACCCTATTTTAAGCAGTGAAAAAATAAAACTCAGAAGGCATATTTTTCTATTCATTCATTTTTCACAATTTTTGTAATTTCTACTAATTTCGCCTGATACATAAGTAGTTAATAGTGGTTTCACTTGAAATGCATTTGTTTAAAAGTCACCAATCTATAAAATCACCCTACTTATTTCTTGTAATTAGTTTTTTATTTGTAAATTTTTCTAATTTATACTAATTTCGACATGACACGTAAGTAGGTAATAATGTTCTCACCTGAAATGCGTTGGGTTAAATTATTGCTAAGAAATACAAGGACCTTATGGTTTTTCTATAAACATTTTTCTGTTGGTTCATTTTCAATAATTTTTACAATTTATACTAATTTCAACATGATAAGTAAGTACATAATAATGTTTTCACCCGAAATGAGTTGAGCAAAAAAAAAAAATGGTAGTAGGGAGGCAGGCTTGAACCCGTGATGCGAAGGCAGAAAAGAAAGTGAAAGAAAACCTAACGTCTTACTCCTACTCCATGACGCAACCGGAAGTTCGGAACGTTAAAATTAGGCAAAGTCAATCCAACCAATATGATGACTTGCAAAAATGGCTCGTGAAAAAATCGACCCCTCTTTGTAGAAAACTGCCCAGTTGAGGGTGAAGAAATTAATGTTTTTGGCCAATTTTTCGATATTTGTCGTCCAAGACGTCGGGCTTCGAAATGATACCGATTTCGTGAAAATCCGTCGCCTCAGTCGAAAGTTTGAGGCATACATACATACATACATACATACATACATACATACATTTAAACAGACAGATGAGATTTATATTATAGAAGAAGATACATGTATAAACTTACATGTTAAAAAATCATCATTTGAAAAGCATATCTGCATCAATGAACGAACAGGACACATTTTCTACCTCTAGTTTAAAGAATGTTTACTTGAATTAAAGAAAACTGACCCCCCACCCCCACCCCTTACAATTCTAGTTAAAAAGGCGGGTGGGGATAACTAATCGCCTATTTAACACGCTTCTCATAATGTAACGTTTTGCCTTTAAAAAATGGGTGAAGGATTTAACACGACTGGATCAAGCAAGAGTTTTGGTAGAACTTCGTTCGATCATAGATTCTGTTTTTGTTGTTGTTGTTGATGATGATGATGGTGGTGGTGGTGGTGGTGGTGATCTTGTCGTTGACGTGCCCGTTTCTATAATTAAACTTACATTTGAACAAAGTCCTCATTTGGAAGGTTGTAAAGGAAGCTGTCGAGAAGTGCATAATCTTGCGTTACACTTTCAATGCCTTCCTAAAATAAAATCGAAAATAAAAGAGTTTTTGAGCACGATGACATCAATAATATTTACTTATAAAATAAAAACAGATAAAAAGTTTTTTTTTTTTTTTAAATGATGACAAGAAGTTTTTTGATTTTCCTTGAGAGAAATGTGTTTATTCTAGTGTAGTGGTTCCCAAGTTTTTTTTTTATATACATGGTGGTACACGGTGGCTCTTTAAATCTCCGCGTAACACCTCTCATAAAAAAATAAATATTTAACAATGCTTACCGATGTTTATTATGGAAATTTCCAAATATCTAACAATTTAAACAAACGATTTATTATACATTTTAGTTCTTTTTTTTTATATTCAAGCATAAATATCACATAAGAAATAATATGTGAGTACTGAGTTAGTATTTATTAATACAAACAACTTCCGTTATAAATACATGAAAGCTGTTTCCCCATTTATATAAAATTTGTAACTTCCACTAATAATCTCTCCACGGCACACCAGCAATCATTTCGTGGCACTATGAACCACTGTTCTAGTGATTAAACTGAAGTGACATTAAACAAATTAAATGATTAAGAAAACTTTCATGATAATGAACAGTCATTAAGAAATGTTTATTTCAAAAGAATAGATGTGGAGTTGTCTCTGGCATTGGTAGGCCCATTTTGGTCTACAATAGCGTCTTTGAAAAGTGCCAAGAACTACGCCAACAACTAATATATATATATATATATATATATATATATATATATATATATATATATATATATATATATATATATATATTGTCTAAGAATGTTATGTAACGGCGAAAGAAGAAAATGAAGCATAGTATTTCCTTGTTTTTATATGAGTTATCTAAGCTCGTATCTGCTTGTTAGATTCTGGATTGAAAACGATTTTCATTGATTAAAATATATTGAGTTAGCACCTCCCTATGAAAACTAACTTGTTTTTCGAAGTGGAGAGGAGAGCGTATCCCAACGAAGCCGAGAAAGAAAGAAGGTGGCTATTCATTCCAGTTGTATTTTGGTGTTCATTCAAATCGAACAAGAATCGCGTTTCTATCTCACTGCAAATACTTTATATCCAAAGAAAAGCGGTAAAAACATAGGTTGTAAAATATAATTAAGAATACCTGTCCCAGGATAAGTAAAATGAATTCCTTAAAGAGAACAGTTTTGCACCACTTTATGACTTTATGTCCCATTAAATGGATATAATGATACTAAACCTTATGTCTAGAATCCTTATTCCAATTTTGCTAAAAATCCATTACATAGTGTTGATTCTAGAAAATACCTAAAATTTAAAGTTTAAGTTTAAGTGAATCTTTCTTAATTGGTGTCTAATAAACTATGGATTAAATTTAATGCAAATCTGAAATATTTAATTTGTCAAATGGGAGGTTGTACCTGTATCATGCCCCTTTAAAATACTTCAAAGAAGTTGAAATTTGGGAAATATTAATTAATGTAATTGATAAAATGGATTACACCCTCTATTTGTCTCTTTTACACAAAACTAAATCAAACTAAATATAGTCCACATTACTCACCCTTACACCTATCAAATGTGTTCCAAAATTCATAATGATCAGTTATTTCATTTAAGAGTGAATGCTGTGCATACAAATATATAAACATATACGCATATCTAACGTTATATATAAAGAGAATTAGGGCATATTTTAATATACATTTGTAAAGATGACAATTTACTTGGTAGGTTTTTATTTTTTCCGGTATCGATTTCATCCATTCTCGAACTTCATCCAATTCTTCAATACAATTTGGCTTTTCTGATAATTTACGGCTGATGCTTTTGAATTCTTCAAACACCTGAAAGAATTGATCAAAATAAAATTTGAATAAAAAAAACTTCTTAAACAAAAAAACAAAAAACAAAAACATCTAAACACATTTGTGTTAAAATACTGACAGCATTAAAAAAAAATGCTGCATAATCTGCCAGTGTTGTTGCTAAGGCTCAATCTCTTATACTAGGAGACAACTTTTATAAAAAAAAATAATGTATTAAATTTTTTGTCACCAAAAAGTCAGAGAAATATCAAATCAGAGAAGTTACATATTTGGTGGGGATGCATAGATGCATACTACAAACGGCAGGCCTGCAATGGGAAAAAATATTTAGCTAAGAGAAGGGACCATCCAAGAAATTGGTTAGCCTCTTAGAAAAAAATGGCTTCTTAAAAACGAGAGTTCATGTTGAGAAAGCAGACCACTTGAGATTCTGCAGAAGTTATGATCACTTATCATTATTGCTATTATTATTTACTCACTAAGCGTTCTAATACAAGCCACTGTTAGTGATTACTCACTGGAAAAAACAGGTTGCATTCACTGGAGTCTGAGTAACAACAAGTCTCTTCATATTTTCCGGTATTCTCTGCTTCTATCAATAACATTGCAAATCACGTGATATTCTCACAACAGCTGTTTGCTACTGATTTCTTGTTGGTTTTCTCTGGGAAGTGAGTAACAATAAATGTTTCCAGGATTCCAGTACTCTCTGTATCCTTCAAATGGAAGTTTAGATAGAGCTGTTCTTCCTAGATTTTTCTATCTTCTATCCTCCTACTCTCTCCATGACCTTTTTTATGACACTAACAGATAAATGCCTTCGTTTAGTCTTGAGAGACAAACCTCTGTAAGGTTAGCTGCATGTGCAATTGTGAGGCAAGGGTTGCGCAATCCTCAATCTCACGTCCACTTGTTATCTTTACCTGAATTCAATGATTGATTTCAACACTAACCGTAATGTGAATCACATCAAGTATCACTGCAGCAAGAAAAGGATTTTAATTCCAAAAAATAAAAACTCAAGTTTAGAACAAGTAACGATGTTTTATTTGAACAGGTTTCAAATGACAATTGGTTTCTCTGTGAAACAACAGATTTACAATCAGAACGACAGCCACTATAACCGAACACAAGATAACAGACTGTCCTGCTTAAAACCCTGTCCATACCTATAGCTCATAGCCTAATCAAAAAAAAAAAAAAAAAAATCTGGATCAACAGCTTGCTTGTTAGTAGGCTCAAACATAAAATCACCTTCTCTAGATATTAAATGATAGTTCTGTTTGAACCACACAAAGACCATATGAGAATTATCGACTATTTAATAAATAGCAATAAAAATTGACTGACCAGGGAGTTAAAGTGGTCATCATTTCTGTTGAATCTCAAGTGGTCCTCTTTCTCAAAATGAATCCTCGCTTTTAAGAAGCCGTTATTTTTTCAAAGAGAATAATCAATTTTTTGGATGATCTCTTTTCTTAGCTTAATATTTTCCCCTTGAAGGCCTGTCGTTTATAGCATGCCTCTATGCATCTTTACTAAACACGCAACATAGTGCATGTTTACATGAGTACACTAGTAATAGCAATAATAATTACAGCTGAAATATTAAGAAAAAAACCTAAAGTGTGGAAACCAACTCACATAACCAAGTGATACTAACAACAGCTAAACTGAAATAGAATATTAGTGTGTAAATACTACTAGAAACACAAAAGCAACATTAAATGAAACTAAAGTAACTGAAACAATCAGAATATATAATAAAAATTAAATAATCTGACACCCTCCCTCACAAAATATATGTGGTGTATTGATGGTGGTGGTGGTGGAGAGTCACTCTGTTATTTTTTTTAGTTATCTTACATAAACAGGAATAGCTACAGCAATTACAAAAACCCTCAGAGTATTGCAATTTTGTGTTAGCGTTTCCTTAATGTGTGTAATTTGGATCATTCGGACAACTATTTTCATCTTGCATATCATTCTCATGATGTTTCTGCAGATGTGATCTTCTACCTCCTTCACTTGCATTTTGTTGAACTCGGGAATTTGTATGAAATTTCAAATGGAATATTGAATAGATTACTCTCGTTCTGTCAACCATGACTGAGTAAAATCACCACCACGACCACCACCATTATCCTCATTGGTTTAATGTCTGTTTTACATATGACGAGCATGCACAGAACTACTCAAGAATTGTATGTCAATTTCTTAGTCGGGTCTACCTACGATGAAAATGAGTTCGTCCAAGGGTTATAAAAAGCTGATACCAGAGTCCTTCAGAAAGTAACTGCCAAGGTTGCTCTGGTAATGTGTCGTGTTGAATCGTTTTGACGGAGTTGTTCAGGATCATGTTGTGTCATTGAGTTTTTCGGGATCGTGTCAGGTCGTTTTGACAGAAGTATTCGGGTTTGAATTGACAGAGTTGTTCGGGAACATATTGGGTTGTTTTGACGGAGTTGTTTGGGTTTGAATTGACAGAAGTGTTCAGGTTCGAATCGATGCAGTCGTTTAGGATCGTGTTGGGTCACATGGACGAAATTATTCGGGACGGTGCTGGAGCACGTGGACGGAATTGTTTAGGACTGTAGTCGTGTATACAACATCATTTGGTTTCCGTTTATTATACAGCTGACTTGGTGGTTGTTACACTAGTACTGCCACATGTGATTCACATTTTTTTGTTTTTTATCTCTCTTTCCTTATGAGGCAACATTACATATGTTGGATGGCTTTAGAAATTCATTTCCATACTAATCTCTGGCCAGGTCTTTATTTATCCCGTTTTCCCTCAAGTCCATTCTTATCATTTCCTCCCATGTTTTCCTTGTTTTTTATTTTTCTCTGGGAACTGAACCTGCTACCTCAACTGTTCTACATCTACTAATGTAAAACTCTCATCCATTCTTTCAATATGGCAATTACATCAAAATCTCCTATTCTGCATACATCTCCCTATACTGACCAGATTTAATTTTTCCCTGAGATCATCTGATCTAAGTCCGCCGTATCTTTAATGTTTACATTACACATCAATTGTATCATTCTCATATCATTTCTTTGCACAAGTGCGCTTTAACTCGCCGAAAGTATTTTTTCTTTTTATTAACAGAAAAGTCATCTATTATTTAAAAGCAAAAATGTGTGTATTTGTATGTGTGTTTTGTGTGCATTTTTTTTTGTATGTCCGCCAAAGGCTTTAGGGAGGGGTGCTCGGAAGGGTCACTAACTCTTACAACTTTTAATATACTGTCTAGATTATAATATGCCCAATTTACGAAACGAGGTCATCTGAAACTTTTATTATGTTACAAAATTCGCGCTGTGATTTCATTTTCTCTACTGCTATGGCGTGATGTTTGACCTAGAAAACCACACGTTCACGTTCGTTTAACCACCTGCTTTTTTAAATATTTAATTTCACCCTTCTTCACTTCTCTGCCCATGTAGCATCGTGGTAAGTTGTTCGAGCCTACCACCCTACCAATTTCTTTTTTCTTTTATACCCAGGCAACGCCGGGCACCCCCGCTAGTATTAGTGAAAACGGAAAACAATCCAAAACTAATGCTTGTTGTCTAACCAAACTTTTATGATAATTCAAAACAAGTTCAATAAAGTAACGAAGAACCTCAACAAACAACATTAAATAATGAAACATTTATTGAATTAAATTAAATTTGTTAGTAAAATTTAGCAACAAAATTTAACATTCCGTATTTCAAAATAATTATTTTTGAAATAAATATTTTTTAAATGCACAAATAAATTATAACGTTCAGTTTAGAAAATTATGAAATGGATGGAGCATACTTTTTATATAACTTAAAAAAAACTTCTTTTTTTGAAAAAGCTAAATTTATTTAATTACATAAAATAATTCTCAAGAATTATCACAATCATTAATTTTGAATTATCTTCCCTTTCCACTAGTATAACTCTTCCGAAAGTGAAAAAAAATACTTCCAGTGAGTATTGTGCTCATTTCTCTCCAAGTCTTTAATAACAACAAATAGAAATGTCGTCATAAATTATCATAAATTTTGATTTGACCAAGTACACCTGTTTTGTGAGAGTCAGTGTCACGGAGGAATACGTTTTATATCCATTATTAGTCATTACAAGCCTTTTCGGAAGTCAACTCAACTCGTGGACACATGGTTCAAGAACCAAGTTCACAACAACAAATAGAGAAGTTGTCATAAATTATTATAAATTTTGATCTTATCAATTATATATATATATATATATATATATATATATATATATATATATATATATATATATATATTTGTTTTTGTTAAAGTCAGAGACACTGAGGAATACTATTTTCTCTATCATTAGTTGTTACTAGACAGCTCAACTTGAAAGCTTGAGGTTCAAAAAATGTTGGATCAAGTATTTAAACTGTCTGTGAAAAAAGCATGAAAGGATTAAAATGACTGATATTTTTTTTTTTATCAATCACTGGTGTGTAATCTAAATACAGCATTAGATAAAGAATACTTTTACTAACCAAAAAATAAGTCTTAATACAAGATTACTATATATATAAAAAAAATAAAAAATTTTTTATATATAATAGGCTTGAACCACACTCTATATAATCGCAAGTTTATTTCAATCCACCACTTAAAACCAACTCAACTCGTGGACTCATGGCTCAAGAACAAATTAGATCAGGTAAGTAGAATACCTGCAAAAAATCATGCATGAAAGGGTTAAGTAATTTGTAATTGTATTCTTAGTATCGCCTAAACCGTGGATTGAACCATCAACCTACAAAAGACTGTCACTTAGAACTGATTATTACTTACCACTTCGTCTGTTACATTGTACAAATAATACAAACTATCAATCCTCATCTCAAAAATTATGAAGCTGAATACTTAGTTCAGTTATATCTGTAACATTATATTAAAAACT
This sequence comes from Euprymna scolopes, assembly GCF_053919585.1. NCBI lineage: Eukaryota > Metazoa > Mollusca > Cephalopoda > Sepiida > Sepiolidae > Euprymna > Euprymna scolopes. Next base: position 73,488,010 of record NC_136498.1, read on the forward strand.
GATGATACAATATTAAATATCACTTACACCGTCACATTTTCTGCGTAGCTGCTTTACCAAAAACTCGAGCAAGGCTGCACTCAAAGCTTTCTTCTTCTTGGATAATGCTTCACGTACATTAGCAGTCGCAATCCAGAATGGTCCAATAACAATACTCGTTGGAATGGTTTCTTCAATGATTTCCTTGTCCCGGAGATGCTTTTCCACTTCGGCTTGAATTTCAATAGCAGTGTGCTCTTCCTTAGAATATTCACTGATTTAAAAATAAATAAATAAAATAAAATAAGTAAAAGAAATTATAAAATGAAGACTACGCTTGATAATGGCGAATTTCAGACAATGTGAACGTATTTATAAAAGAAGATTATTTATATCAATAGCTTGTATCTCATTGAACACAAAATAAAAAAACACAAAACAAGAAAAATGATAAAATTTAAAATCCTAAGACGTAATAGTTATCTCCCTTGATGAAATTAATAAATACATAATTCACCATTTGACAAAATATGATTCAAATTTAAATATATGAAAGTACTGATAAAATCTATCACAGTCCTTTTGGATAAATTTGTTTTACAAATAGAAACTACAAAAAGCAGAAAAATGTTACTTTAACAAGAATTACTCAAATGACAACTGCTTAGCCAATAAAAAAAAAACAATACTTAAAAATAAATAAAAAGAACAGAATATTAAAATTTCATAAAAAATCTTCTTACAAGATTAAATTTAAGAAGATCGATAGCCATTAGTCGCGTTCTCTCATGTAATGAATGAATGTGTGAATGTAGGATTGACATGAAATTCTTAAAGATAAACTAAAATGAACGAAAAATGGGCCGAAATGACTTAAATAAATAAAAAGTAAATGACTTAGAATGATTTTAATGAACTTAAGGATGAATTGAATAACCTTAAGAATGACTTGAATGCTTAAAATATAACTGGAATCCTTCAAAAACAACTTGAATGATCTGGAGAATAACTTGAATGGCTTTGAGACTGACTGGTTGTAAAGTGGGTGATCATTTTATATTAAATTAATACAGAAAAGTGATCCCCCACTTTATATCACAAATATAGCATGTAGTAAGAATAGAGACTACACTTTGATCTTGGCCAAAAGGCCAAGAAAAGCTTAAAAAGCTAAGAATAGCATCTATTAACAACAGACCTTTGATCTTAACTAAAAAAGCCAAGCACAAGAGTGTTACGGACAGACTGACTGATGGACGGAGTGACTTATAGAGTCGCTTGCACGCAACTAAAAATCCTATATTCAGAGCATCAGAAAGTTTTATCAGATGTCCTGCTGGGAAGATAGTCTCATAACAACTGAACTGATACTAAGGCAATCTCTGAGAAGATAGTATCATAACCACAGAACAGATACTACACCATCCATCCAAAAGAAAGGGAAGAGGTAATACTTGTGAAAAGAGTATCATAGCAACAAAATAAATATTACACTAACCTTTCCCCTGAATTGGGCATTAAAAGATAGCACATAAGTCTGAAAGTATACTGTCAAGTGGTTTTTTTTTTCCAACTCATCCTGAACTGTTCCTATGTTTTTATTATGGTTACAGCACAACCAAAAGCAATAATAAACATGTCTGGAAGTCTATGTAAAAGGCTCATTTACTCCCAGCTGGGGAATAGAACTACATTTTTTTTTGGGGGGGGGTATTTTTATTATTATTATTATTATTGACTCACAAGGAGCTTTCACACAGGTCTTCAGAGATCTTTCTCTGAAAACAGCCTGTGGTGTTCCCTGGAAGCTGAGTGACAACAAGTCCCCCCAGGTTTCCAGTACTCTCCACCTCTTTCGATAACATTTGCAAATAAATTTGCATTATCGCAACAGCTGCTTGCCATTGGTTTCTCGTTAGCAGCACCTATTGGTCTTCACTGGAATGTGAGTGGCAATAAGCTTACCCAAGGTCCTAGTTCTCTTCGCACTTATTCGGCAGAGGTCTGGTCAGTTCATCGGTCTTTACTTCCTCCTTGTCTCTACATGGTTATTTGGTCTCGCTCTTGGGGGGGGGCAGTGATGTGGCCATGGGGGTAGAGTTGGGTTAGAGAATTGTGGTTTCAGTGTTCTTGGTTCCATGTAGTGTTTCATGTTTTGCCTTTGCAGCAGTTTGTCTAGCTCGCACTTGTTGTTCCACATTCAAAGGTTTTTCTTAATATTTCAGCTGTTTTCATTATTGTTGTTCGTTGTATTTTTCCAGTCATTCCTTTGATTCCAATTTCTCCCATTTTTTTCAAAGCTTTTGGGGATTGTTCCTAGTCCTCCTACTATTTTCGTTATTATTTTGATTTTCTTCATCTTCCATATCCCTTTCAGCTCTCTGGCTAGCTCTGTATACTTGCTTTGTTTCTCCTTTTCTTTGATATTCACCCTGTGGCCAGCTGGAACAGCAAAGTCTACGATTTGACAATTTTTTTTTACTATTATTATTATTATTATTATTATTCATCCTGAACTATGCATTCATACTAATTTGCTCATTTTTACCCCTTAGCAGCAGTTTTTTTTTTTTGTTCTTTTATTCGGATGAAAACCGATTATAAAGTTTTCCACGTGTGTAAAATAACCTATATGCCAAATTTCAAGTCCGTAGATCAAAAATTCATTGAGCATATAGGCTGAGAAGTGTCTTTACACACACACACACACACACACACACACACACACACACACACACACACACACACACATATTCTCACTTTTATAGATATATAGATTATATAGATATATACATGGAAACATTGAAACTTACGCAATAAATTCATTGACATCAAGGTTCATAATATCAACATATACAGAATATCTTTTGGCATAAGCATTCATTGGGATGAGTGAATGCTGGACAGCGTTTCGTATGGTGCGTCGTAATATTTCTACATGCGGCTCAAACTCTCCAACAGATTCCAATAAAGGTGTTCCATGGCAGAATATATCTTCTAAAATAAACTAAAAAAAATTAATAATTATTATAGTAAATAATAATAATAATAATAATAATAATATATATATATATATATATATATATGGAGGTCAATGGGGCTTGGTCCTGCAAGTGCCTGCTCATTGGCTGATTAGGAAGGATGCGGTGAAAAGAAAGCTGATTAGCTAACAAAAGCTGATTAGCTAACAAAAAACTCGATAGAATGTGCATATATAAAAAACGCGAGACAACCACAACTCCTCGCATAAGTCTGATGAATCCTAGCATAGATGAAACGTGAAATATTCTGTGTAGCTTAATTGCCGTATATATTTTATAACTTTATATATATATATATATATATATATATATATATATATATATATATATATATATATATATGTTTACTGTTTTGGAGGGAAAGAATTCCAACAAAGTGCTTAATTACAAAGGAAAACTTTTTCGATATAAGAGCTTAATGTTTATTTATTTAATTGTACAGAAGTTCAGAAAAACATTGGTACCGTCGGTTTCAAGCCCAACATAAAGGGGACCAGTTAATGGTAAAACGTAAATGATGTTAGGCTCTCATCAGCCATGTTGTTCCTGTCTGAGGAAAATAATTTCAGGCCCGCATTTATTTTTTTATAATGATGTTTATTTTTATTTAACTATGACTTATTCCTATCACTGTATATTTTATTTTATTCTAATATGAATTTTCTAATTTTTTAATTTTTTATTTAATTTAATTTTAGTAAATATTTTAATTTAATTTTAGTAAATATGTACTGTTCTGTTGTTGTAGGGTTCCTGGTCTGCCTTCTGTTAATTTTAGCTGGTGGAAGGGAGGTAATTAATTTATCTTATTAATTTTCCTTCTTTATTTCAGTTAAGAGGAGATAATTCATATTTCAGTTGGTCCAAGGGAGGTAATTAATCTATCTTATTTATTTTTTTAACCTTTTTTATTTTATTTTATTTTACATAGTTGATGGAGGTGTGGAGGCTATTTGATTTCTAAGTCTTTTATAGATGTGTTTTGTATTCTTTAAGGTAGCCATAATTTTCTTCATTTTTATACTTAATTTTTATACTTAATATTTATAATTACAATTGTCTAAATGTCCATTTTCACTTTACTAATTTATGCGCTAAGTTGACTGCATCTAGAATACTCTTGAAGAAATTCCTTTAGGTGGAGGTCTTCGTTTGTTGTTCGGTCCTCCCAGTTTATTAGGAGCGTTTGTCTCCTATGTAAACAGGTTTTGAGGGTCTCACTGTGTACGTTTAAACAGATCTTTTGAGGGTCATTAATAGTCTTTATAATGTGGTATTTCTCCGCATCACAAAGTGGGTACTGTTTTGAGGCTGGTGAGTATGCTGGTCTTCTCTCTATGATCCTCCATTTAATGCTGAAAGGTGTTCCGTTGTCTTTTAGCTGCCATACTCGGGCGGCTAGTGCTGTCTTTATCCTTGTTTTTACCCTGAAGGAACTGTTGTGCATGTATAATCTCTGTTTAAACGTCCCTTTCGTCATACCTATGTATATTTCTGGTGTATCGTTATCCTGATGTGTGAGTGTCGCTTCATATACGAGGGATTTCACCCTGCATTTTCCCTCTAATGGGCAATCTTCCTTGGATCTGCAAGAGCAGTCCACAATTTCATTTTTATTGCGTTCCTTTGCGATGATCTTTTTTATTGATGGAGTGGTGGAATAGCTGACCGTAATCGTATTTCTGTTGAATAGTTTGTGCAGCTTATGTTGTGGAGGGAAATTTCTGTCGAGCAGTTTCAGGAATAGGTGTCCCACTGGTGTTTTTTTGTTGAGGGAAAATGGGGGTGAGAACCAAATGATGTTCTGCCTCCTGTTGCGCCTGTCTTTTGTTAGCCGATGTTGAGTTGGCTGGTACGTAATGCTTTCCGTGAATCCGCTTTTTTGGAAAAATCGTAGATGAAGGGGAGTTAGAAAAGAAGGGGGGTGGAAGGGAGAGGACGTTGGAATTTAAAGTAGTAGGTGTGTATATAATAAGATAGGGGTTTATAATTAATTTATTAATTATGTGTTAATTCTTATATACGTTTTTTTTTAGTTTATAACGGTTTAAAATTAAAAGACGCTATTCTTATTTATAACGGCATAAGTAACAGTTAATTTAAAGGATCACCATGGCAACAGGTTGGAGAGTTAATGTTAGTGGGCATGGTGTGGTAGGAGGAGGAAAGAACGGGTTGCAAATGGGGTTTAAAGTTATTTAGCCGGGCGGGGAGAGATTGAAAAATATTTATTGTTTATTATTTATAAAAAAGGAAAGAAAAAGAGAAGGAAAATAGGAGGATAAATTAATGAATTATACGTTACAGGTTTATTTTGATAGTATAATGATAGGTAAGAATATCAGTAAGTTAATAAAATAATAAATTAAAAAATTATTAAGGAAATGTTTATGATAAGTAAATAATACACACACACACATAAATACACATACACGCGTACACATGTACACCTTACGGACACACATCAATGGGGGAAGAGCACATGCCTAAGTATATATAAAAACACAAATACGTAAACATATATATATACATATATACATACATATACATGCATATATATATATATATATATATAAATATATACATACACGCATATACATACATACATATATATATATATATATATATATATATATATATATATATATATATATATGTATATATAAATTAGCCGGGCAGGTAGAAATTATACGTTACAGGTTTATTTTGAAAAAATAAAATAGGTGAGAATGTCAGTAAGTAACTTAAATAATAGATTAATAAAATTAAGGAATGGTTTATGATAAGTAAACAACACACATACACAAATACAAACACACGCATACATATATACAGCATATGCACACACATCAATGGGGGAAGAGCACATGCCTCTAGCTGAAACAATATGTAAACTCATTCTGGACTCACAGTAATAAACTTCCTATATACTGCTCTGGCTACACATTGAGCACCCTAATCCGGTTTTTTCACCACTGGTAAATATATATATATATATATATATATATATATATATATATATATATATATATATATATAAACACTTTTTCTTTTGGCAACACATTACAGACACATTTCAATCAGTCAGCAATGGCGTACTAAAAGTGGGGTGCAGAAGAGGTGGTCTGTCTCGAGCGGCACGTGCCAGCGGGGCGGCATTTTAAGGGGGTAAAAATAGAAAATAGACAAAATTAAAATAATAGAAAACTAACAAAAAATCTTAAATTTTATACCAAAATGACATTTTTATGGTCGTAATATGTTTTTTTGTGTTTTATGTGTGTAATACTGTTTTTAACCGGATTTTTTTTTCAAATATAGCATCAGTTTTATGTCTAATGAAAACAAATATTTTAAGTTGAATACTTCTGCTTTAATATATAAAAGAATAATTTCTTGAAAAATTTTGTGGAATAATATGTAATTATTCTATACCAAGCCCAGATTTTATATTTTATTTATGAGCAGTCTTAAAGCATTCATCAGTTTTGTGTTTTTTTTTTGTTTTTTTTGTTTTTTTTCAGAATATTTGCGTGAATTTTCAAAGAAGGTACCGTAATGAAAAGAATGAAGGAGATCAGTGCTGCATTCTGTTTTTGTCCTGAAAAAATCTTTGGATTTCTTTAATGACGACTGCACATGTATACGAGTACTGTAATAAGATGGAAGTAGTAAGAGCAGTCTAAAATTAGATCCTTGATTGTAATTCCATGCAAATAAATATTTTGAAGACTCTGAAATGGTGAAACTTAGGTACCTCTGACACGCGCCACTGTTTTAACCGCCCCTCCCATATGTAACACGATGTAATTGTAATTTAATTTAATATTGCCATCCTAACTTTCTTACCATCTATAATATAAATCTTACCTGTTTTTATGAATGTATGTATGTTTGTTTGTATATCTCGCAAAACTTTCGACAGAGGCGACGGATTTTCACGAAATCGATATCATTTTGAAGGTCGACCCTTTGGATGACAAATATCAAAAAATAAATAAAAGACGTTATTTCGACCGCCCGTGACAGTAAGCATATCGGTAAGACAGTTTGTTTGTTTTATTTTCACCTCTTTTTCCTCTGGCGTGTTATAGGTTCGAGCCTGCTTACTACTCCTATTTTTTTCCGTTCACAATTCACGCCTGCCTAGTACAACATTTTTTTCACGCCTGCTTACTCAACATAGATCTCCAAACACCCGGGCAACGCCGGGCACCCAGGCTTGTTTAAAAGAAAAAGTTTCAAATAAACTTCTAATATTTAAAAAAAAAAATTTACAGCATACAAAATAATGAAAATGCGAGACAAAAATCGTGTTTACATTATCGACGCTTTAAAACAACGTTTCTACGCAGTGACGTTTTTGAAATCGTAGACACACCCATGTTTTAAAAATCTATCAAAAATCAAATAATAGTCATATCTTCCTGAAACTTTCGATATTTATTCATTATTAAATAAACTTACATACTAAAAGTAGGTTTCGTTAGATATATTAGAGGAAATATATTTTTGGGTGTTCTACCCCCCCCTCATATTCATGGTCAGAAAAGTAAACAAAATAAATGTAGATCGATAAAAATTTCAAGATTTTTTAAAGCTAAAAAGATCAAATAATAAAAATAGTTATTTTTTTTTATATATATAAAATCTTGTTATTTATTTCACTTACCTTAAAGCTGTAAATAAAATTGGACATAAAATCAATATTATTATGTTAAAAAAAGTAACATATTTTCTTTATAATTATTTTTCTCGGTAATATAATTATTTGAATTACAATAACAAAAAAAATCCCCAGAATTCTAAAAAATAATCATTTTTAAAAAGCTTTAAATGATATTAAATTCAAATATTACGTGATATGAAGTTTAAACAGATTTTTTTAATAACAGGTTTCCAATAATAAAAAAATATATTTATATCTTGTACATAATAAAAGAGACGCAATTTTTCCCCTCTGGACGAAACTACCTTAGGTTGACAACAACAGATGTCACATAAAAAATTACTATGTTCACGTCATTAGCCATTACGTTATCTATAGACCGCAATTACATACACATTATTTCGTTATATTAAAAAATTACATTTAGTCCGAAGAGCGCCATGACCATCATCGTCTTAACCTAAATGGTAAGTAGCTTAAATTTCACCCTCACTTTACTGACTACTCTTACAACACCATTATTTTATACTTTTTCCTACTTTTCCTGGGTGTTAACCGTCATTAACTGACTACAGATTTCCTACACATACGTATATTCTTACCCCTTACATACGACACAAATAATGATTTCTCCCTTTGAAATATCTGGCGCAGCTGATTGGATGAGAAGCATTCATTCTCCAATTCAAACATTCGGTTATTTCACCAAATAAACGAACAGTTATCAACTATAAAACACGCCGCCATTTTCGGTATGTACACAATATTCTTATGTTTTATTTATTATTGACGGAATTATCCCACATAGAAACTTGGACCTTTTATTATTTATTTGTGAAAATATTACAGTCACTAAACATAAATCATTGACGATACATCATGACCAGCTACGTGAAACTACTTCTGTTTATAGTCATTCGGAGGAGGGGGGGAGTTAGAGATAGAGAGAAATGAATGGGAGTAAGAGAGACAGAGAGAAATAAACCGTTTCGGTACGTACGCAATATTGTTTTTTCCTTTATTTTTTTTTTATTTTCATTCATTTTAACATGCACCTATTTTTTTAGTAAATCAAATTTTTCGTTTTCTAAGACAATCTTATACGAGGAAAATTCATGCATCAACATGAGTATAATTTAATCACTTTATTATGAGTAATTCTTTTTGTCAATGCCAGCACGCCTAAAAATACGCCACGCGCCAAATTTCCTTTCGTCATAACAACAACTTTCTACAGAAGCAAAAAATATTTTTACATTTTTATCTAGCGAATGAACATGATATTATACATGAAAAACCATGTTTATTATTTTTAATTGAACTGAAGTCAATGTTTTTGATTGTAAAACAAAATAATTTTTTTGATAAATCTGTGTGGCGTACCGCTGCATTGTTTTATCTAAAAAATAAAATTGAATAAAATTTATTTTTACAAGAATGCTTATATATTTATCTAGCGTTTACACATAAAAAATATATGTGAAAAAAACATGTTTATTATTTTTAAAAAATCAATATTATGCAACGAGGATGAAGATGGCTTTTTCTTTTTCTTAAATGAAGCTGAAATATATTACTGTTGCAAAATTTTTGATTCGTAATGTGGTATGATCCCACACAGTCCGGCGATTCTATTTATAAACGATGCTGCTAGGAACTGATGAATCGAATTAATTCACATTCTGCTACCAACCAATCAGAAATCAGAATTGTTCCATAAATATTAAACCTTTTCTGTAGCAATTTCGCATATGTTTTTCCGTGTTAAGACATCTTTTACGTAGCTCGCCGCATGGAGAATTATCAGGCCACATGGAGAAATTCATTTATTCAAAAGTCAGCCTTTCTTTTGAAGGCGCCGTCGTTAATGCTTTTATGTGTTGTTGTTGTTGTTTTATATATTGACTGTTATTGTTAAAATTTCATTTATTATTATTACCGTTTTTTAATGGGCTTCAGCTATGGAATAGCGCCTTCACAGTGTACTTTAATTTTCACTCGAGAGGTGTTTCTTGACTAGTGAAAAGGTCTTTGGATGCATCGTGTGACCCGTGCTTCATGGATCCGGAAGGAAGACTGTGTGTTTTGGATGTTACCATAAAAGGTGGGTCTTTTCGTTTTATCGATGTTTATGCGCCTAATGGTCATAGTGACCTTGCCCATTTCCTTCGTTGGATTGAGCAGTTCATGAGTACTTCCCGAACTGTTATCTTAGCGCGAGACTGGAACGTGGTCCTGAATAACGAGTTAGATCGCTTGGGGTAAACATCTAGGGGCAACAACCAAGATCAGGATGCTTTCCATTTTCGGAATTTTCTTGATAAGTTTGATCTCATTGATAAGTGGACTTGGACAGGTAGCAGCGCCTCTGGTATGGTACAACTTCGAGGTATATCGACCGGTTCTTAGTTAGGGGAGTCGATGTAGGTGTATTAGATTGTCCAAGTTTCCATAACATAGTTTACTTGGATCACCGACTTGTTCATGTTCGGCTAAACTTAGATAGACCTAAGCCTAAGTTGGCCGGTTACTGGAAGCTCAACACGTCGTTATTTGATGTGCAGGGCTACCGGGACGAGTTATTACTAACTCTACAGCAGAAATTGACAGAAGCTGTTATTGGGAATAGGTGATGGGCCAATCTTAAGGATGCCATTAGGTCCTTTTCTGCCAATTTTAGCAAACGACTCAACCAAGAATCTAGGGCAGCTAAAGCGACACTAGAGTCTAGTTTAGATTGGGCGGAGGAGGAGGGGGATAGTCTTAATGTAAACATAATTAAGGTTCAGCTTGCCTCCTTGACAGAAAAGGAACACCAAGCTTTAACGATTAGGGCTAGATTAAAAAGAATGCCCCAGGAGGCAACAAACATGGCTGCTGAATTGTGTACGGAGGAGCTTCATCAAGCGGCCGATCGACACATCGTATGAGTAACATTGCCAGATCGACGAACCGTGACCACAAACGAAGGCATTCTGGAGGCGTGTAGGTCACACTTTCAGGAGGTTTTTACCAGGCAACCCAGTCTGTCATTGGAACAGTTTGACACCTATTTGGCTGACTTTCCTCGCCTTTCGGCGACTGAATTAACAAGGCTTAATGCAGAGTTGAAAATTTTGGCCAAGGTTCTTGCTAATCGTCTGCAGCTTGTCCTGGCTGGACTAATCAGCCCCGAGCAAACTTGTGCCATGAAAGGCAGCATAATTCAGGATAATCTGCATTCTATATGCTTGATCATAGAAAAAGTCGACACTGAAACCATGCTGATCAATTTAGATCAGTCCAAAGCCTTCGATAGGGTGGACCATTGTTACTTGGAGACAGTTCTATCAGCAGCTGGTTCTATCAGTTCTATCAGCCCGCAGTTTTGCTTGTGGGTTCACCTCCTGTATGCTAATCCCATGGTTCTGATAGAAGTGAATGGAAGGAGATTGAAGCCTTTCAATTTATCCCGATCCATTCGTCAGGGCTGTCCATTATCACCATTGCTCTATGTGCTTGCAGTGGAGCCTTTCCTGCATAGGCTATGGGTAAATCTGGCTATACATGGTATCACTTTGCCGGGCGCTTCTGCTACGGTAAAGTACTCTGCCTATGCCGATGATATAACAGTGTTCGTGACAAACAATGCTGAGATTAATGTTGTCGGTGCAGAAAACAGATTATATGAGACAGTCGCAGGGGCCAAAATTAGCTGTGACAAGTCCTGTGGCTTGCGAATTGGTGCCTGGAGAGGAGTCTCTTTTCAAGGGCTCTTAAACTGGAGTGACGGGCCTTGCAAGATACTCGGCATCTGGTTCGACCCAGATCTTCAGCTGGAGAAGAATTGGTCAGAATTCCTGAAAGCTGTGCATGCTGCCACTAGTCGGTAGATCTGCAGAAATCTTTCGTTAAAGGGGAGAGCAGAAGTGTGTGTTTCACACTTATATCCAATATTCACATACTGTCTTTCAATCCTTCCACTCCCGTTGGACACACTTCTCCATTTGCAACGGGCTCTGTTTAAGGTCTTATGGCTTGGAAAGGCCAACATGGTCCGTTGTGAGCTTTGTTTTCTCCATCTTCCTGGGGGCAGTCTGGGTGTGCCAAACGTGATGATTCGTCAACACACACTTCGGCTGTACTTCTTTGATCGAATGTGTATGCAAGTTGATGGAAATGGTGGCTTCTGGAAGAAAGATACCCAGAAAGCCTTCCCAACGTTGAGAAGTGTGCACTTGAATGAGGGGGAGGCACACAGATTACCCCGAGGTGAATGTTCCTTCTATCGAGAGTGTCGCTGCGCTTTGAAGCTCCTTCTAAGGGTAAAAGAACACCTTTCTGAAACCCTGCTGTAGTCCCAAAAGGCATTATATCAAGTATTAGTAAGGGAATTCGTTGGAGAGGATACAATTGAGGGGCTCACTTTGACGAGGGGGCAGCGTAGCTCGATCTGGCCTTGGGCGCCTGGGTCGGGGTGTCTCACTAACGACGAGGCATCTTTGGCCTGGCTGGTAATTCGAAATGCTCTCTGGATCAGTAGGAGACTGCACTCAGCTGGCTTGCCAAGTTCTCCTATTTGTAAACGGTGTGGTGATGAAGACAAGACTTTAAATCATGCCTTCTGCTATTGCCGTATAATTGTGCCACTGAGTGAGTTTGTTGCTGGGCTCGTGGTTCACATCCTGAACGTGCCGTCTTTCAACCTGGAACCTATTAATGTTTGTAGCAACTGGGTTCCGACAACTGATCGGCTTAGAAGACAAATATGTCTGACCTTGCTAGCAGTAATGAGAGGTGTGGTATGGAGGACTCACATGAAAGTGGTTTATGGAGCTGAGGACTTTGCTCCTCTTGACCTTGTTCGAATTTTTCGTTTTTATTTGAAGATTCGTATTAGGGCCGAGAGGGTTAGACTCTCTTTGTCAGACTTTGCTGAAAGGTGGGTGTCTGTTGCGCATGTCTGTTGCATAAGGGGTGCAAGACTTGAGTGGTATTTGGACGTGCCTTAGGCTTGAGGATTTTGGGTTCCAAAAACAAACGTCAACCTTGACTCGGTTCTCAAAGTCAAATATATAGTTTAGCTTAAGTTTTAGTTTTAGACACTTCAAGTTCATAACTTAGTTAGTGTGTGAGAGGTATCTTCAAGCTCCCCCCCTTTTTTTCTTTTTTTTTCTCAGACTCCAAGTAGGTGACAGACCATGCGATTTGCCAGAGATGCAGGTTCCCTTGCGATATTTTTGTAAGAGGTGTTAGTAATAAAGCGATCGGACCTACATCACCTTTTTCAACTGGCAAATCCATGTATCTGCCATAAGGGAGGTCTTATTACTAACACCGTTCCCTTTCTTTTCATTGTAAATATAACTTTTAATTTCTTTATTCAACTCCAGCGCCCCTTTTTACATATTGTATTGCATTGGGTTTAAGTAGGTTAGTCATATGATGAGTTTTTGGTGATTGAAGAAGGATGTATAGTATAAATGAGGTGTTGTGGTGAGAGTAGAGTGAAAGTAGGATCTAGCTAAGTTAGCTTCGGCAGCATTAGTTAGTCAAGACCGACCTTTCCCCCATTCCCCAATTTTTTGGCCTTGTGCCAAATTTTTCTTTAAAAATCTTGTATTTTTATTGGAAATAAATAACCATATGTTTTTTCCATCTCGACACGATAAGAATCTTTTGCTCTGTGGAACTGTCTACTGCAGACCAGTCACTTCTCAGGACTTGTATGGAACAACGAAACATCGGAAACTATTCACCTCTCAAGACTTGTGTGGAACAACGCACCATCGAAAACTGTTCTGTCTACTGCAAACCAATCACCTCCCAGGAGTTGTGTAGAACAACGAACCATCGGAAACTGTTCTGAAACTAAACATGGCTTACACTTCTAGAATTACGGACACAGGAGATAAAACAATCGTTTCCTTTTGCTTTGTTTTTTCATTAAAAATGTTTCACTAACTTTGCATGACTATAATTTCATCACGTTATTATTGTACATGTGAGGTTGTGATTTTTTTTGTTTTGTTTGTGTATGCAAAGTTATTTGCGTATTTTTCTTACGACCTGCCCAAGCGTAGTATAAATACACCCAACCTCCCCATGTTAACAACAGCTTTTGAAATAAACACCCCAACCTCCCTGTGTTAAGAACGACTTTCGAGGTTGGTGGTGTTTATTCCGAAAGCCGTTCTTAACATGGGGAGGTTGAGGGTGTCTATAATACGTTGGCACAATGATACTCTGCCCTTTCTCTTATTTTTCCTTTTAAAATGTTGCCTTTACTTATTTTCTTCTTACTATTTTAAACGTCTGTTTACTCGCATTTTTTTTTTTTTTTGTTCAACCGGTATAATCCGGCGGTTTCCATCATTCGCCAGGCGTTGCCCACTCAGAATCACGGAAAAAAATGATTTTAAACTGGAGAAGTACCGAAGTTTCACAATGATTACATTTTTTTTTTTTTTTTTTTTTTGCTAATTAAAAGCGTTGAACAATACAAAGTACAATTTTGGGTACTTATGTATTTTTGGTACCGTGCTGAAATAATATTGTTTTTATTTACAAAGCCATTTTAACCTTTGGGAGGGGAGGGTGTTTGGTCACTATTAAAAAAAATTAGCGTGAAACTTGAATTTAACCTAAAAGTACTATTTACAAATAGTGCGGTACCAAAAATGTAGATGATGCATATAATGGCAGAGTACGATACCATCTGAAGCTTAGTTACTAAGCAAGTTCATTTAATAATGAATAAATATCGAAAATTACAGGATGGCATGACAATTATTTGATTTTTTTCTAGATTTCTTGAACATGGGTGTGTCTACGGCTTCACACACATTACTACATAGGAACGATTTTTGTCTCACATTTACATTATTTTTGTATGCTGTAAAAAATTTGGGTGCAAGTACAAATCTATAAATGATAAGTACGTACATTATAAAGATTTTTTTTCAAATTTTTATAGTAAGAAAGATTACTTGTGGACCATTTATAGACTTGCACCAAAATTTGTAAAAATTATTAGCAGTTTATTCAAAGCTTCGTTTAAATGGTAAAAAAAAAGTTAGGATGATAATATTAAATTACAGTTACATGGTGTTACATACACGGGGGGGGGGGTTAAAGCTGTGGCGAGCATTGAAGATACATATTATATAATGTTTGAACTATGCGCAGGCAACGCGAGAATAACGTCAAAGAATGCCTGCACATAGTTCAAACATTTCAAAATACAACCGCTAGAAACAACGCACGGCTCTTTACAAACAGACTTCTTTCTCCAAATTTACAACATGGCAAGGAAGAAGAAGAAGAAAAAAAAACAACATACTGAAGATGGAGGATATCTCTGAAATATATTTGTGATAAATTTTAAACACGTAAAATATTTGTTTATTTTACTAATATTACGTTGTGATTTGGCTTTTAAGTGCACTTGATGCGTATTTTATTTTATTCAAATTAAAACAACGTTTCTGTATGAACTCTCATTCTTTGACGTTATACATATTATTATTACATTGATTGAAAAAATAAAACAACTGATTAGGCTATTTTGGCAATACAGACGTTAGTAATTTAATATTAACAGCCGTATTTGAAATTTTTATGCGGGGGAGGGGAGCTTGGTACCTATGGGCAACGCCGGAGTACGGTTCCTGCTAGTAAGGGAATATAAGACTAATGAGATAATAAAAATTGTAAATCTAAAATCGGCCTAAAAAATTTTGTTTATTACTTAAATTGATAGCGGGTGATCCTTATTTTGCGCATTCTTTCAAAAATGTACAGAGGCCTGTAAGCGACATTATCTTTAGATACATAAGTGTCAACAGAAGACGTTGAATTAATTTTATTTTATTAACTCTAGTCTGTGTAGTTCGTTAATAAAATCTATTTGTTTTACAAAAGGTAAGTCTTATATTGTTTTTTTATCCATAGCGAACAAAAAACCATTACTTCCATTAACAATTATATCGCAAATGCCCATCCATAGAAATTGACACAAACAAACGAAATGATGACGTCACTATTAATGTGTAAAATGCTGACGTTTTACACACCGCCGTGAAGATGCCTAGTGAAACATAATAGATTATCAACAGCCAGCGAGAGGAGGACAAATGCTACAACCGCCCCGATTGGCAAAAAGGAAACGTTGAATTTAAGTGGATACGTGCTTAAACGTGCATCTCATATCAATACGTTAATCCGGATACTGGGATTCACATTCGTATGTTACGTACAGTCAGCTTTGACTCGATAAATTTAGGTCAAATGTCTACCGAAAATTAATAAATAAAAACATTACTTATACTTGAAATTTAATAGAACATAATGTAGAAGTTTGGATTCTATGAGCTGATCACGTGTTTACTTTCAGAAAGTAATTTTGTCTCATTTCACTAAATGCAACCTTAATGAAAAGACGTTGGCCCAAAGACTATAATTCTGATTGAAATATTATGTCTGCAAATGTGTAGTTCAAAAACCTTAAATGAATTTTTAAAAAAATGCATAAAAAACAGATCTATTTATTATTGAGCACTTTTATATGAACATGAAAAGAATTTCCTGAATTTTTTCAATGTAGATATAAATTTAACTGGATTTATTTATATATATATATATATATATATATATATATATATATATATATATATATATATATATTAGTGTTGGGACGATTATAGGAATCAGGAATCAGAAAAATCAGAACTTTTGGGGGTATTGGAATCAGTATCAGAATAAGAAAAATTTGTGCCTATTTTCTGATGCCAAAAACGATTGCTTTAATTTTGTTTTTTTATTATTTGATTTTGTTTAAAACAAAATTTTCCACTGCTGGTAGTCATAATAAAATAATAAATATTTATTGATTTTAAACTACCAGCAAAACTAAAAGTGTTTTTTTTATGTTTGAGAAAATATATGCACATTTAACATGTGTCTTTACGATAATCTAGACGCAATAACAACTTCATAGTTAAATATTTAGAGATTCATAAAGAATCGGAATCGGGAATTTATTACGGAATCGGTAATTGTATCGAAATCGGAGAAAATATTGGAATTGTTCCATCACTAATATATATATATATATATATATATATATATATATACGCACACATATATATATATACACACACACATATATATATACACACACACATATATATATACACACATATATATATATATATATATATATATATATAAGTCACTAAACCATACATATGAGACACTAATTCAGAGAGTTTTCCAATATTTTAGATTTTTCTGAGTACATCAGAAGGGAAAAACGCAAGGAGTTGGAGCAATAAAAACAAAATAATATGGTGTTATGATCATAGTAAGAGTACATAGTAGTGATCTTGAGACAATCCTGAGAAACGTCGGGTTATCTTGTTAATTTCAAATAAAATACAACAAACCTTTTCAAGTTGTGGTACAGCCTGTGTGGAGCTAATGCCTTTGTCAAACAATGTAACGACTGTTGTTTCAAATGCAGATAAATTCGTGCTGTAATGGGGTCCATTTTCATCAAGCAAAAAATCAACGTAGAACAACGGATTTTTAAGAGGTCTAAAAAAAAAAAATGAAACGTGCAAATACGATGGCAAAAATAACAAATATCTTTATTGTTGTAGCCCCTTGTTAGGGGAAAGAAATAAAGACACAAGAGAAGAATTTAGTAAACGAATATATTAACAAGTAACGGTAGTATAAAACATATATAAATGAGAGGATTCTCAGTGAGACTGTTAGGGCCTGCTGTCAGAGATGTCTGCTGGAATACTGTTTTACCCTAAGAGTAGCACCTGCTGCTATTTATAGCTGGGAGAGTTCATGACTGTGTGGTAAATTACCATAACACTCCCTTCTAAGTATTAATTCCACATGAGTTCAGTTTATTTATTTTTTTTTTTTTTTGCTTTGGGTTAACTATGATTAACTCCTTTATTTGTTCTTGTTGCCACAGCTATCACCGGGTAGAAATTTTAGGTATATATATATATATATATATATATATATAGTAAGTTATAAAATATATATGGTGATTAAGCTACACTGAATATTCCGCGTTTCATCCACTCTAGGACTCTTCAGGCTTATGCGCGAATTTTGTGGTTGTCTGTCGTATACATAAACGATCACACATATATGTATGTATATATATATGTATATATATATATATATGTGCATATATGTATGTACATATATATATTTATATATAAACTAACATAAAAAAAAACGTAACCTAGATTTAAAACAGGTCAAGAAACTATATATCCAGGCTAAATAGAGCACACACAAAGGAACAGGTCAACCAGAGATCAAATAGGCCTTTGTCCTGTAAGGGCATGTTCATTGGCTGATAGGAAGGACGCGGTGGATACTAGAAAGCTGATTTGCTAACTAAAATCTCAATAGAGGGTGCATATATAAAAACGACAGACAACCACAAAATTCGCACATAAGCCTGAAGAGTCCTAGAGTGGATGAAATGCGAAATATTCAGTATAGCTTAATCGCCATATATATTTTATAACTTAGTAACTAGCTCTACCTACGTATTGAGCACTTTTGAAGTAAATACTTAAAGTTTACGCATAAATTTATACTTTCGTATATTAATTTTATGTGAGTAAATGAAGTAGTTATATATATATATATATATATATATATATATATATTAATTTTCTTCTTAGTATTGATTATTGTGAAGAATGAACCTACAACCTTGTTGTGGCTTTGTTAGGAACCCATGATAAAGCGACAAGAGGGGAATTGAGTAAACCAATATATTAATAAAGAACAGTAATATAAAACATGTACAAGTGAGAGGTTTACCAGCGAGACTGTTCTATCTGTCAGGGCTGTCTGCTGGAATATTGACTTTCTTAAGCATAGCACCTGCTGCTATTTATAGCTGTTAGAGTTCATGAGTTTGTGGGTAAATCATCATCATCATCATCATCATCGCTGTAGCGTCTGTTTTACACACTGAAATGTGGTGGACGGCTTTTAGGAATTGGTTTCACGCCAACGTCAACCAAGAATATATCAACTTTGTGGGTCTTTGCTTTGTAGTTTTGGACTTTTAGCTGGACATATGCACGCACATACATGCACACAGACAACTGCCTTTTATATATTTTCACGAAAAACACTCGTCTAACTGAAACCACTATCAATAATTTCCCCCACTCTTTATCTGTGCATAAACCTAAACGTAGATTCCATGAACAAAGCTTCTTTATTAGAACTGCACACCTGTGGGACTCTGTTCCGTTTTCCTGCTTTCCAACTGACTACAATATGGTTGTCTTCAACTCCAACGTGAACAAATTCTCCATGAGCCATCCCCATAAGTAATCCAATTTATCAAGTTTCCACTACTATCGATTACTGACATGTTCCCCTTGACCATTGTACACTCATTAACCCTTACCCTCGAGTGGCCCTCAGGCCTTGATAAGTGGTAACTCCATTGTAAAAAATGTATAATAGATAAAAAGATTTTGCATTATTTGGATTATTTAGACTACTGTTATCATCTTTAATGTTGTTTTTACAAGAACTTTCATATTAAACGCGGGAATTTGTATGGAATTTCAAGCGAAACCCTTTATTTAATCCATGAGGAAAGAAGTGCTATGTAGCCGGGGTCTATATATATACGGGTGTCTATTGTCTTTAACGTTGTAATATATACAACGTGTCGTCTAGTGGTTAGATTGTATGAGAGTGTATCTACAAGTGTATATATGTGTCACAGTCATCTATATGCCGTGTATATATACGTGTGTTCATCTATAAACGTCTAGCATTGTGATCGTCTATCGTTGTGTGTGTATGTACATTCAAATACAGTTCATGGTGGGACAAGAATATACATAAATACCTATGCAACACAAAAGACGAATAACACTTATTCGTGGTTTCAACATCTGGCCAATCGGGAACATATCTGGTCCATCTTTGGTCTTGTTTGCTGGGAAGCTGCAATGGAAATTCTCCCCAAGAAACGACAGAGCCTCGGGTTTTATTTTCACAACTTTTTATTCCAGAGTTTTTTCTCCCTTTTTAAAAGTTGCAATACCCTCTCCACTCAGAGCCATTACGATCTGAAAACCGTCAATGTCCCTCTTCCGATTGACTCTAACTAACTTCCATGTATCTAAAAAAAGACCATCTCCCCTCTAAATGATATTATTAGTATGCGTTAATAAGATAATCACCTGATGTTTTTACATGTCATTATTTCTAAGTTGCCAACTATGTTATAACATTTTAAAGTTCACATTCTTGGAAACTATTAAATGTAAATAAATATCTAAATATTTTGATTATTCTAAAAAATATTTTAGCTGACAAAACATTTTGGCTTTAATAATCATAATAATCGTCGACCAGCACCTCATCAGCGTTGCCCGGTCAATAGCTAACAGAAGTCTTAATTCATAACTGTATTCTTAATATTACCAATACTGCAAACCTGTGGCACAATGGATAAGAATGATAATAATCAGTTTTAAATGACGGTCTTCTGGAGGTTCGGTATGATCAACACTAAGAATAACATCCAGGATGAGAGGAGTAGTCTGAATAATCCAAATAATCAAAATTATTAATTCCATTCTAAAAATATTCTGAAACATAATAGGATTCCTGTGTTCGACAAGATACACCTGAAGAGGGTCGGAGGTTATATCGATCGAAACGTTGTGAAAATGACACTCAAGATGAGAACAGTAGTCCGATGAATCCAAATACGAATAACCAATCCTCATCTCAAAAATTCAGAAATGTAAAAAAAATGTTTTTGTAATTTAATTGAGATATATATATATATATATATATATATATATATATAAAAGTGAACATGTCTGTGTATCTGTGTGTTTGTGTGTGTACATTTCCCTATGCAATAACTCTGTCAATTTTAAGTCTACAGACTTGAAAGTTGATATACAGGGTACTGAGATTTGGGAAAATCTTGGGGATCGGTTTTCAGTCAGAAATTTGGCTGTTAAGGAGTCAAAGTTCAACGATTTGACCTTTGAGAACTCTACCAAACTCTTCTGACAATTTTGGGTCTAAACACTTGAAATTTTAGATATAGGTTTCTTGGACATGGATCTAACTTAATAACTTGATTTGAGCCCAAAACAATAAATGTTAAGGGGTCATAATAGAGGTAAAAGTTAAAAAAAAAATTGACCTCTGCAGTCTCTACCAAATTTTATCAGACAATTTCTGGTTTAAACATTTACCAATATATAAATGTATGTATGTATGTATGTATGTTTGCATGTCTGCCTAGAACTTTTGACAGAGGCGACGGATTTTCATAAGATCAGTATCGTTTTGAAGTCCGACCTTTCAGACTACAAATATCGAAAAATTGGCTAAAAACATTAATATCTTCACCTTCAACTGGGAACTTTTCTACAGGGGGAGGGGGAGGTCGCTTTTTTTCGCCGATATTTTCGAAAGTTATCCTCTCCTTTCGATAGTCTAACCTTAATTTTTTAAAATATCACTTCCGGTTTGGCAGTGGTCATAACAGCATAAACGTCAGATTTTTTTCCCGTTTTTTTCCTCCTTCGCGGTACAGGTTCGAGCCTGCCTTCCTACTACCACTTTTTTTTCTTTTGCTCAACAGACACATCCAAACACCCGGGCAACGCCGGGCTGAAATTCTAGTATATATATATATATATATATATATATATATATATATATATATATATGAGTAAAATAAAATACAAAACGATGGTTGACGCTATGCGAATGAGAAGTAAAACCTAAAATAAATAAATGGTAATCAACGTTTCGTCCACATTTCAGGGGACATCATCAGGATTTGGAAAAATGTTGAGGAAACAGGTTACAAACCACATGCGAGTGAAGAAGAAAAAAATTTTAGGTTCCTTCCTACTCTGAAAAGACCCCTGAAATGTGGACGAAACGTTGATTACCATTTATTAACTTTAGGTTTTCCTTCTCATTTGCATATATATATATATATATATATATATATATATATACAGGGTGTCCACAAAGTCTGGCTACATTATGTAGCCAGACTTTGTGGACACCCTGTAGATTATGTAGTCAGACTTTGTGAGCACCGTGTAGGTTATGTAGCCAGAATTTGTGGGCACCGTGTAGATTATGCAGCCAGACTTTGTGGACATCCTGTATATATATATATATATATATATATATATATATTGCAATCATGAAGGGAAGACTTTTATAATTCATAATTAAAAGTAAAATGCGTTTTGAAATAGTAAAAGGGGCGGAGAAGAGAAAAGAAAAATAAAGGGAGGGGGAGTCAGCTGATCAGTTTCGCCCTCGCTTTCTCAATGTTGTATCGAGGGATTTAAAAAAGAGAAATCGAAAATATGTACATTTAAAATAATATATATATATATATATATATATATATATATATATATATATATATATATATATATGAAAAATTTAGAATATCAGAATACTTACTTATATGGACTGTTGATGATATCACCTTCCCAAGAATAAGGTTTCTTTAATCGTAAAGTGCTAGCGCAAGCATCTTTTACCATTCGAGTAAAGTTTGTCAATGAGTCATTGACTAAATACCGAAGAGTGTCCTGAAAAATTAAAGTTATAAGAAATTTTCTTTTTCGTATTAAAGGAGACAATGATTGCAGCAAAATGTTCTTTATGTTTTTGATATAATAAAAACTATCAGGTTTCATTTACGTGTTAACTAGTGTTGCGATGATTAATCAGAATCGTAAAAATCAGAATTATTTAGGGATTTATCGGAATCTGTATCAGATTCAGAAAAAAATGTGCATATTTTCCTATGCAAAAAAAAACGATTATTTTAATTGTTTTTGTTTTAACTTGTCATTTAATGACAAAATGATAATTATTTATTGATTTACTATAACTATGACTATAACTATAACTATGACTATAACTATAACTATAACTATGACTATAACTATAACTATAACTATGACTATAACTATAACTATAACTATGACTATGACTATAACTATAACTATGACTATAACTATAACTATAACTATAACTATGACTATAACTATAACTATAACTATAACTATAACTATGACTATGACTATGACTATAACTATAACTATAACTATAACTATGACTATGACTATAACTATAACTATGACTATAACTATAACTATAACTATAACTATAACTATCATCAAAACTAAAATCTATAGATCAACATAGGTGTATTTTTAAGCTTGTGAAAATATATGCACATATTACATGGATTTTTACAGTAATCCGAAAATTGAAAAAAAAAAATAAATAAATAAAAATAAAAATAAAAAATAGCTCTATAGCTAAATATTTTTAAATAATTTTAAAGAACTGAAATCGGTAATTGTATTGGAATCCGGAATTTGGAGCAAAATCTGTAATTGTATTGGAATCGGGAAAAATATTGGAATCGCCGTCTCACTAGTGCTAATGTGTAAAGAAAAGCGAAGTTAAGAACTTACTTATTATACAATACTAAAAGAATACTCGTTATAGAATGGTTAAAATCAATTTGCACCACTTTATGTCCCTGTAGGAAGATTAAAATCAAGATATAATGATACTAAACCTTATGCCTCAAATCCTTATTCAAATTTTGATCAAAATCCATCACATCATTTTGATTAAAAACATATCTAAAATTTAAGATTTAAGCTTCACTGATTTTAAAAAGAAACTGAAATTCAACAAATTTTGCTTAATTTGTGCTAAATGACTCTGGATCAAATTCAATACAAATCTTAAATATTTAAATCTTCAAATGGGAGGTTGTGTTATAAGTGCCTAAGGTCGCTTTTAAAATACTCTAAACGAACTGATTTTATTTGGCACATTTATTAATTGATGTCCATTTAATACTTATTATTAAAATTTCATAAAAATCGGAGGCATCTGAATTTTTATGATGGGCTTCCACCCTTTTTTATCCTCTCTGCATAAAACTAAATTAAAGTAAATATAACTCATATTACAACCCCTTCTGCCTAATAACTGTGTTTCGAAATTCATAATGATTTGTTAGTTTAGGAATAAATCCTGTACATAGAAATATATGAAGATATACACATACCTAACTCTATATTAAATAAGTTTCCGGACTTTTTTGTACAGACATTTAAAATTGTCATAGATTCTTGAAAATTCAGTATCTTATTGCTATACATCTTATGAGATGACTGACCAATTTTTATAATTTCAGGTTCAAATGGACAGCTACAGCAGGAATTGGAATACACCCTACTAAAGCCTGATCGTCACAGTTGGTGAATTTCAAAAATGCAATCTGGACCTTAGAACACTTTAGAAGAACAATATGCAATATAATTCTGCTTTAAGCTTGGACAAAATACCACAGAAACGTATGGAATGCTTCAGACTGCTTTTGGACCATGTTGCAATATTTTGAGATTAATGTGGTATGATCCCACACAGTCGGACGATTCTATTTATAAACGATGCTGCTAAGAACTGACGAATCAAATTAATTCACGTTCTGCTACCAACCAATCAGAAACCAGAATTGCTTCATAAATATTAAACCTTTTCTGGAGCAATTTCACATGTTCTTTTCCCGGGTTTCGACACGGTGAGAATATTTTGTTCTGTGGAACTGTCTACTACAAACAAGTCACCTCCCAGGACTTGTGTGTAACAGCGAACCATCTGAAACTGTTCTGAAACTCAAAATGGCTTACA
This sequence comes from Euprymna scolopes, assembly GCF_053919585.1. Taxonomy (NCBI): domain Eukaryota; kingdom Metazoa; phylum Mollusca; class Cephalopoda; order Sepiida; family Sepiolidae; genus Euprymna; species Euprymna scolopes. The sequence goes on from NC_136498.1 coordinate 73,512,472, forward strand.
CTTCTAGAGGTTATGGGCTCAGCGTGCGTCTTTATTTCGATGGATCCGAATCAAAATTCGAATTGTGGCAAGTTAAATTTCTGGGATATCTACGAATCCAAAAGCTACACAAAGTACTACAAACACAACCTGAAAACAGAAACGACCCCGACTTCATTGAAAAGAAAACAACTGTCTTTGCGGAATTAATACAGTGTTTAGATGACCGAAGTCTATCACTGGTAATGAGAGAAGCCCTGGACGACGGCTGCAAAGCATTAAACATATTGAGAGAGCATTATTTATCGAAAGGAAAACCCAAAATTATTTCTTTATACACTGAACTGACCTCTCTAAAACGAATGGAAGCCGAAACCATTACTGATTATATTATAAGAGCCGAGACAACTGCAAATTCTTAAAAAAATGTCTGGTGAAGTTATAAGTGACAGTCTGTTAATTTCCATGGTCCTTAAGCGATTACCGAGTGATTTAAAGCCATTTGCCACCGTGATAACCCAGAAAGAAAAACCCATGACTTTTAGCCAATTCAAGGTAGCACTCAGAATTTACGAAGAAACTGAAAAAATGATCACAGAAAAAAACGAATCCACAAATATCATGAAATTTAAAAATACACACATAAAAACACCAAAATCGAATTATACCCATGCCAGGAATAAAAAACGCAACTTTGCCAAAAGCAGGTTTTTTCCTAAAAAACGTACAAAAATTATTTGCTATAATTGTGGACGACCTAATCACAAGAGTTTCCAATGTAGATACAGGACTCAAAATGGCGACTACATTAAAAATGTAGAGAGCTCTGTTAGCGAACATACATTTTTATTTTCGTGTACATTTGATGCTTCAACGAAGCAATTAATTCAGAACATTGTGATGAATGGAAAATGGCCATGAAAAAAGAAATAGATGCCTTAACCGAAAATGATACCTATACGGTAGTGCCTCTCCCAAGAGATAAACATGTTATTTCTACCACATGGGTCTTTACAAAAAAGAGTACAGCATCAGGCGTAGAACAGTACAAAGCAAGATTTGTTGCTAAGGGGTGCTCTCAGATTTACGGTAAAGAATACTTTTCTACGTTTTCACCGACCACAAACCTAACGACAATCAGAATTTTACTGCAAGTCGCATCACAATATGACCTAAACATCCATCAAATGGACGTAAAAAATGCTTATTTGAATGCCCCAATAGACTGTGAAATTTATATTACCCCTCCAGAGGGATTTATAATGAAAAATAAAAATAGCGTGTGGCGACTTAACAAGTCATTATATGGTCTAAATCAGAGTGCTCAGTGTTGGAACACAGTATTCCATGATTATATTATTAAACAACAATTTAGACAATGCGCTGTAGACCCCTGTTTATATACCCAACACAAAGACGATAAACTACTGATTTTGGTTTTGTGGGTCGATGATATTTTAATTGCATCAAATTGTGACATAATGTTAACTGATGTTAAGAACAAATTAAGTAAAAGATTCAAAATGACCGATCTTGGCAAAATATCCTGGTTTCTGGGGATAGAATTTACTCAAAGCAAAGGATTTGTTACGATGAATCAATCGAGATACATCGACAAAATACTATTAAAATTTGGAATGGGAGAGTGCAAGAAACGCTCTACACCAGTCGAAAATGATATTAATAAAAATATACACAGAGAATCTGAAATAATAAATGACACACAATATCGCGAAATTATAGGTAGTCCTATATATTGAATGACTGCAACCAGGCCCGACATATGCTATACAGTAACAAAACTGTCACAAAAATTATCACGACCGACAATGAAGGATTTTAACAGAACTAAACAAGTCCTACTTTATTTAAAAGGAACTAAAGAATAGAAGTCAATATTTAGAAAATCAAGAAATCCCCTAAAATTAGAAGGTTTTTCGGATTCAGACTGGGCAAACGACGAAGATCACAAGAGTGTATCTGGATATTGTTTCAGACTCTCAGAAAATGGGCCTATTATTTCATGGAAATCTAAAAAGCAACAGATTGTATCTCTCTCTACATGTGAAGCAGAATTTATCACGATCACACACACGACCCAGGAAGCACTCTACCTTAAAAATATCCTGAAGACTATTTTAGAGTCAGAATTGATTACAAGCTCCGTAGTAATTAATTGTGATAATCAAGCCAGTATAGTCTTAGCACAGAACACGATAATCAACCAAAGATCTAAGCATATAGATATAAAATACCATTTCATAAAAAACGAGATAAAAAAGGAATCCGTTATTTTGAATTACATATCATCAGAACAAAATATCGCTGATGTATTTACGAAACCGGCGACAAGGATAAAGCTACAACGTTTTTTCTCAAAACTTGTTGGTGAATTCGACAGAATTTTTTTTTTCTTTCACTGCCCTGTATGTAGAGAGATTTCTATATATTAAAAATACAGACCAGCGAAGTTCCACTTATGAGAAGGCTCTTACTTTTTTGCATGAATATCAGAGGAAAACCCTAGGGGTAATGCTCAGAGTATATAGATTTCTATATATCAAAAAAAAAAAAAAATAATAATAAAAAATAGTCCTGGACAAGACATTAAACTTTATCCATTTTATTTGTATTAACACTTTAACCTACTAATGCGTAACTAATACATTTGCTTAAAAAAAAAAAAAAAAAATCTTTGTAATTTTCCTTTTTGACGTTTGAACACAATTAAAAATGGCATCTTTTTAAATGCTAAAATTCTAAGATCCAAATGATTTCTAATTTTTGTTATGTCTAAGTGAATATAAAAATATATATTTATTCTTGAGCAGAACAAACACAAGGGACTTCCCCATTATAAAAAAATAGGGAGAATGTTGCAATATTTTGAGATTAATGGGGTATGATCCCACACAGTCGGACGATTCTATTTATAAACGATGCTGCTAAGAACTGACGAATCAAATTAATTCACGTTCTGCTACCAACCAATCAGAAACCAGAATTGCTTCATAAATATTAAACCTTTTCTGGAGCAATTTCACATGTTCTTTTCCCGGGTTTTGACACGGCAAGAATATTTTGTTCTGTGGAACTGTCTACTACAAACAAGTCACCTCCCAGGACTTGTGTGTAACAGCGAACCATCTGAAACTGTTCTGAAACTCAAAATGGCTTACACTTCTAGACCCATCATCAGTTTTTGAGTCGCATAAGAGATTCAAGGAAGGCAGGGAGTCTGTGAAGGATGATAAGAGGTGGGAGGAGTAAGGAAATCAGAACACCAGAGTTGATTGGCCAAATAAAGAATTTCATGGATAAGGACTGTCATGTGTCTATAGAGACAATAAGTGCACAGTTTGATGTCAGTGTGGGAACTGTACACACAATTATTCATGAGGAACTGAAGATGTGGAAGATTTGTGTGAATGCACCAGTCCACAACTTCATTCCTGTCACAGACTATTTGACTAAGACACAGTTCCTCATCTTACTTATAACCCTTACCTGTGACTTTTGGTTATTCCCTAAGCTCAAGGAAAACCTTAGAGGCTGTCATTATGAGATAATTGAAGAGATGAAAGAGGCTGTGATGAGGGTCATTGACATGCTCACACAAGAGGACTTCCATGGGGCCTTCCAGAAGTTCTTGGAATTTTACAACAAGTGCATTGCAGCCGGAGGAGATTACTTTGAAGGAAACTAGAGTTGTATGTGCCTATTATCAATAAAAGTGCCCGTACAAAAAAATCTAAAACTTATTAAAGGCACCTCATAAACAGAAATGCCAGTATTTATTTGTGTTCACAAATAACACAGGAAAATATGCAGAAATGATCAATGAAAACAAAAAAAAAAAAAAAACAGATTTACTAATATGTGTAGAGATCTTATTTCAAAGCATTTTAACAGAAAGTGGTCTGGACAGAGGAAATGATTGACTAATATAGATATTTATGTGAACCAAATTGAGAATCTACTAATTTTATTACTCTTTTTTATTAACTCTGATAAAACAGCTTCCGTTTAATGGCTGTTCAATTATATGTGGGGGTCTATTTGGTGATCATCGGACCTAACACAGAGATTTTGATTTGTGAGGTTCTCTCAAAGATAAGGCCTACTAAAATAATCTACTGGCTCGTCCTAACCTGAAGAACAACACCATTACAACCAAAAATGAGAGCAATAACAAGAACTAAGTGTTTCAAAGTTATTACCAATTTTGCATGTTGTATCCAGATGTGGTTATCATTGAACAGTGATAAAAAAAGACTGTTGAACAATGATGACTGAAATTTGGTGGACAAGTAAGGCTGAAGTTTATTTGTACCAAATATTGTTACAAGAAAAGGTCCCCTTTCTTTTAAGTAAGAAAAACATTAGATAAGTAAAAATGAGATTAGATAGACCAAGATTTGAACCTGGTAAGCAAAGTTTGGAAATAGATTCAGGAGGAATTTGCATTGTTCAATTTAATATAAAATAGTAGATATGTTTAAGTAAAAGGAATTTTGATTGTTCAATTCTTTTTTTATGAAAACTGAATTAAAATAAGGTCAGTTAAAAGAACGGACAATAGCAAATTTAAATATGTTGAAAAATAAGTTAGGTCGAAAAATAGGTTAGAAGAGTTCTTTGTCTGCAGAAATGGTTTGTACATGTGCGAACCATGCATGTTTAAGCCACGTGAGTTCAGGCCATGAGGGTCGAGCACGTTCTTGGACATGTGCATGACGTCATAGCAGAAAATGAATTCTCAATATAGTTGGCTAGTTTTGGGAGATTAAAGAGAGTTGGACAGACGGGAGACAGAGCTGACATTGGTCAGAAGAGGGTCCCCTTTGGAAGGGAAGGGTTAGAAAGTTTTAATCATGTAGTCGACTTTTGAATTCTTGGATGTCATAATAATTGCAACCGGTCGAATGTAATAAAAGAACACATCATAATTTTGTAACTGCGTCTTCGTGTTGTATCATTCTTCAACAATTAAAGGTAATGTGAAACATCCTTTATATGAACATTGTGTCCACTCATTCGTCATAATGAACTTTGCATATAAACCATCTAAGTAATGTGTCCCCCTCTCTATCATAAGTAATGACAGTCCACTCCTGTGTTATAAGAACTGATAACCCTCCTCTCTAAATATATGTTATAAGAATCTACAGAACTGTATAACTGTCTCTTCTTCCCCTCATCCAGATGTACCCTGTCTCTCTCTCTCTATGAATGTCCCCTATGCAACAATATGGTTAGATTACAGAAAAGATTGTTAATGTTAATTATGATTCTATGTGTGGTATTTTTGGTAAATCATTCTATGATGTAGCCGGGTTGAACTCACTCTGTGATGTAGCAGTTTCTCATCAGCCAAGAAAAGAATTTGCAAAATAAAATCCAAAAATATAAAAAAACCCATTTATTTCTTGCTCTGTGTTGTATGCTTCAGTCGATAGACAGGAGGGGGAGCAGGAAGTGGGTGGATTTTATCAGCACAGCGTAGTGACGTGACTCATGGCTCACCGTTGCTCTTTAACTTTCCTCTCTCTGTCGTCTCACTTGTTTATATCGACCTGTTCTCTTGCAGGTGTTTAACCCCGGCAGCTGTAAGGTCAACTACTTGACCTATTCCCCTCTGGCGACGTCAGTTTTGACAGATCTGCACTCATCGGCTGGTTACTTAACCCTGCCTCTGTGTGTGTGTGCGTGTGTACACATTGTCAACACGCAACAACTCGGAAGCTAGATTATGGGTGCAAATTATTATAGCACCAAATATATTCCACTATTCATATTTTTTTTATATCTTGAAGAATTCTACAAAATAAAAAGTCAACTACCTGCATCATGAATTTGACCATTTCCATGAATCTTTTTAATTTTGATATCTGGTAAACTTCCCAGTTTGTTTGATGTATGTTAAACCATCCTTTGCCGATGTCACGAAGGCTTGTACGAATCGCAGCCCGTAATGTTGTGATCCAACTTTCTTTGAGAAACAGAGATACCTAAAAGAAAAAGAGAAAAATCATTGAAAGAAACTTTAATTATATACAGCTTTAAAAAAAAAAAAAAAGAAAATGGTAATTATGCAATTGCCATCTTTATTTACAACTGTCATGTGATCACATTGTTGTTATTGCTATTGTTGTTGTTGCTGCTGTTGTTGTTGTTCATTTTCATCTGAATCAGATGATTATTGTTGGCATGTGTTTTTCCAATATCTCGTTATGGGAGGGACTACATGAAGGTTGTCAACATCCATAAATAAAAGTGCTTGAGTTGAGTGAACTGGATTCAAACTTAGCAAACCCAGGTTATCAGTCCCTGTCATTAATCGTTATTGTTATTAAGTGAGTTGGACCGTAATGCAATACTAAACGTGGAAGTGTCTGCTTTTGATCACAGATTTGGATCACTTTGTATTCCTGATTGATTTCAGGTTAACTCTGGCAACAAAGTTGTTCCAAATAGTCAGGGAAAATCAACATTGAGTGGCAGTTTTACATGTGTTGAATATAATGTTATTATCCTTATTATTGTGAATGTCTTTTTTTTATCATAGATTGTCAAAAAAAAAGGACCCGAGATCATTGTCGAATAAATTGGGATGTCGAATAAATCTACCTTGAATGGCACTGTTAGGAACTTTGGTTCTTCGCACTAGTCATTGCCACAACACTGGCATGTTGAGGAGAGGTTGGACTTTAGAGTTTTGTTATTTTTTGTTAACGGTAGCAATTGCTACATGAGGTTTTGCATACATGATAAAAATATAGCAGTTATTTTTGTGTTTACACGATAGTTAAAACAGATTATTTTCCCCAACATAGATTTGGATTGTGATCAAAATTGTGTGAATCTGTTAGCAGCCAATTATTGTTTTGCTCCTGATGTGTAGACAGTTGGCTGTAATCTTGATTTGAGAATACTGATGATGCAGCCCATCGTAGTTACTGCTATTTATTGATGCTAAAGGTATATGGATGGCACTTGCGTAATGACGGAGAGTAGAAAATTTCACCAACAGTGCTCTAGCTAAATGACAATCGGGTATTTATGGGAGGGACCATATGAAGATTATCAACATCTCTAAAAGTGTTTCTGTGGAACAAAATGGATTCAAACTTGTTGTCAGTCTATATCGTTAACCACTTAGCTGCTGTCACCTTCCCTGATATGTCAAATGTGAAATGTAAAACGAAAATACACATTCTTGATCTTCATGCTATGATCAAAATGTAGTTCCTGTTTTATCCAGAGGTAGTACAATAATATTGTGAAGTCCGTGTTCACATTTAATGTCTATAGAATGGAAATATGTCACAAAATTTGACAAGGGTTTAGGAAATATATTTACATTAACCGGAGTACTTAGGTAAGTATTTTTTCCCTTGAACAAATCTCCTACAATAATAGCATGGTGTGTGCATTTGTGCCAAACGTCCATAGAATGAAAATATATCACAAACTTCTACAAGGATACAACTGTCGAATCTCTATGGGTTTCATTAATATAAATTAATTGCTACAATTTTTTTTACGTTTCTCTAAGAATAAAATGTCTTACCTGAGAAGTGACTTGTGATTGTGTCTGTATAAATTCTTCAATTTTCATTGGCTTTGTGGTCGGTACATGAAATAAAGACATCTGTGCTACTTTGTTGCATTCGGTCCGCAACTTCACACATGCGTGAATAATTTCTTCACGCGTCAAGAAAGTTGTAAAAGCAAACTTGTCATATTGTTCGTCAAAAGGATAACTGGGCATATCTTTGCAGACTTCTGAAAACAAATATTTTTATTCTCGTTAAATTAACAGAAAATAGGTATCAGATACATTAAATGATAAATTATGTTTATTATATATACAAAATGAAGTCAGACGGATTCTCGAAAGAAGGCCTAAACTGCATTAAATTTGACAAATCGATGTTTGATTCTACCTAGCCTTTTCCTTTTGTTGAACGTTGGTGCATATTATTAAGAACAGTACATGTTAATTCATTTTAACTTCTTTGCAAATACAACTTATCATTATAACAATTATTTCCTTTAGATTTATACAAAAATATTATATATATATATATATATATATATATATATATATATATATATATATATATATATATATATATATATATATTCGAGACAAATACAAGCAGGTCCCATGAGTACTTTTAAATATATCAAATCATGTAATTTTCTTTTTTGTTATTTGCTAGAAATTGTTACACGAGGCAAATAAAGGCAGTTTCCATATTTTACATACATCAAATTACATATTTTTCTTTTTTTATTATTTGCTACACGAAAATATTTACTTTTTTGCAATTCCTTTAAGTTCAAAGGATTCTCACATAGTGTGTTGAAGACAAGCATTTTTATACTTTTATTCATCCCAAACAAAGCACGTTACTATTGATACTGTAAATCAAGGACCACACATACAGGAACACAAATAGGGAGTTGAGCAGCAAGATTTCTATTTACATTGCATTTAAACTTTTGCATTTTAGTACAGCCAAGGAAGCAGGAAACAGGAAGGAAATTCCAAACTCTAGCAGTTTGAAGGAAGACGCTATTAGACTAGAAGGCTTTCCAGCATTTGGGGATGTCTACAGTGAAGGGGTGAGATTTTGCTACTTGTCTGGTTACTCAAGGGTATTTATATCAAGGGGGAACACGTTCGTTAGAGCGCATTACATTAGAATACTCGTAAAAAAGCACAAAGATACAACATTGCAGGTTACAGCTTCTTTGACAGTGTGGGACATATTAGATTGGAGACTTTTTTTTTTTTTTTTTTTTGCTCTTCTTTAATATATAGAGGCTAGTGGTTGATGTACAGACCAGATGTGACAACAATCCTCCATGCATGGGTGAATGGTGATGTAGGATACTGGCAGGTTGGAGACTCGAAAACCTAAGAGGAAAATATGTAAAAACTCACGGATGTCATTACTAAAGTTAAATATCCAAACCCGATCGAAATACAGGTACTGTTAAGGTACACAAGTAGCAGGAGCATGGACGTCTTTCTTTCTTTCTTTACGGTCAGATTTAAAAGATATTTAAAATAAATTTGTATTGAAATTATATAAACGTTAATGTTTATCTAAAAAACGAAAAAGAAGTCTCTCCATGTTTACAACAAAGTTATTCTGGTTTACTTTGCGAGGCTGCAAAATCATCATAACGACATATTACTTACATCCGGTCAACACATGACACTTACATGAATATTTAAAATTATGAATTCCATGTTTATTATTTCAAGTATTACAAGCATCGAACTTTGCAAAGTGTTAACAATCCCGAAAAGCCAACTAGTAATAAAATTAACTGACCTTTTATAGGAATCATGTCTTCAATTGGTTTCGGTAACGTCACAAATGCAAAGGTTTCTGGATCTTCACTAATAATTTTATCAAAAATAATTTTATTCATCGATCGACAATAATCAATATTCACTTCTTTTTCTAAAAGCTGAATATAATCATCGAAGCTGTAAAAGAAAACGAGAGAATAGGTTTGTTTTACAATCCACAGAGATTCGAAAAAAAAAAGTGGTCAAAAAACAAATATATAACAAGTAAATGTTACCAAAGGCAGTATAAGTTACTCTTCTACTTTGCTGGGTAAGTTTTTAGTGTTTTTATTTAATGTAAAATGCTTATTCGGTTCGAAAAACAAGTAGTATCAAAAAATGGGTCAAGTCTTTGAAATCTCAACAATGACTTATAGAATATACAAAATACTGTAAGAAACCCAGCCAATAAATGTTCACGTGTGTGTGTGGGGGGGTGGGGGGGTTAAGTTTTCTGTCAGGTTGCTTAAGCCTACGTCGTTGTGTTTTTTTTTTCTTTTCATTTTATTTCTTTAAAGATTGTAACGCTGGGTATGGGGCAGCCAAACCAGCTGCCAACATTGCCCTGCTTTATATTGAAACCAACCAAGAGCTCTTTTTAGCATCCTCTTTGTTCCCTTAAGTGCAATTGTCTGGATCTCTTTTGCACTTGGTTCACCAGGAATATTAGTTAGGTAGGACTTCAGGTTCTTCTTCATAAGCCCTGTAGCACCTATAATAACTGGTATGATTGATATCTCTCTAAGATCCCAGTTTCTTTTTATATCATACATGAGATCTTGATATTTGGTCCGTTTCTTCCTTTCAGCTCTGTTCAGACCTCCATGTGTGTGTGTGTGTGTGTGTGTGTGTGTGTGTGTGTGCGTGCGAGTTAAAAATTGATTAGGCACTTCCTGACCACTTTGAGACAAACGTCCATAGAATTATATTTGTATGTGCATATTGCTTTTTGTCAGGGTGTGTAAGCATGTTGGTGTATGAGTTGAAAAGAACAGCAGCCCCTCCCCCCACTTGAGTCACCCAACTCCCAAGAGGGCGAAGGAGATGGAACGTTGTTTGCCTGTTAACCATGTGTTGACTTTCTTCCAACTGTCTTTCTTGACGAAAATCTCAGCTTTAATTATTTTCTACCGGCTCCCAGAATGTAACTTTACAACTGAATTTTACCAAGTACTTTATCCACTATGCTGCGGGTCCTTGTGCAAGGGCACGTGACGTAGTGGATAAAGTTACACCCTTCTGGAAGTTGAAGGTTCAATCTTCAGCACGGACAATATTCAAAACACAATTGCAAATTAATTATGACTTCTACCCAGTCATGGCGGATGGAAAGAGAGCATGCTACCCCCGTGGGTTAAATAAAGGGTTCTGTTCAAAATTCCGTGCAGATTCCCGAGTTACAGAAAAAGATTTTCAAGTTCGACAGAAAGATTCCCGAGTTTGACAGAAAGATTCCCGAGTTCAGCAGAAAGATTCCCGAGTTCAATAAGATACACTTGAAGAAGGTCGGGAGATTACATTGATCGAAACGTTGTGAAAATAACACTCAAGATAAGAACAGTAGTGCAAAGAATCCAAATAATCCAAATAATCAATCCTCATCTCAAAAATTGAGAAACGTGATACCAAATTGCAACATACAAATGAATATAATTGAGCATAAAAAGAAATGTACACTTTACCTTTTGTCTTTAATAATGCCACATGTGTTTCTGGCCCAGTCGATCATTCGCTTTAATGAGGCTTGATCTAACTCACCGACTCCATCCATGGGCATGCAATCAACATAAAGATGGTACCGTAATAAGGCTTCAGTTTCTTTCCTTTTGTGAAACGCTTCTGCAATACGTTTAGCAAACGTACGAGGATCCTCTGCAGAAAACAGTAAGTAGATGCGTGGGACCCAATACTGACAGTCCAGCAACTTACCTGAATTAAAATAAAATATGAAGCAAATCAAACTGATTTTTTTTATTTTTTATGGAAATCGCTCCAGACAAGGAATGAAACCATTTATTGTAAGGGGCTAAAAAATGCTTCAAGGTTAAAAACTAGCCAATAATAAATTTCAGATGGATAGATTTGTTTAAAAGTTTCAATGTATGAGTTATTAAAATATTTACAGAAAATCATTAATGAAAATTACGATTTTTACAATTTGATAAAACAAGACAATAATTAACTCAATATTTTATTACAATTTTTTTATTATTACTTGCGGGGCGTAAAATACGCTTAAATATGATATTTTAATTTGTCCAAATTTTGTATATATTATTACAGAGTCGTGATTTCAAAAGTAAAAAAAAAATATTTAGGTACCATCGGCTAGAATCAAAACGGAAACTGTAGCATCCAAAGCTGGTGACGTTACCACTGTACCAACGTGACACACATATAAACCGATTAAAAATTAAAAATATACTAAGATGAATGTACAAAAAATGTTTAAAAATCTTTGACCCTTTTTAGACCCCTTAAAGACAATTTTAACCAGCTAAAGATTCATAAAAGAACAACCCGTAAAAAATCCAATCATCTGAGGCCCTGAGCACTGCTCTGCAATTTTTAGTTTCGGAGGAGATAGAGTTTGAAAATATGGAGACACACAGACAAACAGACCAACCGACAGACAGACATATAGTCGTTTATATATTAGATTATTTTAAGTATTTCGTAAACAAGACCTACAGTGGTATTACATTTAGGCTGAATAATGATAACCAAGAAGCGTAAGACAATGAAAACGGATGAAAACTCAAATGTGGATAAAGTATATTGAGATTGATCAGAAGTTTTGCTACCTTGGTAACTATTAGAGAACAGGTGCTAATGTGATTGCAAAAATTAAGAGTATATGGAATAAGTTCATGGAACTTCTGCCATTACTAACCAGCAGAGTATTACCACTGTTGACCAAAGGAAGAATCTATCAGGTATGTGTACACAGCATAATAATATATGGTATGGCTAGTAAGGGTTGAGGAAATGCGTTGCATGGAGAGAAATCATATTAGAACAATACAATGGATATGTACGGCATCTGTAAAATGTTGATTTTTTTAAGGTTTATTGGGTACAGTATGAACGAATATCACAGTTAAATTTGTCGCCGGCAAATAATTTTTATGATATTAAAACATTCGTATTCCCATGTTTTTTCTAATAATTTAAAGTGGCCGCCATTTTTATTCTTGTTATATAAGACACTTGACGCATGCTCAATATATAAAACACTCCCTCTCCATGTTAAAAATGGCGACCAGTGAAAACAATAAGGAATATCTTTGATAATGAAGGTCTCAATATCATAAAAATTACTTTCCGGCAACAAATTTACCTGTGATATTCGTTCATACTAGACCTGAATACCCCTAGAAATCAATTTGTCAATGATGAATCTTCATTTGGTCCTCTGAGACACATTGATCATAAATGTTTATTGACATTAGATTTGAATATGTTGTAGCTCTCGGGAGAGAAATCTTGTGGTAATGTATTCCACAGATGAAAAGTTCTTAAAAAGAAACTGTTCTTGGGAATTTGATGTTAAGTACATGAAAGAAGAAAGGAAATATTTTTTTGCAATGGTGGTAAAAAGACGAGTACTTGTTGGAACATAAGATAAATTTATTACAGCATAATCACGTTGACACACTGGTTTTCATTAGATCTCTGAAATTAAGTGATGTTGGCCAGTACCAGATGGGTAACTATTTGGGAATACTAGGTTCTGTATATATTCAGATAAATGATTATGCATAATCTTCTTGAATGTTATCCATGTCTCTAAGATAATCTCAAACGTTATTCCCGTATCTAACGTGATCTCCTTTTTAAAGTTTTTATTTTTCCTTACTTGTAACTTCATTTTGCATGCATTTTCTTACATGCATTTGCATTATGTTACACATATTTACCGGATCATAACCTCCCAAATTTTTATCTGTGAGGCTATCTCAAAAATGAAGTCTATCAAAACAATCTTCAAACTATTCCTGAACTGAAGAATGCCATCACAACCAAAAACAGGGTTTATGCCAAAAGAGGACTGTACAGATTCAGGTCATCCTTGGGCAAGGTGTAGCACCTGTTACCATCCTTCTTATATTCTAAAGATATACCATACAGTGGATAGATGGAGTTGCTCAGCTGTGGTGAAGGCAATCTTCTATTGATGGTGTCACAAACAAAAACACCCACTTCCAATTAGTTGGAAGTTGGAAGGCTCTAGAAAACTCTCATGAGAATGTTCATGTCAGTACATAATCTGGTCTAATTGGAGATTGCAGAACATAAAAACCAAAAAACATAATACTCTGAAAATCTATAAGTGTAGATTTGTACCTTAACTAGTTGCACACAATTTGGCTTATGATAACAGTATCCTTTCTGTGAAAAAATTAAATGTGAAACAAAAAAAACATGAGTTACACAATGCTTAATCTTTTTCATTCAATTGTGTTCAAGTTGTTTAAGCATTCTATGAAATAGGTACAAATATTTATTGCCGTTACACACTTTAAATGACTCTTTGGTATATTAGAGCTGCTGCATAACATTATAAAAACGCACGTCCATGAACTCACACAAAATCTTACCAAGAAGATGCAACACACATTTTTTGTGGTTCATAGATTTATTGCTGCTATATCTCTCTGGCCAGGATATTGCAGAATCATACTTGCCAATCAGCGAACATTAAACAGCCTTCAAATCGCTCCTTACTTATTAGAAAGAAAATCAACATGAGCCAAAACAACGTTGACCTCAGAGGCTCGCTGCTGAAGAAATGGATCGCCCATCACTTCAACTCTCTCTGTGATGCCACTCATAAGATCTTGTTTCCATTCTCTAGCTATACAACAGATGCTCACTTAGGGCATATAATTGAACTACAATAAAAAAAAAAACAAAAAAAAAAAAACAAAGACCGTTGGACTTTGATGACTGAAACTTTGTGGAAAAGTCAGGTATAGACGGAATTTTATTTCTACTAAATATGGCTGGATTGCACAAAGAGTTGTGAATTTTATTAACGACTAGCAGGGCTGCCCAGCATTACCTGGGAAAAAAGTGTAACATAACTTCTATCCCTTTCTCTTTCCTATTACCCCATTTTTCCTACCCTTCTTTATCCCCACTTCTTCGCCTAGCCCACTCCTCTCTTTGGACATACAGGCACACACGTAACTTAAGTCGGCAAAAGGGAAATAACTCTGTGAAAAAATTACTTCCCTTTACATGATAACATTAAAAGATGTGTATACATCTTGACAACATTAAATGATATAAGTGGTCATTTTATACTCAAATAATGAATCTGTTTTTTTGGGGTTTTTTTTTTTTGTAATTTTAGATATCATACATCTGGGGTTTAACAAAATACCAACTTTGTGGATGTTTGTTTTGTATTTTTTAAGTCTTAGCTGGATATACAGACAGACATTTGACCTTTACATAATAGCTCAATGGCGACATTTTGGGGTCGCAGGGATCAGGAGTGAGCGAAGGTTAGAGTGGGAGTCATCCTATAGTGATTTTCACTTCTCAGTACAACAAAAAAAAGCTTACCAATCTTTACGTTTGTCTTCATCAAAATTGTTTTTCGCTCGGCATCGAGTACACGTCCGTCTGAATCGGCTTTATGAACAAGATACTTCTTAGAATTCGCATCGTAGCCGATGACACCAACTTTGAACCATGCAAAAGTCTTCCTAGACTTAGATTTAGCAGTGCCCATATAATCAGGAGGCGCTAAAATAAATATAAAATTATATAAATAACAAACAAAGGCAAGAACTACTGATCAAAATGGGGAAATGTCCAATGTAAATAGCATTTTATGGAGATATAAAGATATAATAGTAGGGGTTGATAAATAATAATCTATAGTGATAACTAGTACAACTGTACATCTAAAAACAAAAATAGGTTTAAGGCTTCTAAAATTCATACTAGAATTGTCTGCAAGGGTCTGTAGCATAGTCTCCTTTTTCTGTTTGCTGTTTTTGTTTTATATATATATATATATATATATATATATATATATATATATATATATATATATTATCAGTGTATAATTTTAAATTTTATTATTATTATTATTATTATTATTTCTTTTGTTTTACATATTTATACATTTTTATATATCTTTATTTTATTCCCCCTTTTCTTTTCTTCTTCTTTTTGCTTTCTTTCTTTTTCACTTCTTTAAATGCCGTTAGCTTATTTTATTTTTAAATATCATTTAACATCCTGATAAATATGTACTGGAATTTTTTTTTCACAAATTTCATAACTGAGTCTACTATTGTATAAGCAATATCGCCCGAAGAGGTCTCTAGTTACTTGTAACTGGCTGACCAAAACATGCTCATGAATGTGTAGTGACATATAAATGCTTATGTAAAACTAATAAAAAGTATGTTGTCCCACTTCAGTTTTGAGCACTCATATATGAACCTTGTTAAAAATTAATTGGTTGCTTCACTTCTGAAAAATATTAACCTGGAATTGTATATATATTTTAAAAGATTTTTTGTCATACAAAATTTAATTAAAGTTCTAAAAAGAATAATTGGCTTTATAATGAATCAGGGGGATGATATTACAGTGTAAGGATGGGAAAAGTATTGGTAAAACATGTTTACCTATATTTAATAGCCAAAAAACTGTTTGATTAAAATCATAAACGTATAGAAAAAAAAAAAATCAATTCGATTAAAAGATAGAAAACTATAACAATATGTACCTTCCGAGTGACACATTCTTCAAGAGTCAAACCTCACCAGATAACGTTTAAAATAAATAAAGTTACATAAAGTTGCCATTAGAGTCGGAGGATGGAAAAAAAACGTCGGAAAGAGATAATGTAGAATATAAAAAAAAAAAACACTGAGTAAATATCACACATATTGCAAGGAAAACAAAGGAGGAATCCCTACCTGTAAAATAAGTGTAGATCAAAAAATATATTAATGAAATAGAGGCAAAATTTTTTATTTTTATTTATTTTTGATTAGAGCTCTTTGAATAGGTCTAACTTATGTGAGAGCAATTTTTGCCTGCAGAGCGAGGAACATTACATGGTTACACTTACAGTCTCCAAAAATACCAAGGTGATGTTTGGAGCAAGCCTTTTGTATAATGCAAAAGCAGGTATCAAAATAACCCTAACACACTTTATTATCATACAAGTGTTGATCAATGGATGACTCATGAATTGGTAAATGCCCTAATGTGTCCTATTAATGCGCACATGCCATCGTTAATATATTTCCTTTCACCACCACCCACATGACTTGCGAAAATATGCAGGGATATGCTGTGCCACTCTGACTCCCAAGCATCAAAGAATCCTACCCACATAGTCAGTTTCACACTAACATTTAAATTTATATACTACTAAACGTTTTTATAGTGTGGGAAGTAAATCTTTTTTGAAAAGCTGGGAAGGCAATTCTGATGCTAAACATCACATGGAGTTGTAGTACAGCAAAGGTGCGACCAACCTCCTTCTATACAAATAACAAAAATTATCACTCCCGATCTCAAGAATTCCAAACCATAAATGGAAACATATTTTGAAATATTTTAATAAAAATAATATTCTGTGATTAAATCATTTTGGAAATATATGCTAATGTTCTGTTTTGTTTGAGAAGGCATGCCATATTTGAGTGGCATCAGATATGGAGTCATGCTAAACCAATTCCTTACATAATGTAATATTGTGTGCGAGCCATTCTTCCACTCCATTATAAATAACTGGCTGGCATTGTGGAGAGTGACGGCTATTTGCCTCTTTGACACATAAATAGTTGCTCAGTGAAATGTGATGTCTTTCAGAGTATTGAGGTAGCTGCTATCGTTGTTGTATTTTAACAACAAAAATGAAGTTCTTTGCTTTCTTTTATTCTAGTTTTATTCTAGACAATAGCAGCAGCCACCTTCCTCTCCTCCCTGGTTGCTGTAATAATGGATAACAATATAAAAGAAAAAATTTCTTGTTCAATGACGTCATGCTCTTTATTTAAAGTACTGTGTTATGTACGTGGAGGGAAAGATGGGGTGTGTGCTTATTTCAAATCAATGTTCATATTTACGGCACATCAGCCCTTTTGGAGGGGGTTTATAAACCAAAAGCAGAATGTACCTTTTTATTTCTTCTTCACATCTTTTGACCGTATTGGCTCACCTGGAACAAAAGCTCATAACAACAACGCAAGTCTCGTTCTCTGCATAATTAGGACTTTATTTGATTGAATGTCGCACCCCTGTTCTCTGCCTATCCTTAGAAGGAGAGTGGGAATTGCTTTATTGATTCATCTTCCATACATAGTTACCTTTCGTCGCTTCCCGAGAATTTTTATCTTCTGATGACTGTGTTTGTCGGACTCAAAAACTTAAACTGAAGACTCAAACTGAAGGTGTGTGTGGGGGGGGGGCGGCTGTAATTCTCGTTAATCAACCTATACTCAAAATACACTCACTGACCTGTCTCGCAATGCAAGTGCACACCTTGTCAATGGACATCATTGGATTTGATCTATGTCATTGGTAACCTTTGTTTGACTCCTATCCACTCAAACTTGACACAAAGTAGTTGGGTTCAACTCAGTACCACGTTAACTGTGTTATTAACACACAACAGCTGTAAAATTTCGTATACCCATCAGCTAAGCAGACAGTCGAAAACAAAGCTCTGAAAAATGCTACTGGACACTCTCAGTCCACCAGCTTAAAAAGAAAAACTTTGCTACTCTTGAAAAGTTTTCTATCTCAGTAGAGGGAGCTTACCTTCTTTACAGCAAACTAGGCAACATCTTCTATGTGTCACTTTATGTTACATAACAGAGGTCAGGCTAGATAGTTTAAATACTTGGTCGCAAAGAAAGAACTGGAAAATCAGTTACCATATTCGGGTATAAATGCAAATCCAGGAACTGGCTTCAGTATTCCATCTTCTTCACCTAAATGCGTCCATTCATAAGGTGTGCGACAGTCATATTCTTCATTGTCGAATATTTCCAGGGGAAGATATGGAACAAAAGGTGCGGGATCTTGCATTTTCACGTTAAGCAATATCGCCTGATTACAAGACGTGTCCCTAGGGTTCAGGTCATCACATGATATACCTTCTGCGAGTAATAGTTTGGTTAAATCAAGTGAACTATAGAGACGTCTCCGTCTAAAATAGAAACAGAAGAAATAAGAATTGTAAAAAATAGAGTAGAATCTCATATCAGAATTATACGGGGTGATCTGCCATCCGTACCTCTAAAAAAAAAAAAAAAAAAAAAACATCCATGCAATCTTTAGTAAAATTCAGAATTCTTTCTGCAATCCAACCATATTTGGTACAAATAAACTTCAGTTTACATTTGATTTGCTCACTAAGTTTCAGTCATGAATATCCAACAGTCTTTGTTTTACAACTGTCTAACGATATGGGGGAACTGCTTTGGTCACTGTCTCTATTATATCCTCAAACGAGCATAATAAATAAACAAAACCAAAATATATTATATATAATTTTTTTATTGGAATTCTTTGAGATGAGTAATTTGTATATTTATTTATTTATTTCATCTTCTATAGTTGTTTCGCGACATTTCCACCAACTCATTCTCTGCCCTTGTTTAGGTGATTAACCGCGATAGAATAGAAATGCTCTCTTAACTGTGTCCCCAATAATTAATGCCTGCCATAGTTATTGTTTCACCAGGTTGTGACCAACTAATCCTCTGGCCTGCTTTGGGTAGGATTGAAACCGCTATCTTCAGACAATGCTCACCTAGAACTGTAGAGATTCAACGCCTCTATCCATTGCACCATGGGCCCTGAAGAAGGCCAGAGGATGAATTGGCGTAAATGTGGTGAAACAAACAACTATGAAGATGAGGATGACAGTCCGCAAATAAATATACCAAAATATATGTTGAAAAGAAGAATAAGGTATATATTATCGGAATACATTCTTGCAGAGAATCATAACTAGTGCTATGACAACAGCACATGCTTTTCATTGTTTTGACTCTCGGGTATATATCCGACACAGACACAAGTAATCAAGTGAGAACCACGTCACTCTACATAAAAACATATAAGATATCAATGGATATATACTTATGGATAGAATCAAAACAAGGAAAAGAATATGCTGTTGTCATAGCCTTAATCATAACACACCAATACTAAAAACACTACCGTTAATAAAATTCGCAATCTTTTCTGTAATCTAACCATGTTTGGTACAAATAAACTTCAGGCTCAGTCTTATTTATCCAACAGTAAAAGGTGTGACCCTGAATCAGCTTCATATGTAATTGTTGTGTCCGGAGAAATGGGTTGTCGGAATCATGGAATATTTGAATGAAAAGTAAACAAGCTCATTTTAGGTTAAATATTATTTATTACGTTCGAAACACAAATTTATATTTACAGCAGATCTTAGCGCAGCTGCCATCTCGTCCATTTTCTCTGAAACTTTCCAGTCTTTTCTTTTCCTCTATCTAAGGGCAATAACTCTTTCTTCCTTTATTAGAGTTATTCCCCCTTTAGCTTTTGCTCGCTATAACAGTAAGGTTGTCCAGAAACCAGCAATGCTGAGTCTCTTAACTGTATCCCCAAAATACAAAATAGGCTTCGTGGCTTAGTGGAGGATGTTCTTTTCTCTTCCCTGCAACCTCTCTTTCACAGAAGAGACGTTGCGAGCCTGTCTTTGTTTTATCTTTATTTCCATGGCAAGTGCTCGTCTGAGCTCCAATCTCTGGTCCCCCCTCGCCAATCTTTCATGATAAACATCCGTCTAGCTGAAACCACTGTCAATAATTTTCCCCACTCTTTATCTGTGCCTAAATCAAAACGTAGATTCCATGAACAAAGCTTCGTTCTTAGAAGTGCACGCCTGTGGAACTCTCTTCCGTTTGCCTGTTTCCCACCTGACTACAACTTGGATGTCTTCAAGTCCAACATGAACAAATTCCTGACGAACCGCCCCCTTAAGTAAGACACTTTATCAAATCTCCAATACTAATGATTACTACGATACTATCCCATTGATTACTGTACACGCAATAACCCTTATCCCCGAGTGGCTTCCGGGCCTTGACAAGTGGTGACCTCCATGTAAAAAAACCCCAAAAAAAACTCATTCTCTTGTTACCACTGTGACATCTTCACGAGATTATCTTCTCAAACGTTATCCACGCCTCTAACGTGATCTCGAATGTTATTCTCATCTCTAAGGTGATCTACTTTTTAAAGTTTTAATTTTTCTCCAACGGGGAAAAAAATTCTTCACAAGAATTTTGAACTGGTTCCAAAGTAAAATAAAAAGCAAGTTAAAATAAAAAAATAAATAAATAAATAAAGTTCACAAAAACATGAACAAATTAATCCCAATAAAATTTGCCCAAAACACTCTTGAGCATCACGATATGACTGACAAACCAAGCAAGAAAGAAAAAAAAGCTTGAAAGTGAGTAGAATAGAGAAAAATAAAAACGAATTATATTACTCAGTGGTTAGTCATTTCTTACTTTCTTAAAGTTGCTGTCTCGGCTTGGATCGTTCTTGTTTCCTTCCTGTGCGACTGTATTCCTCCATGGTAACCCTTTTTTTTCTTCTTTTTTTTTTATTTTTATCCTTTTTTGAAAAAAGGTCATACAACAACAGCAAAAAAAGAAAAATATAGAAAATAAAACCATTTTTCTCTATAGAAGAAATTTTTGCTGGAATTTGAGATTGTAAAAATTGCATTGTTAATGGCATCTATTACTAAAATCATTTCAAATTAAGCAATTCTAAAAAATACAAATTCATTATTCTTATTTTATTTAGAGGTTAGACACAAAGTCAAGTGTGAGTTTTATGAAGTTGTTTTTGTGGCATGAACTGGATTTAAACTTGGCACACCCAAGCTTTCAGTCTGTGTTGTTAACTACTTAGCTACTGTCAACCCCCCACCGACAGGTATATCCATCCCCTGATCCATGGAATTCTTGAAGGGCCTGGCATATCTATATTGATCCCTCTTGGTAGGGTCCCGTGTGGCTGGGGATTGGTAGACTGTGGTATCTGTTCCCTGTGTCCAGTACCGTTTTTCTGATGTATGATAGTATCATCGAAACCTGATTGAATGGGGATGAGGTGTGATGTGTTTCTCATAAATCAACTTCTTTAGATCCACCATGCACCTTGAAGACCCATCTTTTTGGCATGACCACCATCCTTAAACACCAAGTAGTAGATGTGCCTACCGGAGCTGTTTCTCTTATCCCCAATGCAACCATCTGTCTTGTTTCACCTTCTACCAGTGATGAGGAACAGGTATCGGTGTGTGAATTGCTGTTGGTGTTACCCCTGGAATTAATTTTATTTCTAAGAGTTCACTTTCCATTGGTTGTAGTGGTTGATGTGGTCATGCGCTTGATTTAATATGCTCCATTAGCCATTGCTTCAGTTCATGTCTCTTGGCTTCTGTTAGCTTGAATGGGATGGTTTATAGTTTCCTCCAGACAGACGTTCCATATGAGGCCAATTTCTTTATATTCCTTAAGAAGCTATTCCACAATGGCAAGGTCGGGAAATTGGGAGGCAATAAGTCTAGCTCCTTTAAGGTTGCTGTGCCAAATAAAGCCCAGACGTGTTTTCTATATGACCTGTTGCGTCTCTTTTGTTCCCACCTTTATGCACAGAAACAAGACAGCTTTGATGTGTAAATGGCTGTCTGTTATGCCCTGTATTCGATATGTGGTTTATATGAGGTACCCCTCTAGATATCCAAGGAGTTTCTGAATTTCCTGCTCACTTGAACACATCTGTGCCCCTGCATCTGCAAATGCAGAGATGCGATGACTTCACTGGCTCACCGTTTTTTTCAGTACATGTCTGAATCTTGTTCGAGTTTCTGGCATCATAGTCACCTCCTTTATCACTGAGGTGGATAGCTCTGGGGTGCATACTTGAAATTGCTCCCCATCCCACTCAACGTCAGACATGTTCACCGGCTATATCTTATGCTTGTAAGCAGAAAAATGATCTTTTTTACTATTTATGACTATAAATGACTCCCCACTTTCTAATACTTTGCTTGTGGCTTCAGTTATGAACTTTTCAAATTTATGGCATACCTTTTTCAGGTGCTTCATCATTCTGCAAAAGTGGCACTTGAGTCCAGCTGCTGAATAACTCTTTTGATTCATTGACCCTTTTGGGTGTGATGTCTTTCTGCATCCGTTGCAATGTTTGGTGTATCATGAGGTCTTCTGGTTGTGTTGTTCTTGTTTTGACCCTTGTACACTATATAGCACAAGAGGGTGCATTGAATTGTTAAAGTAGGAAGCTGACTTGTCTGTTGCCTCCAAGAAGACCAACCATGAAAACTTCTGCTCCAATGTAGCAAGTCAGGCTACCTTTATCAATACCTTCCTTTGGTATTCTGTCTAGCTATCATCTACCAAGCAACCATGTTGTCTGAATAGTCCTCCTGCTGCCGGCAAGTTTGTTTATTTAGCCATTAAATTCTAAATTCACAAAATTTGACTTATCCGCAGTGTCCTGATAAGAAATGCGTTATTGACTCATCCTCGTTCTTCCTCATGGAGTGGAATTTCTGGAGGTGGATTTCTTTGTGTAATCCTTTCATGGCCACAAGTCATATCTGACATAGAAAGTACTTCTCTATGATAGAGTTGAGCCTCTCTGGCCCTACTAGTTCAAAGAGTAGCCTGTTGTTGTTTTTTTTTTTTTTTTTTTTTTTTTTTTTTTTGTGTATGTCATTTCTGATTGCGGCTGGGTCTTTCAGTCCACATACATCTTTGTATTGGGTTTATGTGTCTACCAAAAATACTCTGTCAGTGGTATCTAGTCATATCGAGGGCCGTTTCAGTTTTTTCACCCACAGCATGTTAGGACGACTGCAAAGCATCTCTTTTCTTAGCTTGATGTTTTCTTTCTGAAGCTCAATAAGTTGCTTCAATAGATGCATGCTTTCTTGCTCCATGGTGTTTGGTGGTGAGTATATTCAATGTCCACTGCCGTTCTACAAATTTCCAAGCTTTCCAATGTTAATCATGTTCATAGCACCATGTAAAGTGGGAACATGTGTCTAGCTTGTTGCTAAGATCCACACAAAAAGCAAATGGCTGCCCACATCTGTTCTCTATATATAGCTATCAGGGAAGGTCACTCCTAGTTACTTCTCGTCTCAGGGGAGATAACTAAACAGGTACTTCTTGTTATCAGGAACAAATAACTTTTTTTACTTATACAAGGACTAAAGTTTGTTTTTTTAATCTATCCAATTAACCGTATAGGATTATCACTAATAGTATGCTGTACTTGCCAAATAAATTCAAGTGTTCAAATGCTATAAGTGTGTCTATCAGTGTGTCTATAATGTTTCAGTTATGGTAATACGTTTCCATCTTAACTCTTTGTGAACCTTTGAAATGAATAATCAAGCAACTTTTAAATATGGTTTTACTTCTAAATTGCTATATTCAGCATAATCACAATCACTGTGTGCCTTTTTATTTATTATGTTATAGAGACTGCAATTGATAATTCTGAAACACAGAAAATATAATGTCAAATAATTACAGTTGACGTGTAGGGACAGCATGGTAGAAATTTACATAAAAGACAATACAGTAGCCCAATTTGGAATACAGACTTTTTGTCATTTATTTGTATATGTTCTGTAGTTACATTTAGCTTCATAAATTAAAGGATTGGTATAAATAAAAGGTAAAATATAATTGAATAAGCATATATATATGTTAAATTGAGTAGACTGTAGACCAAACTGAAATAAAATGAAAAGCGTATGCTTAAAAGCAGTTGTTGATCAAGTTAATCAATGCATGATGCAAATAAAAATTATTTATAAATATCTTTTTAACTCATTTATATTTGTTCATACCTTTCAATTGCTATCGTTCGTGGACATTCTCCCGGTTCAGTGTAGTAAGGAAGCTGAACTTTCGGTTCTGATGCTCCCCGTGGGAAATCCTGCAAAAAAAGTTTTAAAAAATAATATGATTTCTTTAATTCTTTTTGCACATCAGAATAGAGTAATACAAAATGTAATTTATGTTAATCAATTAATTTTAGATCGTGTAGAAAATCTATGCAACAGCTGAAACAATCTTGCACAGATTCATTAATTTGAACGGCGCAGGCAGTGCATTCTGAGCATATGTGAAGTGACAAGCCTTCATCATACATTTCTTAATGACTGTCAGGCAAAATAATTGTGCACACTTGCAAATTGTACAAACTTGTATTATCATTATTTAACCCTATTTCTCTCAAATTTTGTCTTATAACTTCTCCCCATGTTTTGCTTGGTCTTCGCTTGTCAACTGAATTAGTTCATTGTTAACACATACAAAAATATTCCACTGAAAGTCTGTAAACAGCCAATCAAATTTCTTGGAACTAAATAATGCAAGTATAAGCAAGATTGAAACTGGTCAGTACCAGATGGGTGACCATTTGGAAATACCAGGCAGTGTATGTAGGAGGAGGTCGATACCTTCCTGCAAGAACTGCTAAGACCTAATGTTGTTTTCTCCCCTGACAGGGATATACAAATGACTAGAGATCGCTTGTGAATTTGATGTTCCCATGAAACCTTCTCCTTTGGAAGAAGGTGGTTCAACCTGATAGCTATATACAAAGGACACATGGGGAGGCCATTCTTTTTTTTTTTTTGTATGGATCTTAACAACATGCTGGAAAGACACATTTTCTCGTGCAATTGTTCATTCCTCAAATCACAACTTGGAAATATTTCCCACGAATAAACTGACTCTTTTAAATGACATTAGATTAATCTCTATTTATATAAACTTAGGTACATGTAGCATCCCAAATTCTATTTGGAAAAAAAAATTGATGAATCTCTTACCAAACCAAAGTTACTTCCCTTGCATCGACACCTTTCTCTATATGTTCTTAAAAACTTTTTGTTTTGGTTAAAAATAAGTAATTACATAGGTGTTGAATAAATTCAAGAAAAGTTTGGTACTAATTTTTTATTTTATATAATTTCTTTTACACAAATAAGTATTCAATTAGGCTGTTTATTTTTATTTTTTATTTTTTTCATTTTTCTGTGTTCATGCATGGTCGTTCAAGGTTGACCATGGAATCTTTTGATGAAATCTCCTCTCCCGAGCAATACCGAGACACAGGGAAGCTAATATGAATATATTGGTTATAGTCGGCTAATGTCTTCCCATATTTTGCACGTGACTCTAACCAGAACCGGTGATGACTTATAGTAACTTATTTTTTTTTATTTAGTATTTGTTTTTTAAGCAATTTATTGAAAATTATCCAAATAAAAATAATAAAATTATACAAATAAAAATAACAAAATTATGAAGATAAAAATAACAAAATTAGTTTTTATTTTCACTTTTAAAAATAAAATTATAAAAATAAAAGCTTTTTTAGAAATAAAACTTTATATTTGAAATTTTATAATGAATACATGTTTATGAAATTATAAAAATAAAAATAACAAAGCGTTTTTTTTACGAGTTATTTTTATAAATCAAACATAATAAAATTCTACATTGAATGTTTATTCATTCTTCGTTGGTCAGGACACTGCCATTGCCGGGCCAACCATCGAATTATACGAAATGTGTCCAAAGACTTTTATTAATCTTTTGGTGATGTACAATTCCGTTTCTGGCATTACTTCATAAACTAAATAGTTCATGGCTCACAAAGATTGCAGAAAGTGTTTATAACAATTCTTAATAAAAAAAAAAAAGGTTGCAAAAATTTTTTTTTGATAATTATAATATTAGGAAGAAAAAAAAAAACAAGACATGCACAGGGGAGATACAGAGATAAGAAAAAAAAAATGGAGGGACTATTGTGAGTTGTCACCGGTTCCAGTAATGGTCACGCGCAAAACACGGGAAGACATTAGTCAACTATAACCAATATATTGTAGGTACATGATTCACTCCTAGAGTTTGTTTTACTCTACACAAAGATTCGAAAAAGTTATCAAAAAACAAATATATAACAAATAAATGTTATCAAAGGCAAGATAAGTTACTCTTCTACCTAACTGGATAAGTTTTTAGTGCTTTTATTTAATGTAAAACGTTTATTTGATGAGAAAAAATACAGCCTTTGTCGGTATAAGTGAAAAAGACAAATGGCGGTGTGCTTGCTGTTGCATACATTCAGTTTGGGAAAATGAGTTCAAACTAAAAAACTACATGAAATACTGTTAGAAACTCACTCAATATATGTCACTGTGGCATAGGCTGACATTTTTATTATTTTATCAAATACTTTCGATTTTTTGGGTCGCATGCAGAATTAAAAAAAAAGAAAGATTAAAACATTAAATTTTTTAAAATAACTGTAAAACAGAGCGTTCTCCACAGTTTTACTCCCAATTTTTGCGGAACCCCAATTAATAAATATTTCCCAAAATTTAGTTTCTTTGAAGTATTTTAAAGAGTTTTGTACTTCTGCAGATACAGACCTGAATTTCCATGATGTTGGCCCAGGCTTGCCCATTATCTGTTGTAAACTGCTAGAATATGCCAAGCACTAATCAAATTTTAAAATGTTAAGGAAAAAAATAAAAATAAAAACATCAATTGGATACTAATTATATTTTTTTGTTATCTCTTCTATTCTTCTATCTTCTATCTATCTTCTTCTATTTTTCTATCTTCTTCTATCTATCTTCTTCTAACTATTTTCTATCTTCTTCTCTTCTATCTTCTCTTCTATCTTCTTTCTTATATCTATCTATCTATCTATCTATCTATCTCCTATCTATCTTCTCTTCTATATTCTTTGCTCTATCTATCTATTTTCTATATATCTATCTATCTATCTATCTATCTTCTATCGATATATCTTCTATCTATCTTCTTCTATCTATCTATCTATCTTCTATCTATCTTCTTCTATCTTCTTCTATTCTATCCTCTTCTATCTTCTATACTATCCTCTATCTTCTATTCTATCTTCTTCTATTCTATCTTCTTTCTTCTTCTATCTTCTCTATCTCTTCTCTATCTTCTCTTCTATCTATCTTCTTCTTCTTCTTCTATCTTCTATCTATCTTCTTTCTTCTATCTATCTTCTTCTATCTATCTATCTATCTATCTATCTTCTTCTATCTATCTATCTATCTATCTATCTATCTATCTATCTTCTTCTATCTATCTATCTATCTTCTATCTATCTTCTTCTATCTCTCTCTTTCGCTTTCTCTCTCTCTCTAGCTATATATATATATATATATATTATTATTATTATTTTATATATATATATATATATATATTTTATATATATATATTATATATATATTATATATATGTATTATATATATTATTATTATTATATATATATTATATTATTTATTCATTATTATATATATATATTATATAAATATATATATATTATATTATATATATATATATAAATATATATATATTATATATATATATATTTATATATATATAATATATATATATATTTATATATATATATAATATAATATATATATATATATATATATATATATATAAAATGAATTCGTTTTTTCCCGTCTGAGTTTGACCTTAATATGATTACAAATCAGGACATTACATACAAATCAATTACACACATGCTGCAGCACAACATCTGAGGTATGTTATACGCATATTAGCTTTCCATAATGTCGCTCATCGTAGATACCTATATTTTATCTGGTGAGAGTTCGCTGCGAAAATCGCTTATGATCAAGGGAAGTAGTGAACTCTTCTCTCTCTATTAGATTCCTCCTTCCACCGCCACCCATTTACACTAGACTGGACCGTTCACAGTAGAAAATTACGAGAAAACACCGGTTTGCGTTCGTAGTTGCTTAAAAAAGTGGATTGTCATACAGCTATTCTAACGGTTACTTATTCCATTTTCTTTTCTCTTCTTTTTTTACATTTTTTTTTATCTATGTATTTTCCTTTTTTTATTACCTAATCCAATGGGTACTTACGCCATCTTTCCCTTTTTGTGTTTTTATTTTATTGTTTTTTTTTTCATTAGCGTTTACACTTCACACCGAGAAAATCACGTTTATTAACAAAGATAAATGAAACAAACTAACCATGGATTCCAGGTTTTACAACAAACTATTACAGACGACAACTACTACATACGTATCCAAGTGTATTTATGCAACGTTCCTTTCTTTTCCACCAATAAGTTTTATTTTCTCTGTGTTTCATGAGTTTTTTTTTCTTTACCAACTGCGACTGATTTACGGTCAGCCATGGATTGGGCGACACCGGCAATCATCGGTGTCAGCATTGATCTTCTTCATATGTTGATGCGATTACTCAACTTTATAGTTTCCTTATTTTATTAATTTTCTTTTACCCTTCGATTATGTTTACATTTATTTTAAACGTGATACTCGACTTTATATTTTTCTTATTTTTCTTATTATTGTTCACAGTTATTTATTTTAAGGTGATACTAAGGTGGAGGCATGAATTCCTGTTAGATTAGTTACTTATTCATTATTTACTTTCTTGTCTGTAACGGATATTTATAATCTACAAAGCGAAACGAAAAAAAAAACAAAAAAACAAAAAACAAACAAACAAACAATACAAAACACATAAAATAATACATTGTTCTTAAACCTAACAATTTTACGGTTAGAAAATTATTTTATTGGAAAATAAACACTAAAAATACAAAAAACCTGCGGGTAAATATCTGGCAAAAACAAAACAAAACAAAAAACAACAAAAAAATACATCCGATAAATTACATCTTAACATATATTAAACATATTGGAATATTACAAGGTAGGTTTCTTCCAGTTTTTTCCAGTTTCTTTTTCGAATTTATTTGCATTAAGATTTTTTTTTACTGCGTCTATTACAACACTGCTCGGCTGACACCCATGATTGCCGGTCTTGCCCGATCCGTGCTGGACGGGAATTCACTATAATGATTTTTAAACACCCTTTCTTTCAGTTTTGATTCACAGTTTTTGCCATACAAAGTTAGTAATTCTTTCAATTTTATGCGCATAAAACATACACATACAGATACAAATACATTTAAACATATTTGGGTCCTTTTGTTTGCCAGAGGGGGGGGGATACAGCTAGATTGGAATATCCCCTGTAAATGGGGAGCTGGTTTCCACCCCCCATCATCTTCGGGAAGCCAAAACTGACCCGCATTGAAACAAAGTAAACAAGTGCCAAAAGCAGGTGGGTAACCGTTTGAGAATGAAAGGTGCTGCATGTTATCTTTCCATAACCAGGAAATCCTACAGAACGATCTTCAATCGGTAGTGGAATGGGTCTATAAGTGGACGATAACATTTTATGCTACCCTCTCAACCATCGATTGTCATGACAAATAACACCCTATCTGAGAGTTCATCCTTCCTCGGTTTAACATTCACAGGCAACATGATTTGGAACAATTATCAAAGCTGTTGCGAAGAAGGTGGGCTCCCTCTGCCATGCTAGAAAATTACTCACACCAGAGAGTATCCTAAGGCACAATTTA
Organism: Euprymna scolopes; assembly: GCF_053919585.1. NCBI lineage: Eukaryota > Metazoa > Mollusca > Cephalopoda > Sepiida > Sepiolidae > Euprymna > Euprymna scolopes. The sequence continues at coordinate 73,542,401 of NC_136498.1, forward strand.
CCCATGCATGGAGTATTGTTACCACATCTAGCATTGATGCATTTATTACTCATCTTTCACTCTTAGACAGAGTCCCAAAAAAAGTCTCAAATCTAATAGATCTCGCATTATCACCCAAGCTACAACTTCTGTCCCATCTCCATAATGTTGCATCCCTGTGCCTGTTTTACAAGTACTTTAATGGAATGTGCTCTGATGAACTCATAACACTTGTGCCCCTTAACATACATACTTCCAACTAATGCAACAAGCAACAAAATCCCACCCCTTCACTGTTGAGGTTCGTAGGTGCTAGAAAGTTTCTTCCCTCAGATTGCTAGACTTTGTAATTCCCTTCCTGTTTCTTGCTTACCTTACTGTACTAACCTCTAGAAGTTTAAATGTGATTAACAAATATCTTGCTGCTCAAATCCCTGCAGTCCCCTGTTAGGCACAATCCCAAATAGTAGCTCCTTATGTTACAAGTAGCAATATGCCTTGTTTGGGATGAAAAAGAGTAAAAACAAAAAGTGCTTATACATGTATGTTACCATGCTATTATTTTTAAATCGTATTTTCAAGTTAAATTCAAGTTTTCCAATATCTTTTTTTTATTAAATTGTTAGGTGAAAGTACAGAATATTTACAAAACTCCCTCTCCTCCCCATGTTAAGAATGACTTTTTAAATAATAACGTTATTATTTTAGCATGGTAACATAAGTTCATAAAGTACCAAAACAACAATATACATGCGTCTGGGGACCGTTTGTAAAATTGTGAATTTGATATTCCCTATAAACTTCTTCCTTTGGAGGAAGCCAGCATAGCCCGCTTATGGCTACTACCACATCAGATATTACCGATTCAGCTTACCACTTATTGAGGCAAAAATCCACTCGGAGATGAGAGTTAATGAAATGAGTCAATTAACAATTTAAAACAGCAATTCTTTTCCCTTTGTTAAAAGCATCGCTGGTGGGAAATGAGGATTGGCTGTTTTCTGGGTCGGCTGTTGTTTTGAGTGGATGGTATGTGCATCAAATATTTCACACTAATAGACTATCAAGCATACTTCTTAAAATGATATTGCATAAATCAAAATGACAGGCACAAATGTATTGGACTGTGTATCCAGTTACCCATCTTTTTTACACTGCATATTACATATTCCATTCTCAGGGGAATAACAGACCGCTTGTCGATCCTGACCAAAGATAGCAAAATCATGAATATTATTAACCCAGAGTAATTGTAGACAAACTAACAACCTAAAGAACAGCATCCAGTTTATTTAGCTTTTCATCCATATTATATTTCTCTCAGTCTGCCTGTCTGTTTGTCTGTCCGTTTTGTATGAACCTTTGTTATAATAACATCCAGCAAACTAAGTATTATGGCATCCGTTCGATGCAGAGTTAGGGGTTAATAGAGATTAGTCACCACAGTACCACATTTACTCTAGAAGTTTTCTTTGAAATTACTCGCTGAAATTTTTCATGGATCTTTGTTATGATAACCTGCAGCAAACTAAGTATTATGGTATCCATTCGATACAGTTAGAGCTTTATACCAAATTGATGGTTGAATATGATTAAATTTATGCTCATTTTTCTGTTAAGTATTAATTCCTATTAATCCCTATTGATCCCTAATTATGCAGCGAGATTGGCCTGCCAGTTTCTGAGAAAAAGTGGAACTTAAATACATATCCCTATTAATCCCTAACTCTGCATCGAGCAGATACCATAATACTTACTTCAATGCACCTTATTATAATAAAGTTTTATACAAAACTTCAGTCAGATCAACTTAGTAGTTTGCAAGAAAATGTGGAACCGACAGACAGATAAACAGACAGACAGACAGACTAAAATAAATATAATAGTAATATTATAATAAAAGAATGAGTTCTTTATGCCAAATAGATTGTGGAATATTTTTGCATTAAATACTAATCTCTATTAATCCCTATTAATCTCTAACAGATACTATAATACTTAGTTCACTGCACCTTACCATAACAAAGGTCTGTACAAAATTTAGATTAGCACTGGTTAGTTACCTGTAATTTTTTGCTATTCTCATTAAAAGTTTAATGTAGTCTCTGTCTTTCACTTATGTTAATTAGTAGTGATGGGACGATCCCAATATTTTTCCGGATTCCGATGCAATTACTGATTCCGATTTAAAAAATATCTCCAACTATTTAGCTGTAGAATTGATTTTTAATTTTTTTTTTTTTTCAATTTTGTATTACTGTAAAAACCCAGGTAATATGTGCATAAATTTTTGCAAATCTCTCTCTATATATATGATCCATAGATTTTAGTTTTATTGGTAGTTTAAAATCAAATAGATCATTTTACCATTCGTACCAGCAATGAAGAATTAAACAATTTTTCCGATTCCCCGATTCCTATTCTGATTAATCAGCCTGACACTACTAATTAGTAAACCAATTTGCCAGCATCACAACACAAAGATAACAGCAATGTATTAAGATAATCCTGTGTCTTACTGAAACAGCGGTCAATTCAGTAGTTGGTCCTTGGATTTCCTCTGCAAACTTGCGCAGGATGGATGCACAATTTGTCGAAATTATGCTGGCTGTAAAAGAAATAATATTTTAAATGAACGAAAAAGTTTTCAATTTTATTTTTCAATGTCTCTCTGTGAGAAAGTTAAAAAGAAGTTTCATATCATTCAGGAAAATGAAAAATAAATAAGTGATAATAATAATAACACAGAATTCTTGATAAAATTATTTATTACAAGAAATTGAAGGTCATAACAATGAAACGACAATAACTCGGAAAGAGAAAGACGTAAGCGTGACACACAAAAGAACACACACGCTATCACATTAATATATAGATAATAATAATAATAATAATAATAATAATAATAATAATAATAATAATAATAATAATAAAAACCACACATGGAATCATGAAAACAGAAACTATTTAGTTGTAAGCTTCCCCCGAAATTGTAGTATCTGCATTATCTGACGGTATAACAAAATAATTGAGGAGGGTCAAGGAGAATGGAAAGACTGAGAAGAGTAAGCACTAATCAGACCTCCACTGGATGAGTGCAAAAAGGACTGGGACTTTGAGGAGGCTTATTGCCATCCAAATCCCAGTGAAGATCAATAGTCGCTACCAACGAGAAATCAATAGTAGACGGCTGTTGCGATAATGCAAATTAATTTGCAAGGGTTATCAAAAGAGGCTGTGAGTACTAGAAATTTGAGAAAACTTGTTGTCACCCAAACTTCCAGGAACACCACAGGTTGTTCTTAGAGACAAATCTTTGATGATGGCTTGTGTAAAAACGCTTAGTGAGTAAATAATAATAATGCAAACCAGCCCTGCAACCATAAAAAATACATAGCTCAGAACACAGAAAGATCGAGCACGGCATATCAAGATGAACAATACAAGAAACGATGAAAGCAGAAACAAAAAGACCAAAAAAAAAAAAAAAAGAAGAAAAGTGTAAAAAGAAAAAGCTATGTTGGCGATTCATAAGAATAACAAGAGAAGACAACTACGAAAAGACCTGGAAATGATCATGGAAAGGATACATGAAAAGAGAAACAAAATCGCAACTGACAGCTGCACAGAATAATGCCATTAAAACTAAGTACATTAAAGCTAAAATAGATAAAACCCAGGAAAATAGTAATTGTGGGCACTGTGGCCAAAGAGACGAAACGGTAAACCACATAATAAGTGAATACAGTAAACTCACCAAAAAAGAATACAATAAAAGACATGACTGCATGGGGAAAGCATTTTGAACATGCAGACAAGTGGTATACCTATTTACTATGCCTCCCCACGGGACAGAGTTAGACACTAGGGTCGTTTTTTAATGTGGAGAAAAGGTACAAAAATAAAAATTGTCTCAGTCGTGAAGGATTTCTCCTCCACCGAAAGAGAACAAGAAATAGAAGTGCAGCATCTGGAGAACAGATACTACACTTTGATCTTGACAAGTGATATAGACACAAACTGGAAAACATAAACCACAAAATCCTCTACGGACTGAAGATACAAACAGATAAATTTATCCAAGCAAGCAGACTGGACATCATAATAGATAATAAGAAGAAAAGAAACTGCCAAATTGTAGATTTGCCATTCCAGCAGACCACACGGTAAAGATTAAAGAAACAAAAAACAAAACAAATATGTGGAATATGCCAGAGAACTGAAAAGAAATATGGAATATGAAGTAAGTCAATATAATACCAATAATTGTAGGGGCACTAGGAAAAACCTGGAAAAAGATTAGAAATTGGAATCATAGGGAAGACTGAGACTATATAATATACAACAATGATGAAAACAGCTGAAATCTTAAGGAAAATTTTTGACTACAGCAACCAACCCACATAAATTATGAACACTAACCGTACATATGGAAACTGTAACAGAAGTAAAACATGGAATGAACACCACATGAAACCAAGGGAACTGAAACTACTGGAAATGTTATAAATAGTTTAACCCCCCACCCCACCACCACCACCACCACCACCACCACCACCACCACCACCACCCTACAACCACCACCAAAAAAAGAAGAAAATAGATATCAGTCTTGACTGATGCCACACAAAAGAGGCATGAATGATCAAGGATGATGGAAAGACTGAGGAGGGAAAACACCGGATGAGTGCGACGAAGACTTGAACCTTAGCAAGGCTTATTGCCACCGAAATTCCAGAGAAGACCAATAGTTAGTGCCAATGAAAAATCAATGGTAAGCACCTGCTGTGATAACGCAAAGTCATTTGCAATTGTTATTAAAAGAGGTGGAGAGTACTGTAAATCTGGGAATACTTGTTGTTACTCAAACTCCAGGGAACATCGATTGCTGTCAGTGATTAAATTTTGATGATGGCTAGTGTGATAACTTCTAGTGAGTACAATAGAACCCTGGGATACGGTGGTCTTAGGATAGTTTTTTCAGGTTATGATCTGGAATATGATGTTTTTCCGGCCCTTGGTTAGGGTATTTGCCCCGCCTTAAGGTATTATTTATAATGCTATTTGATTATATACATGTATATTGTATACTGTACTATATTTTGTTACTAATTTTTAATACTGTATCCCGGGGTTCTACTGTACAAAATAATAATAATAATGATAATAATAATAATAATAATGATAATAATAATAATAATAATAATAATAATAATAATAATAATCTGATTTCGTTTATCAACGTCTCTCTAGTAAGGGACGGGATTCATTTCCAGAGGATTTCCCTTAATCCCGGCTTCAAACCAGGAGCTTCAAAGATCAAGGGTTTTCCTAAGGATGTTGGTGGTACCTATAATTGCAGAAGTTTGAAGGGCGCCTAAAACATCGGGAATTTGTAGTTTTGTCAATTGTCCTTCCAGAGGACTTGATACTACTCCTAGTGTACCAACTACGACCGGGATTATTTGTGTTTTAACCCCGTGTATACGCCTTATCTCCAAGGCCAATGGAGCATAATTGCTCCACTTCTCATTCTCCTTCTCTCTCACATTCCTGTACCAGGGTACTGAGAAGTTTACAATCTGCCAGTTTTTTGAGACCTTGTCAATGACGACCAAATCCGGACGATTATGTTCCAATTGCTTGGTCGTTAAGAAACTTTTGTTCCACCATACCTCTACCTTGCCATCCTCACTTGTTCTCACTTAATCAGGCACCTCCTCAAACCATTTTCCAACACACTTCATCCCAACCCTCTTACACACCTCCCAATATATCCGGAGTCCCATGCGATCATGTCTTTTGCGGTACTCTCTCTAGGCCAGGGCACTACAACCCACTGCAAGGTGCGCAATTGACTTTGAGGTCTTACCACAAATCCGGCATTCTGCAGCAACTTCCTCTTTTTTGAACAATCGTGTTCTTAATGCCTGCTCTTGTGCTGCACAAACAAAAGCTTCAGTACTCTTAGCCAGATACTCAGCTCTAAGCCATTGCCATGATCTTTCATCAGCCACTTCTGCTATATCCTGGAAGAACCTTCCATGCATTTTCTTCCTAGCCAGTTCCTCTGCTCTTTCTCTATCCATACGTTTCACATAATCAGCCTTGGTCTCACATACCTCCACTTCATTGGCCACAACCTTAAGCATCCACTCCTCACTTCTAACCACATGCTTCTTCAACGACATCTCCTCGGTTCTAACACAATCTTATACACTTTTCAATCCTCTCCCACCGTCTTTCCTCTTTTGATACAGCCTTGCTATGCTACTTTGAATGTGAAATATACCAACATTGCTATAACTTTTCTTGTTTTGATATCCATGGCATGCAAATCCTTGTTAAACCATTCTAAAATTCCTGCACTGTATCTCAAAACACTGACTGCCCATGCATTGACTGCTTTCATTAGGTTTCCTCCATACAGTTTCGACTTTGCAATTAGTTTCACTCTTCTAAGATACTCCTACCTGACTTTCTCCTTCATTTCTCTGTTCATGATGCCTACACCCTCCAACACTCCTAAATACTTATACACTGTATCTTCAATTTCTTTCATGATTTCTCCATTTGGCAGCACTATTCCATTCGCATGAACCTTTACTCCTCTTTTTATCACCAGCACCTCACATTTACTAATCCCAAACTCCATCCCGATGTCTTCTGAGTATGTCCCCAAAAGTTCTACCAGTCTCTCTATTTCCTTTTCATTTCTATCGAATATTTTCAAATCATCCATAAACAGTAGATGGTTGAGGCATCTGTCACCAGATCCAAAGTTATACCCCAGTTTTTCTCTCTTCAAGAGGATGCTCAGTGGCATCATTATCATTACAAAAAAAAGTGGCGATAACGAATCTCCTTGAAATATCCCACGTTTAATGCCAACCTGCCCCATCTCCTGTTTGCTGTCAGCATCGTTTTCCATTGAGCCATACTTGTCTCCAAAAGCCCTACCACATTCTCAGCAACCTTCATCATTAATAGTGTTTCACGTATCCATGAATGAGGAACCATGTCATAAGCCTTTCTATAATCGATCCATGCTATGCTCAGATTCCTCTTCTTTTTCTTTAAGTCCTGCATTAATGCTTTATCAATCAATAGTTGCTCTTTGGTACCTCTCGAGCCTTTCCGATACCCCTTCTGTTCATCAGGAAAAACACCATTACTCTCAAGATGTTCATAAATTTTCTCTGTAAAGATTCCAGTCAACAGTTTCCACATCAATGGCAGACATGTAATTGGTCTATAATTAATGGCATCTGCTTCCTTTGCAGGATCTTTCCTAATCAATGTTGTTCTTCCCTTCAAAAGCCAATTAGGGACATATCCCGACTCTACGAGCCTTTGCAGGGCAGCAGCTATATGTGGATAAATGCATGGAAACTGTTTAAACCAGAAACCCATCACTCCATCTGGACCAGATGTCTTCCAGTTTGTCATCCTTCATATGCCAGCCTTAACGTCATCGATGGTTATCTCAACGTTCGTCATCTGCTGCATTTCTGATAGCCTTTCTCTGACCTCTCCCAACCAGCTAGCTTTCTTATTATATCGCCCTTCAACAGACCAAATCCTACTCTAGAACTTCCTGGCGTCTTTTGCATTTGGAGTATTGTTATTTCCCACCTGTTTACTACCATTTAATTCTTTATACAGCTGAGACTGATTGTTCCAGAAAAGGTTGTTCTGCCGAAACGCAACACTTTTTCCAACAAAGTTCCGAATTTTCATAGCACCAGTGTGGATCTTCTCTTTCAACATTGTTAGAATGCTCATCGTTTCCTTTTCCAGCAATCTATACCTCCTTTCAAGCTTATCCTTAGCTTTCTGTCCTAGTTTAACTCCTTTTCTTATTTCTTTGATTCTACCAATGTCTTTTCACCACCGTTTAATACTTTTTGCAAGCCGCCTCTGCCAGTATGGTCTTCTATCCTTCACTTCTCTCTTTTTTTTCTGTATTAAGCCAAGACGATTCACAATAACGTATGACGCTGCATACAGAAGCCTGTTAAGTTTCGTAATTGATATGTTCTTTCTTATGATGTTGTGAATTACTCCTTGAACTATTTTTACCTCGTTTCCACCTTCTGCCTATCACTACTCTTCATGCTTGGAATATTTATGATCTCGTTTTTAAGAAGAACCTCTCTTAACTCTGAAGTACTTCTTTTTCTACAGAAGTCAAAGTTCAAACTTCATCACCACTTCTCCATACATCTTCTCCTTTCACTGGCTCCATTGTCTCAGAGTCAATGATCTCATCTGCCTTAGATCCTTCAAACTCCTTCTCATCATTTCCCCTAACCATAGGATTCCATCCCTCCTCAGTTGCCTGCCTCCCATCATCGCTTACCTTTCCCTTCTGTACATCCACTCTCCCAGTTCTTTCATCAGATCTAGTTTCGTCAATTTTACTTTCGCTATTCATTTCATTCCTAACCATCCATTCAATCTCTTCTCTTGCAATCACTGAAAGTAGATTGTTATTTTTAATTTGTTTTAACTGGGATACAAAACTCGCGACACTTCTAGCTCCTCCTCCTCTTCTTCTAGATTCCCATTCTTTGGTCACTTTTAGAATATATCCACCAGATTTGGTTCTTCGACTTCTTACAAAGCATTCCCACAGTACTCTTCTTTCCTCATCTGTCCATGGTTTTTTGACATTTCCTGTTCCAACTCTCTTCGTGTCTTGGGACCCTCTCTGGCAATTCTTACTCCCCCTATATCCAGCCACATCCTCAGAATTTTGAACAATTGTATGATGATGACAGGACCCACCCTGTTGATCAGTGGGACACCTACCGGACGTGAAACCATCGCAAGATGTTCTAGCCTCATTCACATCGTTATTTTCAATATTTTGATTTGACATTCTCCCATAAATGAGGTTAGTGAATTTTAGGTTACACCACCACCGATAGTTTTATCGAGACATCATTTCTAGGAGAATTCCCCACCAACTTTAAGAACCCCTCCCGACCTTTCACCTCCACCACCAGCACTATTACTATTACCACCAACAACAACAATAGAAATAAAATCTACAATGATAATAGTAACACTAATATTGGTAGTAATAATAACAACAGTAATTACAACAGCAAAAACCACAGCTTCAACAACAGCTTCAACAATAATAAAAACATAACACCACTACTACTAATAATAATAATAATAACACCAGCAACAATAGTAAAAACCAATAAAGGAGTGAAAAATTTTTTTTCCCTCTTTTCCGCCCCTTTTCCCCTTTTTCTCCTCTTTTTCTTTTTTTCACCCTTCTTTTCTTTTCCATGGCACTACCGACTGTGACAAGGCACAAATTTACACTCTCCAGAAAAATGCTTTTCTTGTCTTTCGTATTAGTTCAAACAGTCCCCCCCCCCCAAAAAAAAAATAAAAAAATGTCATGCATTTTTCCACGGCGACGACGACGATGACAATGAACAGGCACAAATTTACACATTTTTAAGTAAATAGAATAAACAAATCCTTTACATATGAAAAGCTTCTCCGGAAAAAAAAAACAAATGCTTCTCTTGTCTTTTATATTAGTTCAAACAAATAATGTCATGCATTAATAATAATAATAATAATAATAATAATAATAATAATAATAATAATAATAATAATAATAATAATAATAGATTAAAAATATCTCATCAAAAGAATTGACCAACAAAGCTCAGATGAGAAACCAGATCAGAAAACTAGATCATCAAAAAGAAGCTAAAGCAATAAATAAGGCCAAAGAAGAGAGAAAACAATCAAAGAGGGAAAAGGTGACTGACAAAGAAGAAAAAAAGACTAAAGCAGAAACATGAAGAATTAAAATAAAACATAATGAGAATAACATAAGTCATACATGAAACTGCACACCTCTTCCCAACAACATAAATTGAAATTCTGTCAAAATGTCAAACTTGATTGAACTTTTCATGGTCAAGGTTATATAAGATGACCCCCCCCCCCCGGAATTAACTCCAAGGATACTGAAACCTCATGGAGGCTTATTGTCATTCAAATTCTCAAGATAGCCAGCAGTCATTGCCATTGAGAGGCCAATGATTGACGGTTGTTGTGATAATGCAAAATGATTTACAATGTTTATTAAAAGAGGTAAGTGAGAGCTTGAAATCTGAGGAGACTTGTTGTCACTCAAACTGTAGGAAACATGATTTTTATTGTCAGTGAGCGACTGTTGAAAATGACTTGTGTGAAAATTCTAGTGAATAAAGTCAAGATAACACCATTAATAGTAGGAGCGCTAGGAACAATGCCAAAAAACTTTGAAAAGAGAATGAAAGAGATTGGAATCAGGGGGATGGCTAATAAGATACAATGGATAACATTAATTAAAACGGCTGAAATATTAAGAAAAACCCTTGAATGCGGAGACTAACACACATGAGCTACAGGCATAAATTAGAACAGAAACGGCTACAGATGTAAAACACAAAGGAGCATCACATAGAATCATGAAAACTGAAACTGTATAATTGTAAGTCAATCTCCCTGCACCTCTGCCTTTTCTCCATTTTTTTTCTGTGTATATGTCACCAAAAACTGATGCTACACCAAATAAGTGAGGATGGAAAGACCAAAGAGAGAAAGCACTAGCCAGATCTCCACTGGATGAGTGAAAAGAGGACTGGGACCTTGGGGAGGCTTTTTGCCACCCAAATTCCAGTGAAAAACAATGGTCAACATCAACAAGAAATCAATGATAAAATTCCAAAGAAAGCCAACAGCCGTTATCAGCAAGAAATCATTGGTAAACGGCTGTTGCAAAAATGCAATGGGGATCAAAAGACACGAAGAGTATTGGAAATCTGGAGAAACTTGTTGTCAGTCCCGGGAACGCTAACTGTTGTTATTAATAATAATAGAAACTCTTCCAAAGTTATTTTTCACTATTTGTCAGTGAGAAAACTAAAAAACAATTAAGTGTCAGGTCAAAATATGTAAAAAACAATATAAGTATCAGGTCAAAATATGTAAAAAACAATTAAGTGTCAGGTCAAAATATGTAAAAAACAATTAAGTGTCAGGTCAAAATATGTAAAAAACAATTAAGTGTCAGGTCAAAATATGTAAAAAACAATATAAGTGTCAGGTCAAAATATGTAAAAAACAATTAAGTGTCAGGTCAAAATATGTAAAATCAAAGGGTGCTTTTGTTGATTAAAGATCTTTTAAATCCACGCATTTCAGGTGAAAACATTATTACCTACTTACATGTCATGTTGAAATAAGTACAAATTCCAACGCATTTCAAATGAAAACATTATTACCTGTTTACATGTCATGTTAAAATTATTACAAAGCAGTTTTCTGTAAATACAGAAAACCAGACCTATTCCTTATATACACGTGCAATCCAAGATGTCCTGAAAAAGAAAACAACTTGGGGCCATCAGAACTTACATAAAATCGACCTGACTTAATATCATGTGTGTATCATGCACATCTAGCTGAACTTTTGAAAGACATTAAAGACAAACATGTACTGGGAATTCTATTTGCAAATGTTTATGTTATTGAATTTTAAAAAGATGAATACCATAATGCCACATGATCATAATGTTGTGAGATCAGGATAAGTTCAGAACAGTTCAGCAAATTGATGCAATTGTGTCAGTAGAGATACTATGACCTGAAGATCCAGAGCTTTGTGATTTAGTTAAGTCTTTAATGGCGCATGGTCCAATCTCATTGTAATTGTTTGATTATGTGAAAAGAAGTTTCTTACTGATGTGGGTTTTAAAAATTTTCAACTACCGTGGTATTTCCATGAGTTCTGCTATTTATTAATATTATCATTATCATTATTATTATTATTATTATTATTATTATTATCATCATTATTATTATTATCATTATTATTATTATTGTTATCATTATTATTATTATCATCATTATTATTATCGTTATCATTATTATTATCATTATTATTATCATTATCATTATAATTATGATTATTATTATCATTATTATTATTATCATTATTCTTATCATCATTATTATCATTATTATTAATATCATTATTATTATCATTATTATTTTATTATTATTATTATTATTATTATTATTATTATTATTATTATTATTATTATTATTAATCACTGGTTCGTCAATACTGTTTTCATTTTTTTTGTAAGCTTTCTCAATTTTACATAATTATTTATATAGGCAAGTAATCTTTACTTATATATATTAATTGAATAAAAATTCCCATTAAACACCTACTGATATAGCTTTAATCCAAACTCAAAAGTAAGTTTACATTGACAAGATCAGACACTCTTGGGCAACACCAAGTCGGATCAGCTAGTGTATTTAGAAGATCATTATTTGATAAGTTCTCAAAAAATGTAATTTAATTGTATATTTTGCTTCTAGTATGGAAGCTGGAAGTTATTTATTTTTTCAAGTAGTCTATTATTTCAGAGGTAGGCAAGTTTTCGAACAGCATGCTTAAGTTTTACACATTATAATATTTCTTGTACATATTCTTATACGTTAAATATCAATTAAAATCGAAAGGCTGTAGCCGTAAATTTAAAAAAAAAGAAAAAGAAAAAAGAAAAAAAAACGCATCATAAATCAAATCCAAACCAAATATTAGAAAAAAACGATATATTTACATAAAGACTTTTCTCCATAGTAACTAGGGCAGTAATATACAAAGCATGCTAAAAAGGCAACATAACCTTAGCTTCCAACTTGTTTCTTTCTTAGAACTGCACGCCTGTAGAACTGTCTTCCTTTTGCCTGCTTTCCAGCTGACTACAATATGGTTGTCTTCAAGTCCAACGTAAACAAGTTCTTGATGAGCCGTTCCACTTAAGTTAAAAAATTTACCAAATTTCTATTACTAACGATTACTATATTGTCCATACTGTACACTTTTTAACGCTTATCCTCGAGTGACCTTTGGGCCTTGATAAGTGGTGATGCCTTTGTAAAAAAAAAAAAAAAAAATTACAAAAATAATATGATGACAACTGCATTTTTTATATTCTTCAGAAACATGCCATTAGGTGAATCTACGACTCTTGATATGCATACAATTAATCATTGCAGGGGTTGCACCGTCATTTCACCACAGTTAAAAAATGGAAGGTAACTTCTTTCTTATCTCCCATGTGACGTTCTTGAAAAATTCTATAATAAAGGCAGATGATATATCTGAAATACCTGGATTTTAAAGGGCAGATAACTTACGAGTGCAAGGGAGAAAACTAATACCGCTGTAGAAATAACTGAAAACATATTTTATACCAATTTTTCAGCTTTAAAGTACATAAATATAAAAAACAAAAAAAAAAAAACAAAAAAAAAATAACAATGATCGAAAAATAAAAAAAACTATTCAATGGATAAGCAACCTTACCTGTAGGAGTAAATTTCTTTTTAGGAATATTTGATACAATATTTTGTACCATTTTATTTGGCCCTTGTAAAGGATCCTGTTAAAAAAATATATATATTGGGTAAATATAGCATTAAACCATTTCTTTAATAATGCTATTTCTCTTTAATTTGTAATTTTATCAAGTTGTATTTCCACTGTGCTTAAAAGAATAATAACATACATACACTGATGTAATAAAAATATTTTTTTTATTGCAAATGGTGAACACATAAGGGTTAGTAAAAGGTGGAACGATAAAATTGTCGCCCTAGAAAAGACAACATGATTCCATTTCCATTTGATGAAAACCAGTTTTCTTTTTTGTTGCAGACCATTTACTAGTCGGCCAGTTATGTACAAATCCAAAGACTGATAGGTGCCTTCTATAATGTTTAAAAGTGGCACAATGTCCAACGAGCAAGATCAGAGATGTACCGCTCTCTACCAATCCAAGTTATGATAACAGGACCATTGCCAGCACCCTCAAAATGCATTGCTTGATTGCCACGAATAACAGGCACGTGCCCAGGATGATGAAAACAAAGTTTCTGGCTACGGTTATGATCTTTGGTGTGGTTTCAAGTGAGGACCACATCAGGCCACCTCACATTTTCAAAGTCAGCTTGAAAGTTAACACCAAAATGTATTTGGATGTGCTGAAGAGTATGGTGATCCTCTAGTGCAGTCAAGTTGCTGCTTGTAGACCCTGGGTGTGGGAGCAGAACTCTGCGCTGGCCCACAAATCCAAAGAGATCTAGGAGTGCTACAACTTTGTACCCTTCTTTCACTCCCCCGACCTGAATCTGCTGGACTACTTCATTTTGTCAGACAAGAACATCACCAATATGACCTCCTACAACACCAAAGCCAGCTTATCGCCACCATCCGCCAAGTATTCGCCGAGCTCATGTTGGCATTTGTGGAAAAGGCATGCTCTCAGTTCCAGTGGTTGAGGCTGAAGGCGGCTACATTGAATAGATATCAGCTCTACTACATAATCAAGTTACCTGAATTGATTTTTCAATAAAAGTTTTAAAATAAAGCTGTAGTGTTGTTTTCTTTAGGGCGACACTTTTATCATTCCACCTTGTAAAGAAGGACACACAATTGATGGAATGCTTTTCTCAGACCTGATCATCAATCGACTCAGTCTCAATTGCAGGTTAGTTTATATAATAATTTGTGACTTGTAAATGCTCAATCTGAAATTTCGCCTTTGCTGTGAGTGTAGCCACAGCCCCAGAGCATTTATTTAGTCAAAATATATTTCTGTCTGCAGCTAACCTTTTTGGATAGTGTTATGGGGTCAGCTGATCTATTTCAAGAATAAATGGATTTAACCAGAGACAATAAATAAAATGACATCAAAAAGTTGTGGCTGTTATTTACCCCAGTCATTTGGACACTCACTTTGATCATTGATAAATGCCAGTCGATATTCTAATCTCGACAATCAGTAGGGCAGAATATGAATAATTCTGGTGGACTGAAGCATATGTTCTAGGTAAGTTCTAAGAGGTCCACCTTCCCAGGCCTTATCTCCCATCTTTCAGGTGAAGTAAATTTATTGCTTATGACATAAGATCCCTTGACTGGGGAATGCCGATAGGGCTGCCCAAGCAATTTTAAAAAGACCAAAGTGCTCTTCCTTTATGGGCACTGGCTTGGATCTCTTCACCTTTCGACCTTGCGTCATATCTTCATGTGGTGGTAAGGAAGTAAATAACAAAGATTCGTGGCAGTTATGGCCCCAGAATCATGAGGTGTCTCAAATTGGAAGCCATGTTTAATTTTATTCTATACAAGTCCTGATTATGAAGCATTTTCAGTGAGTAGCTGTTCTATACAGTTTCTGGACTTTATAATTTTGCAAGCAAAGAGCAAAAGGTCCTTCTCATGTTGACACGAAAAAATTATGTACTGGAATGCTAAAAGATTCAATTTTTATGGAGCAATTCTGGTTTCTGATTGGCTGCTAGCAGAACATGGATTGATTTGATTCATCAGTTCTTATCAACAGCGTTTATAAATAGAATCTTCCAACTTTCAGAGAAATGCAAGGAAGAATCTCCTCGCTGCTTCAGTTGCTTGGAGACTTGGGTAGAAAAGTACCAGTCAAGAATCCGTTCTTGACAATCAGCCCGACAGGTGTGGGATTAGGAACTGACCCAGTACCTGTCAAACTGAGGTACGCCGCCTGGGTATCACCCAGGAGGTCCACCCTCCCAAACCTTGCCACTCAAATTTTGGGTGGGGTAAGTTTACTGCTTGCTGCCTGAGACGCCCCAAATCGGGGAATACCGACGGGAATGCTCAGGCAATGTTTGCTAAGCAAGAGTGCTCCTCCTTTAGGGAAGCTTGCTTGACATCCCATTTTCCTGACCTTGTGTCACATAATGGTATAGTGGGATTTTAAATCTCTACCCCCATTATACATAAAAAAATATTGCAACAACGTGTATTTTTCTATAACATACACTTTTTGTTAATTATACCACTCTGCTTATTTTCATTATTACCTACCGGTTATTAAATTATTAAGTGAAAGTACAGAATAGGTAAAGGAAGCTCACTCTCCCCATATTAAGAATGGCTTTTCTAAATAATAAGTTACTATTAAGAAAAGCCATTCTTAACATGGGTAAGGGCAACAGAAAGTGAAGTGGAAACTTGAATCGTAAAGATAACCTGATTTTCTTTATAAAACTAAAACTACTTGATCAATTTAAGTGATTTTTGAAGTAAGATACTTTTGTTTTGTACCTACATCATACAGATTTTTCTTTACTTTGTTTTTTTTTTAATAAATTAAATCCTAAACAAGAATCTTATTTTTTTCTTCAAACCAAAGATGCTTGTTGAGATGGAGTTGACAGATCGATTTTTTTTTTTCAAATATGTCGTTTTAAGCAAAAGCAATACTAGGTACTTAATTGTCATGTCGAAAATAGTAATATATCCAAAAATTACGAAAATTCATTGAGTAGAACAACTGCTATTGTGTTTTTAGTAAAAAAAAATGTCTATTCCAAGTTTGACATCATTAAGATGTAAATCTGAAATATGTGTTCCAAGCTATGTCCTATAGCAACTGCTGCTATGTCATGTTCACGTGTGGCGCAAACACACAGACACAAAAGAAGCCATGCACATGCAACACACAGACTATGTTGCCTTGTTTATCTGACATTGTGACATGACAAGTCATCGAGGTCACTTCTTTTTGACCTTTTCTTCCATTTCTTCTTTCTTCTTTCTCTCTCTCTTTTCACATCAACACGACAATGAACTCACGTGATACACATAGCTCAAAAAAATATACGTATGCAAAGAACAATGTTCCACCTGTACACATGTGCAAATATTCAAGGTAAGCCTAACTTAGTTTCACCATAAAAATCAATGGACTGCGATGAACAACTGAATTATTTTGCAACAACAGTAAAGAACATTTCAGAACTATGCCTGATCACACGTATATGTACACACACACACACACACACACACCCCCACACACACACACACACACACACACACATATGCCCTTATGTTTTTTTCCATTGTTCATAATAAATATATTGTTTGTATATATGTAAGTCGGTCTGATGTTATCTTATTTTAATGTTGGATTCGAAGACACACATATTTATCCTCTACAGTCCCCTGTGTGTGAACTCTTCACCGCCTACTTTAAAACATCTCAGAAAAATGCAACTTTACTCAATTTTCCATAAAAATTAATTTTAACTAAATAACTTGATACTCAATGAATATTTGTAATTTTTGGATATACCACTATTTTCGACATGACAGTTAAGTATGTAATATTGTTTTTGCTTAAAACGACATATTTTTAAAAAATAGATCCATCGACCACCAAACCAAATTTTAAGATGAAATGTGCACAGTGATAACCAAGGTAACAAAATTCTCAATGTTTTAGTAATATATGCGGTACTTTCAATAAGTTTTCAGACTTATTTTGTATGGCCACTTTTATTGATGGTACACACATGAAACTTTTATTGATGGTACACGCATGAAACTTTTATTGATAGTACACACATGAAACTTTTATTGATAGTACACACATGAAACTTTTATTGATAGTACACGCATGAAACTTTTATTGATGGTACACACATGAAACTTTTATTGATAGTACACACATGAAACTTTTATTGATAGTACACGCATGAAACTTTTATTGATAGTACACGCATGAAACTTTTATTGATAGTACACGCATGAAACTTTTATTGATGGTACACACATGAAACTTTTATTGATAGTACACACATGAAACTTTTATTGATAGCACACACATGAAACTTTTATTGATAGTACACGCATGAAACTTTTATTGATAGTACACGCATGAAACTTTTATTGATAGTACACACATGAAACTTTTATTGATAGTACACACATGAAACTTTTATTGATGGTACACACATGAAACTTTTATTGATAGTACACACATGAAACTTTTATTGATAGTACACACATGAAACTTTTATTGATAGTACACACATGAAACTTTTATTGATGGTACACACATGAAACTTTTATTGATAGTACACACATGAAACCTTTATTGATAGTACACACATGAAACTTTTATTGATAGTACACGCATGAAACTTTTATTGATGGTACACGCATGAAACTTTTATTGATAGTACACACATGAAACTTTTATTGATAGTACACACATGAAACTTTTATTGATAGTACACACATGAAACTTTTATTGATAGTACACACATGAAACTTTTATTGATAGTACACACATGAAACTTTTATTGATAGTACACACATGAAATTTTTATTGATGGTACACACATGAAACTTTTATTGATAGCACACACATGAAACTTTTATTGATAGTACACACATGAAACTTTTATTGATAGTACACGCATGAAACTTTTATTGATAGTACACGCATGAAATTTTTATTGATGGTACACACATGAAACTTTTATTGATAGCACACACATGAAACTTTTATTGATAGTACACACATGAAACTTTTATTGATGGTACACGCATGAAACTTTTATTGATAGTACACACATGAAACTTTTATTGATAGTACACACATGAAACTTTTATTGATGGTACACGCATGAAACTTTTATTGATAGTACACACATGAAACTTTTATTGATAGTACACACATGAAACATTTATTGATGGTACACACATGAAACTTTTATTGATAGTACACACATGAAACTTTTATTGATAGTACACACATGAAACTTTTATTGATAGTACACACATGAAACTTTTATTGAGAGTACACCCATGAAACTTTTATTGATAGTACACACATGAAACTTTTATTGATAGTACACACATGAAACTTTTATTGATGGTACACACATGAAACTTTTATTGATAGTACACACATGAAACTTTTATTGATAGTACACAGATAAAACTTTTATTGATAGTACACGCATGAAACTTTTATTGATAGTACACAGATGAAACTTTTATTGATAGTACACGCATTAAACTTTTATTGATAGTACACACATGAAACTTTTATTGATAGTACACGCATGAAACTTTTATTGATAGTACACGCATGAAACTTTTATTGATGGTACACACATGAAACTTTTATTGATAGTACACACATGAAACTTTTATTGATGGTACACACATGAAACTTTTATTGATAGTACACACATGAAACTTTTATTGATAGTACACACATGAAACTTTTATTGATAGTACACACATGAAACTTTTATTGATAGTACACACATGAAACTTTTATTGATAGTACACGCATGAAACTTTTATTGATGGTACACGCATGAAACTTTTATTGATACTACACACATGAAACTTTTATTGATAGTACACACATGAAACTTTTATTGATAGTACACACATGAAACATTTATTGATGGTACACACATGAAACTTTTATTGATAGTACACACATGAAACTTTTATTGATAGTACACACATGAAACTTTTATTGATAGTACACGCATGAAACTTTTATTGATGGTACTCGCATGAAACATTTATTGATGGTACACACATGAAACTTTTATTGATAGTACACACATGAAACTTTTATTGATAGTACACAGATAAAACTTTTATTGATAGTACACGCATGAAACTTTTATTGATGGTACACGCATGAAACTTTTATTGATAGTACACACATGAAACTTTTATTGATAGTACACCCATGAAACTTTTATTGATAGTACACGCATGAAACTTTTATTGATAGTACACACATGAAACTTTTATTGATGGTACACACATGAAACTTTTATTGATAGCACACACATGAAACTTTTATTGATAGTAAACACATGAAACTTTTATTAATAGTACACACATGAAACTTTTATTGATAGTACACACATGAAACGTTTATTGATAGTACACGCATGAAACTTTTATTGATAGTACACGCATGAAACTTTTATTGATAGTACACACATGAAACTTTTATTGATAGTACACACATGAAACTTTTATTGATGGTACACACATGAAACTTTTATTCATGGTACACACATGAAACTTTTATTGATGGTACACACATGAAACTTTTATTGATAGTACACCCATGAAACTTTTATTGATAGAACACACATGAAACTTTTATTGATAGTACACGCATGAAACTTTTATTGATAGTACACACATGAAACTTTTATTGATAGTACACACATGAAACTTTTATTAATAGTACACACATGAAACTTTTATTGATAGTACACGCATGAAACTTTTATTGATAGTACACACATGAAACTTTTATTGATAGTACACACATGAAACTTTTATTGATAGTACACACATGAAACTTTTATTGATAGTACACGCATGAAACTTTTATTGATAGTACACGCATGAAACTTTTATTGATAGTACACGCATGAAACTTTTATTGATAGTACCCACATGAAACTTTTATTGATAGTACACACATGAAACTTTTATTGATGGTAGACGCATGAAACTTTTATTTATAGAACACACATGAAACTTTTATTTATAGTACACACATAAAACTTTTATTGATAATACACGCATGAAACTTTTATTGATAATACACGCATGAAACTTTTATTGAGAGTACACGCATGAAACTTTTATTGATAGTACACGCATGAAACTTTTATTGATGGTACACGCATGAAACTTTTATTGATGGTACACGCATGAAACTTTTATTGATGGTACACACATGAAACTTTTATTGATGGTACACACATGAAACTTTTATCGATGGTACACGCATGACACTTTTATTGATGGTATACACATGAAACATTTATTGATAGTACACACATGAAACTTTTATTGATAGTACACACATGAAACTTTTATTGATGGTACACACATGAAACTTTTATTGATAGTACACACATAAAACTTTTATTGATAGTACACACATGAAACTTTTATTGATAGAACACACATGAAACTTTTATTGATGGTACACACATGAAACTTTTATTGATGGTACACACATGAAACTTTTATTGATGGTACACACATGAAACTTTTATTGATAATACACACATGAAACTTTTATTGATAGTACACGCATGAAACTTTTATTGATAGTACACGCATGAAACTTTTTATTGATAGTACACACATGAAACTTTTATTGATATTAGATGCATGAAACTTTTATTGATAGTACACACATGAAACTTTTATTGATAGTACACACATGTAACTTTTATTGATAGTACACACATGAAACTTTTATTGATAGTACACGCATGAACCTTTTATTGATAGTACACACATGTAACTTTTATTGATAGTACACACATGAAACTTTTATTGATAGTACACGCATGAACCTTTTATTGATGGTACACGCATGAAACTTTTATTGATGGTACATGCATGAAACTTTTATTGATGGTACACACATGAAACTTTTATTGATGGTACACACATGAAACTTTTATTGATAGTACACGCATGACAATTTTATTGATGGTACACACATGAAACTTTTATTAATAGTACACACATGAAACTTCTATTGATAATACACACATGAAACTTTTATTGATAGTACACACATGAAACTTTTATTGATAGTACACACATGAAACTTTTATTGATAGTACACGCATGAAACTTTTATTGATAGTACACACATGAAACTTTTATTGATGGTACACACATGAAACTTTTATTGATAGTACACACATGAAACTTTTATTGATAGTACACACATGAAACTTTTATTGATAGTACACACATGAAACTTTTATTCATGGTACACACATGAAACTTTTATTGATGGTACACACATGAAACTTTTATTGATAGTACACGCATGAAACTTTTATTGATAGAACACACATGAAACTTTTATTGATAGTACACGCATGAAACTTTTATTGATAGTACACACATGAAACTTTTATTGATAGTACACACATGAAACTTTTATTAATAGTACACACATGAAACTTTTATTGATAGTACACGCATGAAACTTTTATTGATAGTACACACATGAAACTTTTATTGATAGTACACACATGAAACTTTTATTGATAGTACACGCATGAAAATTTTATTGATAGTACACGCATGAAACTTTTATAGATAGTACACGCATGAAACTTTTATTGATAGTACACACATGAAACTTTTATTGATAGTACACACATGAAACTTTTATTGATGGTACACGCATGAAACTTTTATTTATAGAACACACATTAAACTTTTATTTATAGTACACACATAAAACTTTTATTGATAATACACGCATGAAACTTTTATTGATAATACACGCATGAAACTTTTATTGAGAGTACACGCATGAAACTTTTATTGATAGTACACGCATGAAACTTTTATTGATGGTACACGCATGAAACTTTTATTGATGGTACACGCATGAAACTTTTATTGATGGTACACACATGAAACTTTTATTGATGGTACACACATGAAACTTTTATCGATGGTACACGCATGACACTTTTATTGATGGTACACACATGAAACATTTATTGATAGTACACACATGAAACTTTTATTGATAGTACACACATGAAACTTTTATTGATGGTACACACATGAAACTTTTATTGATAGTACACACATAAAACTTTTATTGATAGTACACACATGAAACTTTTATTGATAGAACACACATGAAACTTTTATTGATGGTACACACATGAAACTTTTATTGATGGTACACACATGAAACTTTTATTGATGGTACACACATGAAACTTTTATTGATAATACACACATGAAACTTTTATTGATAGTACACGCATGAAACTTTTATTGATAGTACACGCATGAAACTTTTTATTGATAGTACACACATGAAACTTTTATTGATAGTACACGCATGAAACTTTTATTGATAGTACACACATGAAATTTTTATTGATAGTACACACATGTAACTTTTATTGATAGTACACACATGAAACTTTTATTGATAGTACACGCATGAACCTTTTATTGATAGTACACACATGTAACTTTTATTGATAGTACACACATGAAACTTTTATTGATAGTACACGCATGAACCTTTTATTGATGGTACACGCATGAAACTTTTATTGATGGTACATGCATGAAACTTTTATTGATGGTACACACATGAAACTTTTATTGATGGTACACACATGAAACTTTTATTGATAGTACACGCATGACAATTTTATTGATGGTACACACATGAAACTTTTATTAATAGTACACACATGAAACTTCTATTGATAATACACACATGAAACTTTTATTGATGGTACACACATGAAACTTTTATTGATAGTACACACATGAAACTTTTATTGATAGTACACGCATGAAACTTTTATTGATAGAATACACATGAAACTTTTATTGATGGTACACACATGAAACTTTTATTGATAGTACACACATGAAACTTTTATTGATAGTACACACATGAAACTTTTATTGATAGTACACACATGAAACTTTTATTGATGGTACACACATGAAACTTTTATTGATAGTACACGCATGAAACTTTTATTGATAGAACACACATGAAACATTTATTGATAGTACACACATGAAACTTTTATTGATAGTACACACATGAAACTTTTATTGATAGTACACACATGAAACTTTTATTGATAGAACACACATGAAACTTTTATTGATGGTACACACATGAAACATTTATTGATGGTACACACATGAAACTTTTATTGATGGTACACACATGAAACTTTTATTGATAGTACACACATGAAACTTTTATTGATAGTACACGCATGAAACTCTAGGTCCTTTCAAAGTAATCTCCTCCGGCTTCAATGCACTTGTTGTACTGTTCCAACAACTTCTGGAAGGCTCCATGGCAGTCTTCATGTGTGAGTGTGTCAATGACTCTTGCCACATCCTCTTTCATCTCTTCAATTGTCTCTTAATGACAGCCTCTAAGGTTTTCCTTGAGATTAGGGAATAGTCAAAAGTCACAGGGAGCAAGGTCTGGACTATAGGGAGGGTGAGGAACTGTCTTGATGCCCATTTTGGTCAAAGAGCCTGTGACAAGGATGGGGTTATGGATGGTGCATTCATTCTTCCCCATTTTCAATTCCTCACAAATAATTGTGTGCACACTTCCCATACTGAAATTAAATTGTGCACTTATTGTCTTTATAGACACACGAGAGTCTTTATCCATGAAATTCTTTATTTGGCCAATCAATTCTGGTGTTCTGACTTCCTTACTCTTCACAAAGCTCTAACCATATCTCACAGACTCCCTGCCTTCCTTGAATCTCTTAGACTACTCAAAAACCGATGTTCGATTCATGCAAGATACTCCATATGTTTCTGTGGCATTTTTTCCAAGTTTAAAACAGAATTTTATTACATATTGTTCTTCTAAAGTGTCCTCACGTCCAGATTGCAGTTTTGAAATTCACCAGCTTTAGTAGAGTGTATTCCAATTCCTGCTGTAGCTGTTCATTTGAACCTGAAATCATAAAAAATTGGTCGGTCATCTCATAAGATATATAGCAATGACATATTGAAGTTTCAAGAGTCTATGACAATATTAAATACCTGTTCAAAAAAGTCTGGAAACTTATTTAAGGCACCTCATAAAAAATTAAAAAAACAAAATTGAAAAACTTGTATTTAACATAAAACGAAAATCTGTTCAACCAACCTGCACTTTATGCGTTTCACCCACATCGACAATATCGGAATAATATCCTCTCTGTTTAATGACGGGATATGAATGCTGTTCAGTTTTAACAACATTTTCTTGTTTTACGGGTGATGCTAAATCATTCCTGCGGGGAAGAATCTTAAAAGTGTGTCTGTGACGACTTTTCGAACTCATGATTTATTCTGAAAGAAATTAGAAAGATTTTTCGGTTTTATATTTCTGGATTTTTGAGATGAGGATGATTTAATAATTTGTTTCGTTTGCATTATTTGAGCTACTGTTCTCATCTTCAGTGTTATTTTCACAAACGTTTTGGCTGATTTCACCGCTGACCTTTTTTCAGCTGTCAAACAAGACTTCTACCTGATCATGGCTGATGGAATGAGAGTATGCTACCCCTAGTGGATTAAATGATGGGCCTTCTTTGAAATTCTGTGCAAGTTCCTAATTTAACAGAAAGATTCCCAAGTTTGACAATATGTCGATGGTTACATTGGCTGAAACATTGTCAAAATAACACTCAAGATAGGAACAGTAGTCCGAAGAATCCAAATAATCCAAATAATAATAATAATAATAATAATAATAATAATAATAATAACCTAAATAACATCTTTATTTAAAATTCCCCAACAAATTAAAAAAAAAAGGAAAAAATAAGTCCACATATTATCTCCCCCTAGAAGCTTAACCAGAATGGCTCTCTGTCATATATCTGAATGTAAATGAGACTCTTTAATAAGAAGTAAAATGTCTTAACCCAAATGATAACATGTGTGGGGAAGCCCCCTCCCCAAATGTTTACTTGTCCATCCAAGACACTGCTCTATACATATATATATATATATATATATATATATATATATATATATATATATATATATATATATCATATATATCATATATATATATATATATCATATATATATATCATATATATTGAGCAGTGACCACTATGAAAAAGTAGACTTTATACACTAGTCAGTGATTGAATTTTTTTTGTTGTTGTTGTTGTTGTTTGACCGGAGTGATCAGAATAAGTAAGAAGTAATTTCAGCAGGCAGATAATTTTTTTTTCTCTTTGGTGTTACCCATAAGATCCAATATTCTATCTATGTATAAGAGCATAACTTATTAACTACCTATATTGATTCTTATTTTATTTATTTACAAATCACTATAATTTAGACATACGGTCTTTCTACCATTTAGTTACTGAAATTGTTTCTTTATACTATTCTTATGTAGGGAAAAACAAGAAAAAATAACTAAATAAACAAAAAAAAAAAAATTATAAAGACCATAGCCAACCATGATCTTCACTACCCATTACTGTGCACGCCTGTGTAAGGGAGACCTATCTACAAATTCCTTCCTACAGAGAGAAGATTTCAACTTATACGAAGCAGATATTAATAATGCCTTCAAAATTTTTATTCTATTTATTTATTTATTTATTTGGCTGTTCTGTCTGTGTCCATTTATGTTCTTTATGTATGTGTAATAGTGTATGATATCTTCCATATACATGAGAGGTATACACCATCCCTGCGTCAGAGCCACAGGTAAAACAATTCTGGGTCTGGTTTTGCCACAAACACCACAACATGAAAAATGTAAACTACAAATATCACAAATTATGGAACCCAGAAGAAAGATCTGGGTGTCATGATCAGCAGGTGTTCCCTCGGTAGCCAGCATGGGGGACCTGGTCGTCATCCTGTGAATGTTGGCCCACTTTCTAATTTCAGAAATGCATAAAACACAGACGCTGAACAAGTAAGTATAACCTCTATTTTCAGGGACCAAAATGAAACGGACCAAACACAGCACAGCCAAGATAACCATCACAAAAGAAAATTCCAAAGGAGGAAATGGACAATGAAAGAGAATAGACTCGTAATGGAATGCTATTATAGAAGTCATCCTAAATATAGATAAGGAGGTTATCAGAAATGAATGAAAGAGCTATGGGACTTGTCCAGTAACTACCATATGACAGAATAAAGAATTGAAGACCAAGCAAGACTGATACTCAAGGAAGGCTGGCTCTCAAAACTGGAACTAACAGAAATACAGCAAAAAATAAATGAGGAAACTGAGCATGAAGCAGCCCCCACTGGAACCACACATGTAGAAATCGCACAAGCCCCACAAGTGGAAACACCACAGACAGAGAACCTGTGAAGACTGGACTCTACAAATGTGGAAATTGAGCACAATGAAACAGAGATAACAGAGGATGAAGCAAGTGAAATAGAAAAAATAATACAGTTCATGAAAAAAAAAAGATACAATCACACACCTGAACAATTTAATATACATATAAAAGATGGTAAGTATGAAGTTCAAATCAGAAAAAGAGCTAGGGAAAGATGCACAGATAAAACCTGGATGGGAAATGAGGCTAGAAACCCAAGTTAACAAGCAGAAAAAAGAAGCCAAAACGATAAACACGAAGAAAGCAATGTGGATATGATGGAAAATTGGAAATGTGACTAGCAGGGAGAGACTAAACAAGAAACATGAAGAACTGAACCAAAAAATAGCAGCGAAAGAAGCGAAATTAAGACATTATAAATACAAACCTGAGCAATGCAAGCAAAACCACACATTTGAAAACATGGAGAACCAATCCTACCAAAATGTGAATGGAAGAAAAACAAAAACCGAACAACCAAACTCGATGGAAACAAAACTCTACTGGAGTAAGATATGGGAAGAATGATGAAACCACAATAGAAATGCCAAATGGCTGAAAAACATGAAAGAAGAGTTACAACAAATCGAAGAAGGAACAGTGAATGAAATCAGCATGGCATGGATCGACTACAAAAAAGCGTATAACAGCATCCCCCAAGCATGAATAATAGAATGCTTAAAAATGTATAAATACCAAGCAGAATTATCAGCATAATAGAAAATGCAAGTTTGGGGTGCAATTGGAATTGACAGCTGGCGGACAACACATAACAGAAATTAACATACAAAGAAACATCTTCCAAGGAGACTAACTATCACCATTACTGTTCATTATAACCATGATGCTCCTGAACAATATACTGAGAATATGTTAAGCCGGATATAGTTTCTTTTTTTTTTTTTTTTTTTTACACAGTGATCACCACTTATCAAGGCCCGGAAGCCACTCAGGGATAAGGGTTATTGCAAGTACATTAATTTAGTGAGGAGATTTGCTGAAGTGTTTACTTAAGGGGGCGGTTCATTAGGAATTTGTTAACATTGGACTTGAAGACATCCAAGTTGTAGTCCGGAGGGAAGCAGGCAGACGGAACAGAGTTCCACAGAGTTTCTCTGATACAGAGGAAAAAATGAACCACTTGATGTACATGGACGATTTGAAACTTTTTGCAAGGACAGAAAATGAGCTAGAGACACTAATTAACACTACCAGGATCTTTAGCCAGGATATCAAAATGGAATTTGGAATGGAAAAGTGCTCACTACTAGTTATAAAAAAGGGAAAACTGGAAATGGCAGAAGGCATGGAACTACCAAACCAAATGGAGATGAGGGCACTAGGGGAACAAGACGACTATAAATACTTGGGAATTCTGGAAGCGGACACCATCAAAACAACAGAATTGGAAATACCTCAGGAGAATAAGAAAACTCCCGGAAACGAAATAATATAGCAGAAACCTATTGAAAGGTATAAATACATGGGCAGTATCACTAGTAAGATACTCTGGACCGTTTATAGGGTGGACAAAAGAAGAACTGAGACAGCTCGATCAGAAAATCAGGAAATTCATGACCAATGCACTACACCAAAAGGATGATATTGACAGATTCTACATGAAAAGGAAAGACGGCAGGAGAGGACTGGTCTGTGAGGAATAAATGTAACGTCAGGGTTTTTTTTAGTTTGTATGATTTTTAAGAAAAACAAAAATAACAGAGTTAGATAGAAAGAATATATTGTACAAGAAAGTGAACAAAGAAAAGTTATTGGTATTTTTGATTAAGTTAGACAGTCTCTAGTCTTGTGTTAGGTTGCAATATTTTCCCATGAGAATATTAGCCTTGTGGTTTATACAATGGCGAGCATAATATACAAGTGAATGGGTAAGTCCCCATAACACACTCCTCTCCGTAAGAATGAATATCTGGTAATAGTTTGCAAATCCAAAAAGACATTGTAATTCAGTAATATTTTTTAGAGCTGGCATATCCTTTACACTTGTGGCCCTTTCCGGGTTCGGTCTTCTACTGGTTTTGTCTATGATGTGTCCCAAATATTTTATTTCTTTTATGAAGAAATCACACTTTCCATTCTTTTATTTTAAATTCAAAATCCTGTATCCGAGAGAATATTTTGTGGACATGTTCTTGATGTTGTTCTCTGGTCTTATTATTATGATAAAATCGTCCAAGTATGCTATTACAAAATTGTTGTAGACCCATGCTAGGGGTCACAAATGAAAGAAATCACAAGTAGTGTAAAGTGTATAAATATAATATGTATTTATCATAAAGAATACAGGAGCCACTAAAGTGGTATGAGGGGAACATGTTCGTAGCATGCAGTTAAATATGGTATGAATGTCTCCATCTAGTCTCTGAAACCAGTGGTAGGACTGGTTGATTCCACTTAGTTCTCAAATAGGGGTGATTTCTATCCCACAACACCTCCCTTTCTCAGCTTTTAATTTCTTCTGGAATGATCGTATAGCTCTTTTTTCTGGAATTGATCTGTATTGGGCCCGTCATTTTCCTTTTCCTGGAGAACCGGCATTGTCCGGCGGCTTGTGCTGTTACCAGGTCGAACGTGCCATATATCTGGTCCATTACCTCTTCTTGCTCAGCAGGAGGTTGTCTTTCGTCATCTGTGATACATTTCCGAATTTGGTTCAAATGCTTCTTGTGAATAAATCTTGGATCTTCGATAATGTAAACCATCTGCCCAATCCTTTTCTGGACCTTTCCTAGTTCCCACATCGTACTATTATTTTTGTGTTTGTGGAAAAATACTTTTGCACCAGGTAAATACCTCTTTTTAGGAACTATAGTATTTGGCAGTTTCACCTGTTTTGGCAAAAGTTTCTTGAAGACCGACCTAATTTTCCTCGCGAACATTAACTCTGCCAGTGGCATCTTCGATGGAGCGCTTTTTTGTAAAAACTGCTGGAGTGCCTTTTCTGAGGGCGTTCCTTTAGCCTTCTTCAGGGCGCTGTTCAGCGTGTCTACAAACCTCTCTGCCTGACCGTTCAATCGAGGATGATAGGTTGGCATTGTGATGTGGTTAATCTGGAAATCCTTGCAGAAGCTTTTAAAATCTGCTGAAGTGAATTGTGTGCCATTGTCTGAACAATCAACCACACCAAACCTAGCATACAATTTGTGAAGAGCACTGATTGTAAAATCTGTCATTGGACTTTTACATTGAAATTCCTCAGGACATTTTGAAAAACTGTCTATTAAATAATAGTTTCCATCAGTGGGCCTGCATAATCTACATGTATTCTTTGCTATGAGTAGTCCGCTTTAGGTCACAGGCTAAATAGTATTGGGTGCGTTTTTGCAGCCAATGCACATCCTGAGGCGAATTTCTGTCTACCCAGTTACGGAAGCACAAAATGTATATAATGGCACCATTGAAATAAAAAATATTGTTATATTTTAATGTTAAACATGTTTTTTTTGCAAACATATTTAAGTTTTATTTTTTTTTTCAAACATATTTACGTTTTTTTTTTTTTGTTTTTGCAAACATATTTAAGTTTTATTTTTCCAAACATTTACGTTTTGTTGCTTGTTTATTTTCAAACATTTACGTTTGTTTGTTTTTACGTTTTTTTTTTGTTTTTTTTTGCAAGCATAAACTAAATGTTTTTGCTATATTTTTCTTTTAAACATATTTATGGGTATTTTTTACGCTCTTATAATAATAATAATAATAATAATAATAATAATAATAATAATAATAATAATAATAATAATAAATCAACGTTTTTTTTTAATCTTTTTTTATGGATCCCCCCTTTTTTTTTCTTAATTTTACTGCACTTATTTTACCTTTTCCGCGAGTATATATATATATATATATATATATATATATATATATATATATATATATATATATATATGCGCCTGATCAAAGAGCCCACACACACAAAAAAAACGTAAATATGTTTGAAAAAATAAAACTTAAATATGTTTAAAACACACACACACACACACACACACACACACACACACAAAAAAAAAAACATGTTTAATATTAAAATATAACAAAAACATTTATTTTTATTTCAAGGGTGCCTTTATATACATTTTGTGCTTCCATAACTGGGTGGACAGACAGTAACGCCACCTATAGTTAAACGGAGGAAACAGGCTCTCTCTTTCTTCATGATTACCATAGCAGAGGATTTTTCTTTCATTTCAAATGAAATAAATGTACTTGTTAAGATAGAGTCGACAGATCGATTTTTTTTAATATGTAGTTTTAAGCAAAAACAACAGTACTTACTTGATTTCCATGGCGAAAATAGTAATATATCAAAAAATTACGAAAATTCATCGAGTAGAACAACTGCTATTGTGTTGTTAGTAAAAAAAAAAAAAAAAGCCTATCGCTATCTGCTAAAACAAAATGCAAGCTATTACAATGTCGAAAATGGAGATAAGTATGTTCCTTCTATTCGCAATCTTCAAGGTGTTCACATCTAGGGAAAATGCCATTTCCCTCAATTTTCCGAAAAAATACTTTTAACTATAAATAATTTTCTATTCGTTGAATTTTCGTAATTTTTTAATCTATTACTATTTTCGACATGACATTTAAGTAAGTGCTGTTGTTTTTGCTTAAAACAACATATTTTAAAAAATCGATCTGTCGACTATATCTTAATTTAACAAGCACCGAGATAAATTCTTAATTGTGATTGGCGACGAGCACCCTTTCTAGTACGATTTTAAAAAGGTTATTTTTGGTACTTTACGTTATTGTATTATTGAAACTGTATTATTTTATTTTAATAATAAATTACTGATTTTTTTTTTTTACGACCTAACCCAGCCGTAGTATAAACACTGCCAACCTCTCCATGTTAAGCACGGCTTTCGAAATAAACACCCCAACCTCAAAAGCCGTTCTTAGCATGGGGAGGTTGAGGTGTTTATACGACGTTGGGTTATGGCTTAAAAAAATACCAATTATTGATTAATAGTAAATATGAAATAATAATGCATGTCACGTAAAGACGAGAAACACATGAGAAGTAAGTAGTCACGCAATTCTATTGATATATTTTAAAAATTAAAACAACCATAATTTACGCCACAAAAAATCTGTAAAATGTTTGAGTTATTTTTAGTAAAAAAAAAAAAAACTGATGTTAATTAGAAAAAAATGTGATACTTTGCTCAATTTTAATCAGATAAGTTCGGTTAAAAAAATTAAAGCTAATATACCTTTTTTTCTCTTCATTTATTCGTTTTCAAAATATGAACGTGATTTCAGTTGTTAACTGTTATACAAACACATGCTGTAGGTTGTCATGGTAACGGAGATCAGGCATTCGTTCAAATTCGGACAAAATTACCATGCACTTCGAAATTATGACATCACAAAATTTTTATTTTGGAGAATTTTGTTTTGTTTTAAACTTAAGAATTTTATTTTTTATTTTCATAGTTTTATTTTGAATTCCCAAATATTTATTAAACACTTCTGTGATGTCATAATGATTATCTTCCCCCCTCTCTCTTTCCCTCTATTGTTATTTTTCAATTTATCTATCTATCTATCTATCTATCTATCTATCTATCTATCTATCTATCTATCTATCTATCTATCTATCTATCTCCCTACTCATCCCTACACTTTTCGTTTCTTTCTTTCTATTTTTTTCTTTTTTTTTTAATAATTTCGCAATCAGCAGGAATACTCTGCAATAAAATTGACAGAATTATGTCCCTTTGGCAACCATCTTATTTGGCTCCGTTCGCAGTATCTCAAATTTGAATTTACGTTTTTTAAAATTTGAGACTATAGTTTTAATCGTCGGCGTTCATCTTATTGTTTCTTGATAAATTTCGAATCTTTAACGCAGTCTTTTCAGCGAAAAATGAAACTGATATTCTACTTTTTTGTCGATTACATGGGGGGGGGGGATTCTGCATAATAGCGATTGAAAAAAAATTGAATTGATAATTTAAGTAGGTAATCACATTGCTATATAAATTTAACATAGAATGATCACCCGCTTCCTGACAAACATTATGAGGGGAAGAGGAATAATCGGAACCATTTTTTTCTGATTTCTGGAGTTTACTTGATGTAGAACTTTGTTTCAATAAATATGTGATCATCGATAATATATATGCGCAGACTATTTTTAAATTTTAATTCATATATATATATATATATATATATATATATATATATATATATATATATATATATATATATATATATATATATATATATATGACAATGTTTATTTTACGTCTGCCCTAAATATTTGCTGACTTTGCAATATTTTTTCAGATTATTTATTTATTAGTTTTCTATCTTTCTGCATCCAAAATAAAAATGCTTAAAATTGTTTCTGCGCATATATGTCTGCGCATGAATTAATAGAAAAACAAATAACTATATTTTGGACCAATCAGAGGATTTTCTAAATTTATTGGAAATTGGCGCGTTGACCTTACAGGCCAGATTTTTCTTCGATACACCAGTTGAGCCAAAATTCACAACAGATCTGAGATGTACATCGCCTCCTTCCCCTCCTCTGTTGGGCCTTGAGCCACGGCTATATCTCGGTGTTCGTGCTTTGCGACTGCTGCTACGTCAACTCATGTATACACTCATAAGCATACGCACGCAGGAAATACCAAGGTCTCATGTATGATATGAAAAGAAACTGGAATCTAAAGGGGATATCAATCATACCAGTTATCATAGGTGCCACAGGACTTATGAAGAAGAACCTGAAGTCCTACCTAACTAATATTCCTGGTGAACCAAGTGCAAAAGAGATTCAGACAATTGCACTTAAGGGAACAGCGAGGATACTAAAAAGAGCTCTCGGTTGGTTTCAATAAAAAAGCGGGGCAATGTTGGCAGCTGGTTTGGCTGCCCCATAGCCAGCATTACAATCTTCAAAGGAAGAAAAAAAAAAAAAAAAAAAAAAATCAATCACACAATTCATTAACTCTTTCTCGTTATAGTATGATCATCAAAAACCAATGTATAAACTTATTCATTGAAACTTTTCTTACTGAACTTTCTTTTTACTATGAAAACAAAACTTTTGAAAACAACGACTTTCAGGTCTGTGTAATTCATGACCCATAAGTTATCGACCCTGACTTCCTCGATATCTCAGCTAAAGATTAGCACTTGTTTTACAAGGGTTCTAAACATTTTTTTTTCCTATTGATGTAAATTTCCATTATAAATATATATAAAATGTCTCTTTTGTGAATGTATTCCTTCTGAACTGATTATTCTGCTCGTGTTTGTCATATAACATTTCTCTTGATTTATCACATTTAATCATAAACTTAAAAACAATTTTCACTGAAAATATTTCTCTGAAACCGGCTCATCCCCAAAATACCTTGCCCAAATTGGAACCCTTGTAAGGGACCTTCCAAAAGTAACAGAAGCACTTTCCTAAATTCCAGTCTTTCCTCACTGTGGTAAGGGCTTTGGTAAGATAGTAGTATGAAAATTACTCAACTAAAAGGGCTCTAGTGAAAATCTAGGAGGAGTCTACATCAAGATTCGTCATCTCCTGGTTATCTAATAGCGTGAAAGTGCTAACGTTTCCGTGCTATTCCTGTGTTTTGGGCGAAACCTTCCACAACTTTGCGTGCTACCGTTGGGCCTTGCTGCTCTCAGTGTAAGAGGTAAGCACCTGCAATTATGCAGGTCAATGAATACCTGCGACTAATGAGGAGGAATTCATGCAGACTGGATAATCCTGAGGCATGATAATCATGTTATATGCAGAAGGCCGATTTATTTAACAACGGCAACAAATCAGAAGCGTCCGTCAAAAAGAAAAGATATCTCATCATGACCTTTTCTTTTAAAATTATTTTTCTGTTTATTTAATTATTTATTTGAGGACTGTTATCCTCATTTTCATAGTTGTTGTTGAAGATGAAGATAACAGTCCGCAAATAAATAAATAAATAAATATAAAAATTACTCATCTCAAAGGATTCCAATCAAAAAATAATCTATCTTATATTTCATAAAAGTGAGAATGTGTGTGTGTGTGTGTGCGCGCATGCGCGCATGTGTGTGTGTGAGGACAATTCTCAACGTATATGCTCAACAAATTTTTAATCTACAGACTTGAAATTTGGTATATAGGTTATTCAGGCACGTGGAAAACTTTTTAATTGGTTTTCATCTGGACAAATGGGCTTCTAACAGGTCAAAATTGAAAAATTGGTATGTGGGAGTTGCTGGATTTTTCTCTGTTTGCTAACTGTTTTATGATTGTGCATGCGTGAATTTGTTCACTTTAAAGATTCCTTATGTTAAGTATAAGTAAAAAATTTCAATTTCAAAAAGCGTGTCATGCTGGCCGAATGGTTATATTACTTGACTCACCATCTTTAGGTTTTTGTTTCAATCTCAGCTTGAGTATTTTTTCCTTTTTTTACTTACAAGAAGTCAACGGTTTAAAAAAAATAATAATACTTGCATGCACATGTTTCAGTTTCTGTATTGATTAAAATATTTATACATATTTTACAACTGGGCAATGTTGGGCAGTCTGCTAGTATATCTATAAAAGTGAGAATGTGTGTGTGAGGACACTTCTCAACCTATATACACAACGAATATTTAATCGACAGACTTGGCATTTGGTATATAGAGTATTCAGATATGTGGAAAACTTTAATCAGTTTTCATCCAGAAAAAAGATTGTTAAGGGATCAAAATTTAAAAATTGTTATGTGGTTATCAGTGAATTTTTATCTGTTTTTAACTGTTTCAGGACTGTGCATGTGTGGTCATGAAACATGAGAGCTTCCTCATGTTAAGTATAAGTTAGTTTGAAAACACTGCTTAAAGATCATGTCAAGCTGGTCTAATGGTTATCGTGCTTGACTCACTGCCTTTAGGCTTTGGTTTCGATCTCAGCTCTAGTATTATTTTTTTATTTACAAGAAGTGAACTCTTTAGAAAAAAACATAATACTTGTGTGCACATGTCTCAGTTTCTTTGTTTTTTTTTTTACTTCATTTTTTTTAAAGGAATTTAACATTACGTTTAATACCAGGTAACGCCAAGTACATCTGCTAGTATATAATATTTTCTTGTTATTTTGTTGTCAATAAAACTGAATACAATTTTTGTATAGATTGCTTTGTCCTTCTTTTAATACTGTGAACCGAAAACTATGAATATTTTATATTCTACTTTTTATGCTTTTATTTCGTTGGTTGTCTTTGTTTTACAGCATATCAACCCTTTTCAGGTTACTTAATACCGAATCCAGTGATTTTGAAGAAAAAGTTTTTAATAGAATATATTTGTTTTTTTCAAGGCGGTTTCTATTCAACCCATAATTGGGATCCTAACAGATACTACCACTCCAGGTCAGAGTGGACCTGGGAGCAATGGCAATTAAAGGGTAGCTTTACACTCCCCAAAGCCTGCAAGCTGGGGACCTCACCGTCAGATATAGTTTAAGGTCATATCCAGGACTCTTTTAAGCTTTTAAAAAATGCACGTATATTCATATGTACTGAATGCGACATGTAAGCTACAATATCCTCCTTCATAAACTGGGGACGTTGTAGAAGGAAAGGCAATATCAAATGAAACAATGACAAAAGTCTATTCATACAAAATAATTTTTATTGACAACATGCTCAGACAACGAAAGATAAAGCGTTTGTAAAGAATACTCTGAAGAAACTGAAATATAGGGAATGTTTATAAGGTTGACAAGAAATTTTTTGCGGTTTCTGACTTTTAAAATTCAGATGAACATATTTCGGTTCAAACAAAAATTTATTGATCGAAATAAGCACCATCAAAATTAATGCACTTTTGTTAATGCAAAACAAGTGTATTTATACCATTAACATAAAAATCTTGCGTTCTAGTGACAAAGAAGTCACTGAAGATGTTTTTAATATCGCTTAGGTTTTTGAAGCATTTCTCATGCAGAAAGTTGTTGAGATGTTTGAAAAAGTGGTAGTCAGTAGGCAAGAGGTCTGGAGAGTATGGCGGATGAGTCAGAGTTTTGTAGCCCAATTCGTTCAACTTCTGCAGGATCGGTTTAGCAATGTGCAGTTGGGTATTGTCATGGAGTAGAATTGAGTCTTTTCTGTTGGCAAATGTTGGGTGTTGTTGTTGAAGTTTCTGATGCATTTCATCCATTTGTTGATAGTACTTTTCCACCGTAATGGTTTTGCCTGCATTCAAAAAACTCTAATAGATGAGACCAGTCGCAGACCACCAAACAGTTAGCATGATCTTCTTTTGGTGCAACTCTGGCTTCGAAAAGTGTTGTGGAGCATTGTCGGCATCTAACCACTGAGCTGAGCATCGCTAGTTGTCGTAAAGAACCTACTTTCATTGCAAGTCACAACCCGGTTGAGAAATGGGTCGTTCTTGTTGCATAAAAGAAGGGAAGACGACACTTCATAACAGCGTTTCTTTTGGTTGTCGTTCAGTTTGTGAGGCACCCACTTATCAAGTTTTCTTTGTTTTTTTTTCATTCTCTCTCAAATGGTTAGAAATTGTTGTATATGTTACGTCTAATTCAGAAGCAAGTTCTCAAACAGCTGTGTGTGGATTGACTTCAAGGCTCTTAATTGATCGTTGTCAACATCCGATGGTCGACCACTATGCTCATCATCTTCAAGACTCTCGTCGCTGCTACGAAATTTCTTAAACCACCGTTCAGTAGTGGTTTCTGGGCCAAACGCTCCATTCATATCGCGAGCTGCATCAGCAGCTTTTTGGTCTAGCTTGAAATAAATGAGAAAATTGGACGGATTTTCTTTTTTTTCCATCTTGTATTCAACGTTCTGAAAAGAAAGCATAATTGTTTTAACACGATTTTATTTAAATGATTAGATAGAGCAAAAACGCTGTTTAAAATGATGTATAGAGTAAAAATATTACAAAACTTATTTGAAAATACATCATTTGAAATCAAAATTAAAAATTCCACAAAAACTTTCTCATCAACCTAATAATAATCGATGTCTGCTTACCTACTTCAAAATTTTCACATAAATCGGAGGGATCTCAATTTTCACAGAGGATTTCCACCCCGCTTTCTACCGTTTAGCTTATAAGTAGCAGGGTTACACGGCGTTGCTCGGGACTGCATAAACAATGAGAAAATTGAAGTTGATTTTGAACATATTTGTTATTCTTAGGATAGAGGAATTTTTAATGTCTATGTATCATTTGCTGTTTCGAGCAAAAAATATTTTACTTACCCTAGGACGGTTATGACACATATATGAAATAATTGTACCTCCCCTAGGATAGGTAATTTACAGCATCTATATGAAATAATTTTATCTTCACGAGGACGGGTAATGTACAACACATATTTAAAATATGTTTACCTGCCTTCGGATGGGTAATTTATATGCATATATGAAACAATTTAGCATACTCTTAGCAGGTATTGTACAGCATATATGAAATAATTTCTTTTCCCACCAAGGCTATCATAATTTTAAGAAAATTGAAATCATTTTTAGACGACGAATCATTAGGATTTCCAAATTAATGCATAAATACATTGTCTTGGTTAATGATTTGGCAACCCTTGCTTCACCATAAATTTCAACATTACTGGGTTTCTTTCCTTCCTCACTATTGGCACTATAATTATAACTGCCTACTATCACTTTTTTTTTTTGCGCTCACAATTTTCCTTTTTTATTTTTGTTCAACCAACACCCTTATACACACCACCACTTTCTTTTCCGCCTTCATGTCACGGGTCCAAGCCTACCTGCCTACTGCTACTTTTTTTTTTTTTTTTTGCTCAACACACAACTCCAAACACCCGGGCAACGCTGGGCACCCAGGCTAGTATAATGATAACTACGAAATCTGCATTAATCGAAATATCATATTTAAGCTCCTATCTCTACATCATAAACACTTTGATCCCCATCTGGCATCAATTGACAAGGATGGCTCTTGTCTAGGGGAGGCCCCATGTTTTGATAAGCTTCTGGGTTTGACCTTTACTCCTGATCTTAAATGGAACATGTACATCAAGTCCGTGGCCAAGGTCGCTGGGAAAATGGTGGGATCCTTCTACCGCTCCAGAAGATATCTCACTAATGATGCAATTCTCTATCTATATAAGAGCCAAGTACGTCCAAAGATGGAGTACTGCTGCCACATCTGGGCGGGAGCTGCTAAAAACAGCCTATCCTGCCTTGACAGAGTACAAAATAAACTTCGTGGCTTGGTGAGGGATGCCCTTTTCTCTACCCTGCAACCTCTTTCCCACAGAAGAGACGTAGCGAGCCTGTTGTTGTTCTATCGTTATTTCCATGGCAAGTGCTCGTCTGACCTCCATTCTCTGGTCCCCCCTCGCCAATCTTTTTCAAAAAACACCCGACTAGCTGAAACCACCGTCAATAATTTTCTCCACTCCTTATCTGTGCCTAAATCAAAACGTAGATTCCATGAACAAAGCTTCTTTCTTAGAACTGCATGCCTGTGGAACGCTGTTCCGCTTGCCTGTTTCCCTCCCAATTTCAACCTGGATGTCTTCAAGTCCAACACAAACAAATTCCTGATGAACCGCCCCCTAAGTAATGACACCTTACCAATTCTCCAATACTATTGCTACACTATCCCTTTGATTACTGTACACACAATAACCATTATCCCCGAGTGGCCATTGGGCCTTGATAAGTGGTGAACTCCATGTAAAAAAAAAAAAAAAAGAAGAAAAATTTTATGACCGAGCAATGCCGGGTGGCCTGCTAGTTATTTTATATAATAGCTTGAATAAAGTTTAAAATGTAAAAGTTAACTATCATGCCTCAGTTGTGCTCTAAACAGAAACATTCATTTTGAACACGCTCCTGTCTTATCAAAGAACCTACTGTTGATTTTATAATCCGG
Source organism: Euprymna scolopes (assembly GCF_053919585.1). Taxonomy (NCBI): domain Eukaryota; kingdom Metazoa; phylum Mollusca; class Cephalopoda; order Sepiida; family Sepiolidae; genus Euprymna; species Euprymna scolopes. The sequence continues at coordinate 73,582,142 of NC_136498.1, forward strand.
ACCCTTCTACTTGTGCAGTGAGAAAACTTCTCAAATACACTTTGAATGTTAGGCTGTATAAGGCTGTTAACTTTGGTCAAAAGCAGACCGTTCCTTCTTTAATCAGAGTTTTTACATTATTAATTTTCTATACTTATTAGAAGCATTGCAATACAAAACCTACCTAAGAACATACCCAGACACATGAAGTACATATGCGTGAAATTAAAAAAAAAAATCAACCCAGCCGTTTCGGAGTCCATAGAGAAGAAACACACACACACACACACACACACACACACACACACACACACACACACACACACACAAAATGCCTTTTATATATAACTAGCTTGGATGCCCGGCGTTGCCCGGGTGTTTGGAGGTGTGTGTTGAGCAAAAAAATAAAATAAAAATAAGTAAGTAGTAGGCAGGTAGGTTTGAACCCGTACCACGAATGAGGAAAAGAATGTAAAAAAGTGACATGTTTACTGTTGCGCCCATCGCCAAACTGAAAGTGACTTAGGTTTAAATTAAGGCTAGACAATCGAAAAGAGGAGATGACTTTCGAAAATATCGGCGAAAAAAGCAACCCCTCTCTGTAGAAAAGTGCCCAGTTGAGGGTGAAGGAATTTATGTTTATGGCCAATTTTTCGATATTTGTCGTCCGAAGGGTCGAGCTTCAAAATGATATTAATCTCGTGAAAATCCGTCGCCTCTGTCGAGAGTTTTAGGCATACATACAAACATACATAGATACATTTAAACAGATTTCTGCCCTTTATATTATAGCTAAGTAAATATTTTTATTGACAACTTGTTAAAACAATGCAAGATAAAGCGTTTATAAAGAATGAGAGTTCAAAGTGTCCGAGAACATTCTAGAATGTGTTTTGTTCGCAAACACATGTTCAATTCCATTATATCCTCGCGTGTTGATGTGTGTGTAGATGGGATTAGTGTTTTGTTAGTGAGATATAGAGTATGTTTTAACATCTGTGCACATTCGGAGATATAGAGACGTAGATGACGTTCAAGTGCACGTTAGAGGCGTGGGTGACGTCACAGCCGTAATAAGAAGTTACACGTGCCGGGAGAATGAGGAAATAAATGTTGCTGTTACAACAGGAAAAGGAGAGTTGAAGTTGTCTACTTTGCAACTGAGGCTACACTGTGTCGGGTAGCATTATAATTAGTCTAGAATTTTGTGTAAAATCTGTGATATGTAACGTTCTTCTTTTTTATTATAATTAAAGTGTCATTTTTCTTCTTTTATTTTTATTATTTCAGTGCATTGTGTGGCCAAACCATGAAACGGTTTTTTCTTCTTTTTCTTTTAGGAAGATGGAGGAGAATTGGATCTAAAAGATAAAAAAGAAACGAAAATGGAAGACAGAGAAAGTTAAGAAGTCGAGCGAGGTCTTCATGACCTTCTTTGAAAGAGCCCACGACAAATTATTTTGATACTCCCACGGCATGTTACGCCCACTTGCTTCAAATTTGTTCAAAGTTAAAACAGATGTGTAAGTTTTAGTGAGAAAGTTGGGTTGGAAAGGAAAACAGTACAGATTAGAGAGTTCCTTGGTTTAAGCACTGCCCCCCCCACCTCCAATAAAAGCCAGAAGGGCGCCAATGAGCTTGATTGAAGACATCTGTAGCTTTACGTACGCCAATTCTACATAATTGCTAAACGCAAAAGACACCACGTCATGTCACAGACTAGAGATGATCATTGGCACCACCCACGGAATAAAATCAAAAACAATCTCTCACTCATCAACTATGACAACGAGCAAATGTCTCTCAACTATAGGACGTGACGCGCGCGCGCACACACACACACACACACACACACAAACACACACACAGACACACACACACACAAACACACACACACACACACACACACACACACACATGAGTATTCTATTCCATTTAAACAACAAAATACATATTAGAAATTTAGGAAAACGAAAACAATGTTTTTTTCTTCAAAATGAATTTTATTTACTTTAAAGATATCTGTTAGCTTTCAGTCATAATAGACTCTTGACAAGAATCTATTATGCCTGAAAGCTAACAGATATCTCTCTTGTCTAGTGATTTTCTTATTTTTTATTTTTGTTTTATTATTATTCATTCTTACATTTATTTTATCAGAGATATTAAAATCTCTCGTGATATTCTTAACATATCTACCATCAGAACTGTGTGTAGAGGACTAGGATATGTAAATCCTAATTCCGTTACAAAAGAATAATGAAACGAATGGAATTGAAGGAAACAAAAACTCAATTGATGGATAAGATAAACGTCGTTTATTTACTGTTGAAAGAATGTTTTAGATATAACATGTGTTCATGCCCGCGCGGGTGTAACCATCGTTCGTTGCGGGACTGGTGTTGTAGAAAGAATAGGAAATGTGTGTTCATCTCACTATCGTTTGTTCACGCGTGGGAAGAGAAGTGAGTGATGTAGTGGAAATTGGAATGTATAGTCCAGCATGTAGACAAAGAAGAGGATAGAGAGTTGACATCAGTTAAACTGCGCGCCATGTTAGAAGTCAGCTACGCGGTGGTGTTCTCAGGGACCAGTAGTAGATAGAGAGAGAAAGAGTGAGAAGGTGTACATACAGTCTGTTAGCTTTTTGCCCCACATAGTAGCAAGTGGTGTGAAGCATGCGTTTGGTCCGTAGACCAACCAGCTCGAAAGCTGGTCCTAAAAGGAAGAAAGCCGCTTATGCTCTTTCTTTTATACTTGTTTCAGGTGGTCTTTTGCGCATGTGTGGACTGTCATTGAAAGGAAGTGATGCTGTCCATCTGTGTGCGTACGTGTGCGCGTGTGTGAGTACATGTGTGTACGTTAGCGTGTGTATATATACACGTGAATGTGAGTGTATGTACGCGAACGTGAATATATGTACGTGTGCGCATATGTATATGACAAATAATATAGCTTGAGATGTGAACGCGTGTTTTTGTGTGAGACTAGAAAAAGCTTGCGCAATACTCCCCTTCCTAGGAAAAAAAAAATATATGCAGTGTATATATATCTATATATATATATATGTATATATATATATATTTTTGTAAGTAATGTTTTCGGCAATTGATTTTTCGTCCTGTTTTTTTGTTTTTTTTACTGTTGGTGTGGTTGTTTGAAAAAAAAACGTCAAAAAAACGGAATGTCAAAAACGGAGTGTGTTTGTAAAAAAAAGTATTCACTTACGCGTGGAAAATGCGTTTACTCTTTTTTTTTTAGGCTGACATTTGTTTGTTTGGTTTTTGTTGTGTGCTGACATGTGCAACGAGTTGCTTGGACAGAGAATTGAATTGTTCGTTTGGAAGGAAAATTTTTTTGTTTCGTTATTGACGTTGTGTGTCAAGTTGACGGTATCTTCGCAAGTGAGTCTGCGGTAATATGTGCATTGTTTGGACGGGCGCTAGTTGCGCATTCGTTCTTGTTGATCAAGGTGTGATTGCAGTTGTCTTCGCATGTGAGTCTGCGGTAGTGTGTATACATTGTCTGTACGAGCGTTTGTTGTGCATCCGTTCGTGGTTGAACGATAGTGTCCGGTTGCCGGCTGTCAACGAAACTTCCAAGTTGTGAGTTTATCAGTGTGCGTGGTGCATCTCAACTCGTATTGTTGATTCAACTTCTTCCTATGTGTTGATAGGGATGTCCTGTAATTGTTTCTTTGTTGTTGCGTCTGCTGTGCGGGAGAGAATGTGTATAGGCCTATGTGATTTTGCTCCTCGCGTTTGTTGCAGGGTAATGTCAGGAAACCGTGAAAAATGTTTGTCGAGCTCGAATTTTTCTTTAAATTCGCTATGAAGTCGACAGCTCTGTGTTTATTTTTCTGCCGAGTCTGACGAGGGGTTTCATCATCGTAGTTCGTTAAGGTCCTTGTCAGTAGCAGTTCACATGTTTTTCTTTGTTGATAAGTTTGTTCTTTTCTTTATCAAATAAAACACGCGTCTCGCTCAAAACAATTAATTTCAAAATGGTAGGGTCTCCATGCTTGTTCGTTTCGCGTCAGTCAGGCGCCAGTTTGTTGTGGACTTGTGGCATAGGACGCAATGCTTGTGCGTCTCGCGTTGGGTTGTCACCATTTTGTGGTGGTGATGCAAAATAGGGAAAATGAATTGTCTTGAGGAAGAAACGAACGACGTGTTAAATTGAATTAAACGAACAGGAATTTCTTTCGTGAAAGAAACAAATGAAAGAAAAGGGTACCACACGTGTTTAGTTTGGCGTGCGTCTCTTGCTGTTAATTGGTGAGAAAGAGTCTATAGTTTGCTGTGCGTCTCTCGTTGTTAGCTAGTTTATTGTTGTAGAGAGAGAGTCTGCGTGTGTATGAGTGCTTTGTTCAATCTCATCCGTTTCATTTTAAAATAAAGAGGTCACCATCATTGTAGAGGACTAGGATATATAAATCTTAATCCCGTTACAAAAGAATAATGAAACGAATGGAATTGAAGGAAACAAAAACTCAATTGATGGATAAGATAAACGTTGTTTATTTACTGTTGAAAGAATGTTTTAGATATAACATGTGTTCATGTCCGTGCGGGTGTAACCATTGTTCATTGCGGGATTGGTGTTGTAGAAAGAATAGGAAATGTGTGTTCATCTCACTATCGTTTGTTCGCATGTGGGAAGAGAAGTGAGTGATGTAGTGAAAATTGGAATGATAGTCCAGCGTGTAGACAAAGAAGAGGATAGAGAGTTGACATCAGTTAAACTGCGCACCATGTTAGAAGTCAGCTACGCGGTGGTGTTCTCAGGGACCAGTAGTAGATAGAGAGAGAAAAAGTGAGAAGGTGTACGTATGGTCTGTTAGCTTTTTGCCCCACATAGTAGCAAGTGGTGTGAAGCACACGGTCGGTCCGTAGACCAACCAGCTCGAAAGCTGGTCCTAAAAGGAAGAAAGCCGCTTATGCTCTTTCTTTTATATTTGTTTCAAGTGGTCTTTTGCGCATGTGTGGACTGTCATTGAAAGGAAGTGACGTCGTCCATCTGTGTGCGTACGTGTGCGCGTGTGTGAGTACATGTGTGTACGTTAGCGTGTGTGTATATACACGTGAATGTGAGTGTATGTACGCGAACGTGAATATATGTACGTGTGTGGACGTGGGCGCGTATGTTTGTGTGCGCGTATGTATATGACAAGTAATATAGCTTGAGATGTGAATGCGTGTTTTTGTGTGAGACTAGAAAAGGCTCGCGCATGTGGCACAATGATAATTGGAGGAGCTCAAGCTCCTCACGTTTGGGAATCTTATATTTGACTTGCCTTGTACTCGAATGGAGATGAGTATATTTGAACATGTTCTATTATAAGATGACGAATACAGTAACCCTTCATTTAAATCAAGCTGACAGAAATTTTGACAAAAATCTAAATCAGTTGAGGTGAAAAAATTAGATAAATGTTGATGACGGAGCTTTTTAAATGGTTAAATTCAGAATAATCTGTTGGAATTTAATTAAAAATATATATTCATATATATCTCAGCCCCCCCCTTTCTCTCTTTTATTCTTTCCCTCCTTTTCTATCGCCCCTTTCTCTCTCGGGGTTCAAAGAGGGAATAATTGTAAAATAGTTGAAATCGAAACCCTGAAGGCAACAGGTCGCAATGCTACAACTCTTCAAGTTAAAGAAAATGTTTATCCTTGAATGTTTAAATGAACTTCTTGTTTTAGAAAATGAGTGTTACTTATTATATTTATAGTTTTATAGTTTTGTCTGTCACTTATTATATTTATAGTTTTATAGGTTTGTCTGTCTCTTATAATATTTATAGTTTTATAGGTTTGTCTGTCTCTTATAATATTTATAGTTTTATAGGTTTGTCTGTCACTTATTATATTTATAGTTTTATAGGTTTGTCTGTCTCTTATAATATTTATAGTTTTATAGGTTTGTCTGTCTCTTATAATATTTATAGTTTTATAGGTTTGTCTGTCTCTTATTATATTTAGAGTTTTATAGTTTTGTCTGTCACTTATTATATTTATAGTTTTATAGTTTTGTCTGTCACTTATTATATTTATAGTTTTATAGGTTTGTCTGTCACTTATTATATTTATAGTTTTATAGGTTTGTCTGTCACTTATTATATTTATAGTTTTATAGTTTTGTCTGTCACTTATTATATTTATAGTTTTATAGGTTTGTCTGTCACTTATTATATTTATAGTTTTATAGTTTTGTCTGTCACTTATTATATTTAGAGTTTTATAGTTTTGTCTGTCACTTATTATATTTATAGTTTTGTCTGTCACTTATTATATTTATAGTTTTATAGTTTTGTCTGTCACTTATTATATTTATAGTTTTATAGTTTTGTCTGTCTCTTATAATATTTATAGTTTTATAGTTTTGTCTGTCACTTATTATATTTATAGTTTTATAGGTTTGTCTGTCACTTATTATATTTATAGTTTTATAGGTTTGTCTGTCTCTTATTATATTTATAGTTTTATATGTTTGTCTGTCACTTATAATATTTATAGTTTTATAGTTTTGTCTGTCACTTATTATATTTATAGTTTTATAGTTTTGTCTGTCACTTATTATATTTATAGTTTTATAGGTTTGTCTGTCACTTATAATATTTATAGTTTTATAGGTTTGTCTGTCTCTTATTATATTTATAGTTTTATAGGTTTGTCTATCACTTATTATATTTATAGTTTTATAGTTTTGTCTGTCACTTATTATATTTATAGTTTTATAGGTTTGTCTGTCTCTTATTATATTTATAGTTTTATAGGTTTGTCTGTCACTTATTATATTTATAGTTTTATAGGTTTGTCTGTCTCTTATTATATTTATAGTTTTATAGTTTTGTCTGTCACTTATAATATTTATAGTTTTATAGTTTTGTCTGTCACTTATTATATTTATAGTTTTATAGTTTTGTCTGTCTCTTATAATATTTATAGTTTTATAGTTTTGTCTGTCACTTATTATATTTATAGTTTTATAGTTTTGTCTGTCTCTTATAATATTTATAGTTTTATAGGTTTGTCTGTCTCTTATTATATTTATAGTTTTATAGGTTTGTCTGTCACTTATAATATTTATAGTTTTATAGTTTTGGCTGTCACTTATTATATTTATAGTTTTATAGTTTTGTCTGTCTCTTATTATATTTAGAGTTTTATAGTTTTGTCTGTCACTTATTATATTTATAGTTTTATAGGTTTGTCTGTCACTTATTATATTTATAGTTTTATAGTTTTGGCTGTCACTTATTATATTTATAGTTTTATAGTTTTGTCTGTCACTTATTATATTTAGAGTTTTATAGTTTTGTCTGTCACTTATTATATTTATAGTTTTATAGGTTTGTCTGTCACTTATTATATTTAGAGTTTTATAGTTTTGTCTGTCACTTATTTATCATTATAGTTTTTGAGTCAGCCATTTGATAAAGTCACGGGGTAGTGGCGCACTGCTTAACCCTTTTGGTTCCGGGTTGCTTACCGCCAAGAAATGGACAAAGAAAAAAAGACAGGCAAGCAAAATACGGTTGAAAAGGAGAAAAGCAAAAAAGAGAAAGAAAAAAAATTATTTTCACACACTTTTCGGCAAGCAGTTATGGCTATCAGACGATGAAACCCCGTTCTGGATAGTCAACAAAAATGAAGCTAAGCTTTGGTGGGTATGAAACACTCACCAATGAGAAACTAAATGAGCCAACTTGTTTACCATGGACAAAGGAGAGGAGCGGATAAGAAAGTATGTTAACGAACTAATCCAAAACAAAAATATGACTTGCAGAAGTCAACATTTAAATTGATCTCGGTAAAGATTGTGTTGTTGGAAAAACTGCTTTTGTCGAAAAACATTTTACTGGTGAACTCGAGAGGCAAAATTTGCCAATGCAAACTGAAGGTCGAGTGGAAGATCGAATTTGTGACTAAATAAATGCCTATGGATCAAGTAGCAAAGGAGACGAGGGTGGCAAAATGCCCCAGAGTTGTGGATGTGTGTTTTTGAACACGATTAAGCCAGGCTAAACAATACTCCCAAGACGAAAAACTAAAATAACGAAATCTGCCAAAGAAACCCCACATAAAAAAGGAACAAAATGTAAGTCTTCTCTCTCTCTTTCACTCCCGTGCGATGAATTAATGTTTCCTTTTGTTTTGCCCTTTTTGTTGTTTATTGATATATTTTCTGCTCGGCGTTTTTAAACATTATCGTAAGACCCCCCCCCCTTCTCGTGATTTGTTTTTTGTTTAATCTTACATTCTTTTCTTTTCTCCTCTTCTCTCTACCCATAGTCTGATTTTGTAATAAAATTGATTTAAACTTTAATATTCGTGTTTGTGTTCCATTGCTCCCATTGTACTGTTTGCTCGTTCATTCCGTATTTGACGGGTTTTTGAAAGAGCTTCATCATCCCGTCTTGTTCAGCGAAATATATCGAATCCAGAGGACATTATCCTTTTCTTTTTCTTTTTTTTCTTAATCTTTTTTATTTCATTTTATGTGAGCATCTTTACATAGCCCCAACATGGGCCGTGATCATAACAATATATATATATATATATATATATATATATATATATATATATATATATATATATATATATATATATATATATATATATATATAGTATAACTCCTATAATTTGAACATCTGCTTCGTTCAAATTAGAGGATGCTGTTCAAGCTTCGTGATAAAAAAATATGCTGCAGTTAACTTTAATTTTCTAAGAATTAAGAAATAGTAAATGAAATTCGTTGCTATATGATACTTCAAGTATATATTAAGTTGAGTTTACGATATATTGCAAGTAAGAATTGTTAAATATTATTACCAGGAACAAAAACATTGAAAATAAATTAAATCTACTCTTACTTGTTAGATATTTATTACCTAATTTATCATCTACAGAAATCATACATTTATGTAAAATACAGTTTTTTAAGTTATTCATTGAATGAGTCTCATTGCAGTTTCTATTTTCATCGATTGAGCTCTCGGTCGCTGCCATTGTATTCCGTAAGCGATCACGAAATCTACAATTTTTTGGTTCTGTAGCTTCTTTATGATTATATCTCTTTGGAGTGATAATGCTTGCAAAACATAGTTGTCACTAAAGTAAGAACTTTTTCCTAGAAATTTTATAACCGTCTCCATAGACTTGTCTGCATCATCCCATGATATTGCTTCATCAGAGTGTTCTTGGTTATTTACATTAGGGTCAAGAGAATGGGAGCTGTCGCTATTTTCATCACCATTACTGGCTTCAGGATATTGATCAGTAGTTTCCTCATCTTGTTGCACCCACATTTCAACATCATTTCCATTAAGTGATTTAAGAACAGCATGGTTGGTCGGTAACCATTTGGTTTCAAGAATTTTTTCTAGACCAGATGTATTCTCTGATTCTTTTAGTTCAGAAACCTTTGGCGCTGGGCATAATTTACCCCATGCTTTTGTGAATGTGCTTGCTCAAACTTGATTCCATACACTTGCGAGAGAAAATATGGCATCTTTGATAGTAAAAAATGGCGCTGAAAATCACTTATACTCACGGTACTATTTATCATATTCATCATGAAATCATTTCTGTAGAAACATTTTAAATTCCAAATAATCCCTTGATCCATAGGTTGGATGAGAGAAGTCACATTAGGTGGTAAGTAGCACACAAAAATATTCCCGCAAGATGACACTAGTTCTGACTCAGGAGGATGTGCTCTACAATTTTCCAACAGAAGCAAGCACTTTGAATCAGGTTTATCTAATTCAAGAAAACGCCTCTAGACAACTGGCACAAATTCTTGCAAAAAACATTTTTTAAACAACTGTTGATTCATCCATCCATTTCGTGAAAAATAATAGGATACTGGCAAAGGCGAAACTCCTTTCAATGCTCGGGGACACTTCGATTTGTCGATGACAAGAAGCTTAAGTTTATGAGTTCCAGAAGCATTAGCACATACCATCACTGTTAGTCTTTCTTTATTTAATGTGAATCCTTTTATTTTCTGCTCCTCGGATTCGGCCAATGTTTTTGTAGGTAAGCATTTCCAATTTACGCCACTTTCATCAGTGTTGTAAACATCCTCTGGTGTTAAACCATAATCGGCAATTATTGTCTTGAATTTGTCACAATAATTTGATGCTGCGTGTGTATCAGCAGACCGTTGTTCGCCTGACATTGTTAATTGTCTTATACCATGTCTACTCTTAAAGCTCCTAAGCCAGCCTTCACTGAATTTCATATTTTCTGCGATATTCAACTCTTCCTTAAGAGATTTTGCTTTAGCAATTAACATGGGCCCAGATATTGCTACACCTTCATTCCGTTTTGCTACAAAGCACTCATGCAATATTCGATCGAATTCAACTGTCTTTGGTCTGCAAAGAGTCCTTCTTTTGACGTGCCTTTTATTTGAAGAGAAAGGAGCAGCTTTCAATATTTCCTCCTTTTTCTTTTTGATGTCAAACAATGTACTTCTTCCAATCTTATAATCTCAATATAACGCTATTTTCAACTCCAGCATCTCATTTTTCTATAATTTGACGTTTTTTGACTAAAGTCAGTGTCACTTGTTTTCTTTTAGAGTTGCAAGCCGTTGTGATGGGTTGTTTTACACTATTTTAAATATAGCAATCTGAAAAGAAAAATTACAGTTAGTGTAAATTAATTATCAATAGCTAATCTACATTAATTACATAGTACCAATATTAACATTTCTGCGCAATATCTGACTAAACCATGTAAACAGTTTTACCGCAACTCCGCATCAAATATGCTAATACAATTTCAATGATGAGGCAGTTCAAGTTTAGAGAAAGTCCAGGTTTAGAAGAAGTCCAAATGAGAGGAAGTCCAATTTTAGAGGAAGTTCAAATTAAAGAAGTTTTACTATATATATATATATATATATATATATATATATATATATATATATATAGTAATCGTGACACCCTGCACTGAAGAATACCGAAAGGATGAAACACTAGTGTCTGTAGGTATTTAATTATTATAGTAAAAAAATAATTATGACAGCCCCTTTAAGAAATTCGTTTCTTATCGTTGAGCACTTTCAGTTTAATTAAAAGTCGGTCAATTTAGCTCTTATGCGTAGATCATCGTATAACGATTTGATCACTGTCTGTCTGACGTAATGAACATTTAAATTAAAATGTTTAAAATTCAACGCTATTTCACACGGTTAATAGTAGCTGAATAGATACGGCCTCCGCTAATCGAGCCAGAGATGTCTCGTGTCGCGGGGTTCGAATCGTTCGACTGGTAGTAATCGTGACACCCTGCACTGAAGAATCCCGAAAGGATGAAACACTAGTGTCTGTAGGTATTTAATTATTATAGTAAAAAAATAATTATGACAGCCCCTTTAAGAAATTCGTTTCTTATCGTTGAGCACTTTCAGTTGAATTAAAAGTCGGTCAATTTAGCTCTTATGCGTAGATCATCGTATAACGATTTGATCATTGTCTGTCTGACGTAATGAACATTTAAATTAAAATGTTTAAAATTCAACGCTATTTCACACGGTTAATAGTAGCCGAATGGATACGGCCTCCGCTAATCGAGCCAGAGATGTCTCGTGTCGCGGGGTTCGAATCGTTCGACTGGTAGTAATCGTGACACCCTGCACTGAAGAATTCCGAAAGGATGAAACACTAGCGTCTGTAGGTATTTAATTATTATAGTAAAAAAATAATTATATATATATATATATATATATATATATATATATATATAATGAAATAAGAATTACAGTTAAGTTTACCAAAATAATCCAAGATGGCAAAACTAAAGTATATTATAAATATTGAAGAGTTAATATTTATAAAGTAATCTCAGCCAAATGTAAAAGCTCGATAAAACCAAATAGGAAATAGAGCTTATAATAAGAACAAGTATTTAATAAAACATGTTAAAAAAACATTTTGAAAAAGTAAGGGCTATCCACTCATTTTATGCTTCCTTTTTTAAAATTAAATATGTTTTTAACTCTTTTTCAAAGTGTTTTTTTAACATGTTTTATTAACTACTTGTTCTTATATATATATATATATATATATATATATATATATATATATATATATATATATATATATATATATATATATATTTGAGTGACTTACACCATTTGATATAGGTTACTAGGAGTTTAAACAGTGAAGAAAAAATAGAAGAGTAACAAAGTTTGTTGGCTATCAAAAGTTTACTTGAAGCAAAGCTATTTTCAATTGAAGATAGCTTTGCTTGGCATTTTTCTTCATTAGTATCTGCATGCTCTCTGCTGACTGCTGTATAAATCCCTAAGGGTTTAGAAATAATTCTTCAAATCGATATTATTACGTGTTGGAGTCTAATTAGTCCCTATGTGACCAAATCACCTCACAGGGACAGTTCTTCACAAGAAGAAAAGATGTTAATATTTATGATGACTGCTGCAGATGCATCTCCTAGGACCAAAACCCAACCCCGTTGGATTGTATGCGAAGAAAGGGTTCTAGCTTAGGATGAAGAAAAGTTATGTAGCCAAGTTGACTAAGATGTGGTCATCATATGAAAGCCACTTTATTCAAGCTGTTTTATAAACAACAATATATTTGAGTAATTTACACTGTTGGGTGTAGGTGACCAAAAGTTAAGAAAGTATAGAAAAGTAACTAAAGAAAGTAAGAAAAGGTCGGCTGTTGCTGTTCTTCAAACTGTATGCCAGTAGAGAATGATCGTGATCGATTGCCCAGGAGAAAGGATGTCTTTTTTTTTTAAAGTTTTGTGGAAAACTCTTTGGGCTGCTCTCTAAATTCCAAGGTTTCTGAAAATAGTCCTTCAATAGTTTGTTGGAATTGGAGGCTGGTTAGTACTTGTCTGAATGAATCACATTCCAAGGCTACTCTGAAATTTTACCTTTAAATAAGAATCTCAGTATGTATACGGTCATTGTATGTGCAAAGATAATGCTGCATATACACTGATGCTTGAAGCAGTAGACATACTGAATCTTGTTTTTGATGTATCGTCTCATAACTGGACAAAATCTCAAATCAGCAGTTTCCTTCAACCAATCACAGCACAAAAAATATTCAGTTCCGAAGTCTTGTGCATATTATAAAAACGCAAACACAGCTTTCTTCATCTCTGTTTAGGTTTTTCTTCCATAGTCGAAACATGTTAGGATGTTTTCCCAAAATAGCCTCGGCCCACTATGTCTTGTTTTATCTACCTCTAGAACTGGGCTGTGACAGATGTACGAGAGGTTTTCCAAAAATAATGTCTCCTATCTTTATTCCGTTCGAATGGATCAAACGGGATTGCAAATTGCATTGTTATGATGACTGAACTTATGCATTCATGACCTGAAAGTTTCTTCTCTCTTGCAGATATTGATAGTGTGAGATGCTAAGAAAGCAACCCTTCTCATGGATGCGCATCGGATGCAGAGAAACGTGCATTGAGAATGGTGGTGACTATGTGGGAAAATAAATTCTGAAGCGCAAAAGGTTGCTTGTTTTAATGGTACCACTCCCGTTTTCATGACTCTTCAACTTTTTGAGTTTAAAAAAAATATGAGGCTTTACTTTTGGAACGAGTCTCATATGTTACAACTGTAACAGATTTTATGTTTCCTGCCAATGCTAAGTCAACACAAGAAGTTCTTGGAAAAGTGGTCCCCAGTTTGGTTGATGACTATATTGCACCAAAGGAGAAAACATCACAAAAACGTGGACCAAACATAAATCCAGGAACATTCGCCTGCATCCATGTCTGGTGTGAAAAACGTAAAAGTCCCACTGATTTTTGCAACTGTTTCTAGTAATCTTTTTTCTGTTCCGAGGGATGTTTATGTGCCTTGTTAGAAAAGTGTTGTGACACAGGGCTACTATGATCATGCATTATAAAATGCATTATAATAGTAGTCTATTGGGGGTGGGATAATTATGATAACTTTTGGACAATTCAAAAGATGTATAAAAGGTTGTTTTATTTTATTTTATTTTATTTACTAGCCTGGGTGCTCGGCGTTGCCTGGATGTTTGGTGGTGTGTATTGAGCAAAAAAAAAAAGAAAAAAAAGAAAAAAAAAAGAAAGTGGTAGTAGGCAGGCAGATTTGAACCCATACCGCAAAGGAGAAAAAGAACGTGAAAAAAAAGGGACGTCTTTGCTGTTGCGTCCATCGCCAAACTGGAAGTGACGTAGGTTTAAATTAAGGCTAGACAATCGAAAAGAGGGGATGATTTCCGGAAATATCGGCGAAAAAAGCGACTCCACCCTGCAGAAAAGTACCCAGTTGCAGGTGAAGGAATTAATGTTTTTAGCCAATTTTTCGATATTTGTTGTTCGAAGGGTCGAGCTTCAAAACGATACCGATGTCGTGAAAATCCGTCGCCTCTGTCGAAAGTTTTAGGCATGCATACATGATGATTGCAACGTCTTGTCAGACGAGTGCCACTCCCTCAGACATTTAAAATCCATGAGCCCAAATGCCCGAGGGAGTATCTATACAAATATGATGTTACAGAGTCTTAGCTTTGTACGACAGCTAAGTCTCTCTCTCTCGGTTCAAAATGTTGAGATCCAGCAACAAGCAAGAGCAAGATAGACAGCAACAAATTAAACTGCAGACCAGCTTAATGCGGGTAATGGTCTTCCGCTTTATGGTTTTTTAAATCAGAGATTTGCTTCTCCTAGAAAGGTTGCCTTCACCACGGCTTACGGGAGCCCTCTCCACCCCACCCGTGGCATACATACATACATACATACATACATACATACATACATACATACATACATATATTTAAACAGACAGGTGAGATTTATATTACAGATTATTTTTTTACTTTTCTTGAGAAGATTAAAGCCTACATGTTATTTATTTAGAAAATATGCTTAGAGGAGCGCAACGAAAACAACACAGTAAGAACAAATGCTCCAAAACCTATCCATTGTAGGGGCTAATATGACAATAATAGTCATCAAAAATGTGATCTTCATTTTTGTGATCCGAAAATTGCGAAACTAAAAATAAATAAATAAATAACTCTTACTTGTTTGTTGCTAATTTAAGTTGAAACAATAACTATTTGATTCTAGACCGCAATAAATAAATAAATAAATAAATAAATAAATAAAAATAACAGTTAGTCATTGTCAGAAATCGTAGCCACTGTATACCCAAGTTTATCATTGTGTGTACAGTGACTGTATACGCACTACGTTCAAAAACAGGAAATTAAGTAAATCAGAAAGAAGACTTAAATAAATTGCATTTTTAAGTTTAGAAAATTATTAAGTAACTTTTTATGAAAACGTATTTTTTTTTTTGTATTTACTTATTTATTTATTTATTTATTTATTTTAAATAAAATCTGCCAATTTACTTTTGTTATTCGATGATGCAATGATGTAGCCAGCCCAGCCAGCGGGACATATTACGGATATTGTTCAACAGACGACTCAACAGTCTTCATATAGCAGTACTTCGCTTGTAACGGATTTTTATTTAATTCATGTATGGAAATAATAATGTAGAAAAGTAAACGGTAAGATTATTTTTATGAATTTGTTTTTCTAATCTTAAATGTAGTTATTTCAGATTTTCTTTGTCGCGTCTTTTTTCCTCGCTATCGTCGCCTGCAAGTGCGTGGTGACTGAAGCTATGTGGTTTTAACGTATAACGAAATGATAGCAAACCCTGAGTCATTGCTTGAGCAAAAAACTTACAATACAATGGCCTTGAAACAACCCTTCCACTAAAAAAAATAAAATATTATAAGTGAATACACGAAAACAACACCTTCTGATTTAAGAGGCAGTGTATAAGCATATATTCATATTTTTTCCGCAAAAGCCCAGGTTTTTATGACCTTGCGTCAAAACATAAAATAATAATAATAATGATAATAATGATAATAATAATAATAATAATAATAATAATAATAATAATAATAATAATAATAATAATAAATAAGCGGGCCTTTTTCTCTAGTCTAGTCATTTGAATTGTATTGCAACACTTTTATGAAAATAAATACATTTAATATAATTAAAATGTTCTCACGAATAAATAATTGAATAATCTAACGTAAATTTTAACAACGTTTTTACTTTTCATTTTTTTTCGTCTTATGAACAAGACATTTATTTCTGCCATTTATTTCCATTTTCTATAAACAAAATACCGAACCCGATTGATTTATTTGTCAAAAAATAATAAAATAGCAAAATTAATTTGCGTGGATGTTTTCGCACCACTTTATTGGTTTATGACCATTTTTAGTTCAGTTTCCAACCGATACGAACATCCATGTTGTTCCAGCGTTCCTTGTCGGAAAATAAGACGGGGAAAATGTTTTTCGCGTTTTTTTTTTCTCCTTCGCATAATGGGATTTTTTTCCGTATAATCTTTGTATTTTAATTTTTTTTTTTATATTTCTACTTAAAAAGTAAATAAATTATTATTTTTTCATATTTAATTAAATCGTCCACACCAAATAAATTTTTTCCTCCGCCTCTCTCTCTCTCTCTCTCTCTCTCTCTCTCTCTCTCTCTCTCTCTCTCTCTCTTAATTTCCCATGCCTATATATCTATTTCTTGACTGGACTGGAAATTGATCGCCAATATCAATTTCGTTTCATGGTCATTAAATGAATCATCAATGTCATTTGCAAACAGTTTAGTTTATCCAGCATTTTTTTTTTATATATATAAAGTTAACCGTTTGATGCGAGTGCTGCTTTCTTTTTATTAATAGATATTTTATTTATTTGTAATATTTTTCTTTCATCTGGAGTTTTCATCTCGTTATTTAAAGCATTTTTATTGCCAATTTAGTTATTGCGTTTATGGCTGCTTAGTGCTTTGCTTAGCACAGGTGGTTTTTAATCCTAGTTGAGAAGCATTGAAGCAACGGGGTTTCTGCGTTTATTTTGCACGCAACAACACTTGTTTAATCTTTTTTTTCATTTCAATTTCTTCTCGCATTTCTGCGTATGCGCATTTCTCGTCCCTACGTGACTTACGCATTATTATTTTTTATTGATTACTATTAATGCATAGTGCAAAAGAAAAGTTTTTTTTTTTTTTTTATATTTAATTCTGGAATTAAATCCACCACAATGCATTTTCATTTTTTCATTAAAACGTCAATCAGTTTAATTTTTTATTAATAGTGGGGAAAAAAGTGTGTGTGTGGGGGGGGACAAATTTGAAGATTAACACTCTCATTTACCCACCCGATGAGATTCTACTTTTTAGGCGATTACGCACAGAGAAAAAAACAAAACAAAATCAAATATATATATATTAGAATTTTCTTATTTTAAAATTTAACGCAAAATCATTTCTCATTTCTAGGTCAGCCTAACTTTTTAGGGTAATTAAAAATTTTTTTAAAAATACCACGAGTACGAGAGGTACTTTTTTTAAAAACCCTAACTTCGAGGAGTAAGGTCATAAAACCACATGTAATAGCTTTAAAAAAGTAGACCCCCCCCTTCCCCAAAAATTACACAGAATTTATATCGTATATTTATTTAATAAAAAGAAAGCACAAGGAAATTTGGTTAACTGCCCTAAAATGCTAGAAAGGCCCGGAAATGGAGGATCATTTTACGTTAAATTTATATAAGAAATAGATCCTCCTTTCTGAATTCTGTAATAAATGTGTTTTTGTTTTCTTTTTTAATTCTTTGTTTCCGGCAACTTTTCCAGGGTGTTATTGTTCACTTGTAATCGTCTAAAAATAGAATCACATGTGGGGGGGGGGGGAAGAGGCTGGTAATCTAACATCAATGCCAAAAAAGTACTGAATTACTTTTTAACTTTTAAGAATTTGGAAGCACTTAAATTGTCGAATAGAAAGTAATTTCCAATTTTAACATTCTTAGCAAATTCTCATGTCTTGAAAGTTTTGATTACATCAAATAGTCTTATAAATCTATTAAAGCAATATATTGCAAAATGATAGTTTAATGTTTTTTTTTGTTTTTGTTTTTTTTTTGCACTAAAGGTCCACCACTTATCAAAGCTCAGGGGCCACTCAAGGGTAAGGGTTAAAGAGATCGCCTCCACAATAGGATCTGAAATATCGGATCAGACAGAACATAATTTATGGGAAACTGGTTTGTCCATGTCAGGTGGGATGTTCTAGAAAAGAAACTTTGTTTATAAAAGTTACGTTTAGTTTTTGGTAAAGAGAGAGAGAGAGAGAGAGAGAGAGAGAGAAAGAAAGAAAGAGAGGGGGTTCTTTGGTGTTGCTGTTGCTGTACCTAGACGAGTTCTTATTGAGAATGTTTCACAGGTATTAAAACTTAGTCGAGCACATACTATGAAAATAGAGATAAAGAAAGGAGAAAGAGAGAGAGAAGGAGAGAGAGAGAGAGAGAGAGAGAGAGAGAGAGAGAGAGAGAGAGAGTTTAACACTCGTTTCATCTGTGCGCAAGAAACTGAAGAGACAAGAAGAGAATATCTCCTACCATTAGCAAATCGATTTAGTACTGTACAAAGACTCTCACCGGTACCTCTCCAAATATGACAACAGTACTTCATCTTAAGACGCATAGATAGAGGGTTTCGTCGGTAGAAGAGGGGGGGGGGTAATGATCCAACCATTTTTCCAACAACCTTAGCAACAGATTTGATGTAAGTCTTCCAATTCAGGTTTGGGACGAAAGTCAGTCCCAGAAACTTATCAAAGAAGGGGGCTTCCTCGGGGAAAGCGCTATTCATTTTGACTGGAGAGAAATGAGGATTCGAGCGTTGTTGGTGAAAAGAGAGGTCTAGTTTTAGAAATGTTAAAAGTAACAAGCCACTTTTTTTTTCACCATTATACAACAACATGCCCCAAGTCGGAAGAGAGAGAGAGAGAGAGAGAGAGAGAGAGAGAGAGAGAGAGAGAGAGATCATCAATGCTCTCCAAAGCGTTTCCATAAATAGTTGTGTCGTCAGTATCGATGCCAATGAATGATCCTAGAATATGGTTTGGAAAATCGTTATGAAAAGCAGGAAGAGGGTTGGGCTCAGAATCCCTGAGACATGATGTCATTGATACTATATGCTGCAACCCCTACTTTTATAGATCTATGGGAGAGAAAAGATTTGATGAAAAGGAATTTCCAGATATTCCGTAGCTAACAAGCTTATGAAGCAGACCTTTGTGCCAGACCCTATTGAAGGCTTTAGATATATCAAAAGCTAGAAATAATTCCAGATTTTTCTTATGGGAAAATTGTCTCCTATTATCATAATATCAGAAATTTGGCTATCAAGGGGTCAAAGTTCAGCGATTTGACCTTTGAAAACTTTACCAAACTCCTCCGCCAATTTTGGGTCTAAACACTTTAAACTTTAAATGTAGGTTACTTGGACATGGATCAAACTTTTTAATTTGATTTGAGCCCAAAAAGAAATAAATGTTAAGGGGTTAAAATTGGGGTCAAAGTTTTAAAAAATTTGACCTCTGCATATAAATATTAATACTGACATACCCTGATCAGATGAAGATGCTCAATATTCGAGATAAAGCATGCATATAAGAAGGAAAATTTAAATTTTGTAAATTAGAATTTACAACATTTATTATTTAACACAAGGAATACAAGTTGAAAGTTAAAATGTCCTTATTTCATGGAGTTTCAAAGAATGGCTCTGATCCTCAGAGATTGTAGCCAGCCTATGAATAATATTTCACTATTTTTCCTCTGGAAGACATATATATATATATATATATATATATATATATATATAACTATTTCATTTATTCACATAAATTTACTATACGAAAGTATAGATTTATGCGTAAACTTTAAGTATTTACTTTAAAAGTGCTCAATACGTAGGTAGAGCTAGTTAGTAATTTATAAAATATATATGGCGATTAAGCTACACTGAATATTCTGCGTTTCATCCAACTATAGGATTCGTCAAGCTTATGCCTGACGAATCCTATAGTTGGATGAAATGCAGAATATTCAGTGTAGCTTAATCGCCATATATATTTTATAAATTACTATATATATATATATATATATATATATATATATAAATGTTTAGAGGTACAGAATTTATATATAGTTTTAAAAATAATAAGCGGAAGTTTCTCGAGAGCTCTTTCGGCTATCATCTTGTCAGGAGAAAATTGATAGCGAACAAAATAATATTGTGTCGAAAAAATAAAGAGTTCTAATGGGGAACTTATTAAATGTGCCAAAAGTATGGGGACACTAAAATAAATTTATTAACGTTTAAAAACGATTAAAATATTGGCACAACCAGGGAGGAAGAAAAAAAAAGCGGGAGAAAAGATTCAAAGTTCCCCAAAGAGAAACAATGCGTTTGATGTTTCTTTTTGCCGGCACAAAGAAGGTTGACGCACCGCAATAGAGACAGACTCCAAAATCTTTAAATGGTTTTTGGAGTCCGCTCTATGTAGCACCTCGAACCAATCTATTTTATATCTATCGGCACAGCATGGGTTGTCAACTAAATGCTGGCCAATAGCAGAGTCCAAGGCTGCAGAAGGAGGGAGACCACCAGACCCCATCCTCCCTTGTCTGATCTTCGATGGAACATGCTGTATATATATATATATATACACACAATATTTGTTGCAGCTCACAAGAGCCATGAAAACCAACAAACTGGAAGTCCAAGACTCGAGTTTCGCCCTCATTTGGGCTCATCAGTTAGATAAATCCAAACTCAGGATTCGAAACCTGATAAGTTAATAAGACTTTCTTGTGTGTGGTGCGTTTGCTCAGTTGGTAGAGTGCAAGAAACTCGGGTTTCGAATCATGGTTCTTGTGAGCTGCGATGTTGTCTGGCTGTGGATATAATTATGTAATCTCTCTCACATTCTGAAAATTATATTGCTTATTGCTCGTTAGGTAAGCTTGTCATGATGACATCCTTAGCGAATACAAAATTTCCTAATAGTAAGACATCAACTTGGATTATAGCTGGTCGGGACGATCACATCCCTTGTTCGAGACGAAAGTAGGTTTATTCCACTGTCAGATTTCGTTGCAGTTTACTTGATCTGTGATAGTTAATATGACTTTTTTTGTGTGTGGCGTGTTTGCTCAGTTGGTAGAGTGCTTGCCTCGCATGCAAGAGGCGCAGGTTTCAAATCAACCGTTCATTGGAAGCCCAAACAACATTCAACAGACCTGGATAAATTCCTAACCTCTTCTCAGATATAAGTATATTAAATTAAAATAAACTTTTAAAAAAAGGGAATTTTATGACACACTGGCCCTGAAAGTCTCAGACAGGTGGTGAACTACAGACAAAGGAGCCTCTCGCTTGTTGAAGATAACATCTGTATAGTTCTAGATTTGGAACAAAATCCCCTCAACCCACAAACCTTAACCTCTAACACCTACACGAAATGAATAAAGACACCGATAAATAAGTAAATGAACAAATACGAGAAGAAATAGACTAACAAATTCGCACCCAATTCAACCCTGTTCTCCGCGAAGCTGAATCTTTACCCTTATGACCTGTTAAAAAAAGAAGAAAAAAAAGCCTTCTTTTGCTGAGGATTAATTTTCGCTCTTCATTTAGAATTCCGTTTTCGAAAATGAGGGTTGTTGCCTTATGAGGTCTCTAGTTAGTAAATACTAGTAGACCGAAACATGCTCATGACTATGTAGCAAGAAACTACTGCTTATGTAAAGACAAATCTAATATATATATATATATATATATATATATATATATATATATATATATATACATAAAATGGGAATTAGTAAAAACCTGAAGAAAGTGCTCAATACTATTGCAGAGCAAATATATGTTTTATTTTTTTATTACCGATTTATCTGCTTAGTTACACATGTTTCGGTTACCGAATCATAGTTATACATGTTTTGGTTACCGAATCGTATTAACAATCCAGTAACTTCATCAGACATTACTGTAATGTCTGATGAAGTTACTAGATTGTTAAGACAATTCGGTAACCGAAACATGTGTAACTAAGCAGATAAATCAGCAATAAAAAATAAAACATATGTGTGTATATATATATATATATATATATATATATATATATATATACACACATACATATATACATATATATATATATGTATATAAATGTATATATATATATATATATATATATATATATATATAAACTACTTTATCAATTTATATGATTTTAGGAATATGACATCTTCATTCCGTGACGAGTACTTACATGACAAATATTTTTTTTTTGTTCTTGTTTATTAATTATGTCGAATTTTAAATAAGAACCAAAGATTTTTTAAAACTTATTAATATTTTTTAGAAGAAGTTCTTTTGCTTTCTATTTAAGTTTGGGGTAAAATGATTATTCCTTCTCGAAATTTTGAAAACGCGTTGTAAGCGTTAAAGATCCGTCCAAAAATCAATAAAAAAAAAGATCCTAGAGAAGAAAGGGGTTTCTAGATATTCGCCAAAATTTGGACGAAGTTAAAACGGTCAAACAAGATCTCGTGTGTACCTGTGTACTCGTGTTTCTCGCTTATACGTAACTTTGGTAAATACAAATTGTTTTTTTTTATTATTGTTAGCTTACTATTATAATATCTCTATCTCTACTATTATATGAAAGGAACTTTGTGTGTGTGTGTGTGTGTGTGTTCCTTATAGACTCCAAAACGGCTGGGCCGATTTTTATGAAATTTCACACAAATGTACCTTATGTGTCTGGCAGTGTTCTTAGATCAGTTTTATATCGGAATGTCTTCGATAAGTATCGATACTCGATAATCGAAATAATCCGATGAAAGAAGGAACAGGCGATTTTCACTAAAGTTAACACCTTATACAACCTAACATCACAAATGCATTTGAGAAGTTTTATTACCACACAAGCCAAAAGGCTCAACATATAAAATCAACAGTAGGTTCTTTGATATGACAGGAGCGCGTTCCAAAAGGAATGTTTCTGTGTAGAGCATAATTGAAGCATGATACTTGACTTTTGTATTTTAAACTTTAATTCAAGGCATTATATTTGAAAATGATTTTACAAAATCGACAGTAGGTTCTCTAAAGTACAGTGTATATTACAATGTATTGTGGACTAAGTAACTGTGGGGAGGCATGTGAAGCTTCCTCCTGGTGCATCACGATGGGTCCATAACAAGAACAGGCAATCAATCGATTTGATTGAAAAATGATCGATTTCATAGATTTTGATGACAATGAAAATATGGGAATGTGAAACATTCATTGATCATCATTCAATCCCGAGCAATGTCGGGTCTCTCTGCTAGTTTATAAATGAGAACTAAATAAATTTGATACTTATGCAGAATATGGACCATGCTTAAATAATCTATATATTAATACGATAGCGTGTGCGTTATTTTCTGTGTCACGCTTACATCCTGGTCATTTAATTGTTATGTATTTCCATTTCTTGTCATAAATAATTTGCCAAGAATTCTTCATAAGTTTTAGTTTCGGTTTCGATTATGACTGATGGCACTCAAGTAATCTATTTTTTTTTTATATAAATAATTTTGTCAAGAATTTTTCATAAGTTTTAGTTTCGGTTTCGATTATGGGGCTGAAGGAACTCAAGTTATATATATATATATATATATATTTATATATATATATATATATATATATATATATATATATATATATATATATATATATATATTTTTTTATAAGTTTTTTTTTTCGGTTTCAATTCAACCAAGTCATATTTATTTTTGAAATCGCAACTTTATAATATATAAAAATCGATAGAACATTAACTGTAAAATAATATATACAAAATCTACAAGAATTAAAATATCATATTTAAGCATAATTTATGACTGGGCTACGCAGGGCGTCCCTGCCAGCTTAGATAAATACTTTTGCAGTTTTAACAAAAGTGCTACAATGATATCAGGAGTTCTCCATTTACGCTGAACATCCATAGAATGCCAACATCAATATATTACATATGAATGCATCCTCTGGAGTAGTAATTGTTACTCTTTTTCACTCCCCCCCCCAAAAAAAACAGGGCATATTACGACCTGGACATAAGTGACTACTATTTGGGACCATCTCTATAGGGACACTATGTAGGGAGTTGAACAGTGAGACGTTTGTTCACATTACATTTAAATTTCTGCATGTTAGTACAGTCAGGGAAATATGAAACGGGAAGAGGGAATTCTAAAGTCCAGCAGTTCGTGGGAAGAAACTATTAGTGTAGAAGGCTTTTTTCAGTGAAGGGGTGGGATTTTGTTGCTTATCGAGTTAATCAGGGGTATTTATGTTAAGGGAAGCACAAGTGTTACTAGTTTCTCAAAGCACATTCCATTAAAGTACTTGCAAAACAGGCACAGGGATGCAATATTCCGATGATGAGACAAAGGTTGAAGCTTGGTTGTGTGAGAAATTCTCTCACTGTGGTTTTGCCCTTCGCTGAATGAAAGAAAACAATCAGAAAT
This sequence comes from Euprymna scolopes, assembly GCF_053919585.1. Taxonomy (NCBI): domain Eukaryota; kingdom Metazoa; phylum Mollusca; class Cephalopoda; order Sepiida; family Sepiolidae; genus Euprymna; species Euprymna scolopes. Next base: position 73,606,591 of record NC_136498.1, read on the forward strand.
TACAACAAGCTCACCTTAAAACTTCAACGTAAATTTTATTAAAGTAAAAAGATCCAAGTTGCAAAAGATGTGTCATCTTTAGCTATCTGCCGAGCTGGGCCGGTAGCACCCGAAAAGGGTAATAGTTCATAGTTTATCTTCGCGTAATGCTGGATACAATACTCCGCTGACAAAGAAAAGCTGCAACAGGTCGATGAGTTAAGTGATGCCTTCCAAAAGATGAATGCTGCTAGACCGGCAGTCCTCACGGAGTTCCCTGTACATAATTGTCCGAATGGCGGACAAAGGACAGGTCAAAATGTAGATTTTATTTTTGTCTTTGAGAGACATTATATATTGTAATGATGAAAGTCAATTAATTCATAGGGCACAACAGTGTGCGATTAATATATTTCGCCCAACATAAGGGCATTGGTGTTTGCAAATGATAATAACATTTCGCTCCACAGTAGGGCATTAAAACGTCTCAATGAGACAAAGTGGTTTTGAGGCTACAAGCTTCGAGTGAGTTTTCGTACACCCATCTCAACTTGTTGTCTGTATGAAAACTGCCGGTCTGAAAACATAAATTTAGCTCCAAGAATACCCTCGGCAGTTAGTAAGAAAAAGCAATCTGATGAGGTCAAACAAAATCGTGGGCAGTCAAACCAACCAATGAGAAGCCTGCTTATTTCTGCAGAATTTCTTACAGTTGATAGTGTAGGAACTGTAGGTTGGAAACTCTCTTTTGGACCTTGTGAGACTAGTGATAGATGCACCAGCTTCAATGTAGCAACAACATTCCATGCATGGCTTTAGGATACTAGTGTCAGGTGTGACTAGTTTTCTAGCACGGTAGAGAGTGCCCACTCTCTTTGCGGCAGACCTGGCAATGTCTTCAATGTATTTGTTCCAATTCAATGTGCTTGTGAATGTTGAGTTGAGAAGTTTGAATGATGAACTCCCGGGTAGAATGTTATTAGCCATGGCAATTGGTAGTTTGAGAAAGTTTCTTGCAATTGTTATTTAGAAATCCAATCTTAACATAAGGAAGGGGCATTTGTAAATTATTCTGTACTTGCACCTAACAATTTAATAAGAAAAAATACTGTAAAAATACGAATTTCACGTGAAAATCCTATCTAAAAAATAGCACGGTTTGTATTCTGTATAAGTACCATGAATTTTTACAAATCTGATTAAAAATATATAAATTGGGCTATATTTTGAATTATTTTACTTTAAGCACTCCACCCCGGGCAACATTCCCCGGCAGGGCAGCGACTTTCGGGTTGGAATTAGAGTGAAAGCACATTTTCTAATATAGACAGCAAAAACGAAAGTGTAGGCTTCCCCCATCCCAAAAAAATTTAAAAAATACGAATATATAACAAATAAATGTTACCAAAGGCAAGATACTATTCTACCTACCTGGATAATTTTTTTGTGCTTTAACTTATTTTAAAGTGTTTATTTATTTTGAAACACAAGTAGTGTTGCGTGTTAAGTTAAAACAAAAAATGGCTAACATTAGATGATCATCTGAGTAGTCTCGATAATCGCTCAAAATTGATAATTAAAGAAAACATTGGTAGAACATTCGCACGATTGTTGACATTTATTAGGTAGGTTTCTATTTGTATTTTGTTTAATTTTCGATTTTGATATGACTGTTTAAATTTTTTCTCTTGTTCTAGACTCGACACTACTTGTGTTTCAAAGTAAATAAACGCTTTAAAATAAGTTCAAACAAACAAGCAAAAACTTATCCAGATAGGCAAGAAGTAACTTATTTTGTCTTTGGTAACATGTTTTCTTTTTTTTTTTTCTTTTTAATCACTTTTGCGTTTTGTTGTATACACTGAAAAATGTTCAAGTGAAATATGATTCAGAATCATATTCTCTTTAGTCTAATGGAGGGGGGGGAGCATCTTCCTGGACATGACCTTCTTGTGCTAGATGGAAGTTGGTTTATTGTCGGTCGTATGAGGCGTTTCATACTGGTAAATGCCAACGGGTCTGATCCAGGCTAACCATCCAGTCTGTTGTGGAAAGAGCAAATGTTGCCCGTCCAACGCCGGGTAAATACAATGTCTCCTACCACAGCAAAGTTAAACACGAAGTCATAAGGAGGGGGGGGTCAGCTTTCCCCCAGTAGGGCCCACACTGGATGGGTGCGAAATTTGTCGTAATCGGGATCTGTCAGCATTTCCCTGTTAGAACACCATAGGCAATCAGGTTTATTGCTGATTGCCAATCAGCAGTAAATCGATCTTTACCCCCCCCCCTCCCTTACTTCCAGAAGGCGTAGGTTAGGTCTGGGAGGATGGATGATGCTCCCACAGAAGAGAGCTCCATTCTAAACCGGAAAGTAATAATCCAATCTCAAAAGTCATAATTCATTTTTGATTTTTATTGAACCTATTTCTTTTTTTTTTTCAACAAAATACAGAGAATTACTTTTTTTTTTTGTATGCACTAATTACAGAAGAAAAAAATTTTTTTTCTTAATTAAATCATCATTTTCATTTAGTAACCATTCATTGTATTTCCATTTCCCTTGAATGAAAGTCTGCTGCTTGCATCCTGCATTCTCCCGCAGTATTCATAGCAGTAGTAAAATGAAGCAGACAACTGCATTCCTAGCAGTCGTCGTAGTAAGCCATATAATTTCCTGCTTTTTTTTTTTCTATTTTATATAACACACTATGATAACGACGTGTTAACGTCATTCTCTTGTCTTGAAAGAAAGAAAAAAAAAACGTGTGCAAGGAACCATGTTTTCAATTTGAAAAAGTGGTAAGTAAATGATTTAATATTGGCCAGAAATGATTGAATTTTTGGTGCTTATATAGACCAGCCCCCACGGCTGCCAATATTGGTTCGGTAAAATCCGATAACGAGTTACGATTAAAACCGGAAAGCGACCGTACAAATTTAAATCCATGTTTTTGGAACGAAAAAACGAAAAAAAAAAAAAATTTCCTGATGCATTTAAATCACATTTTTGCTGATATATTTATGTTAGCATTGTATTTATTTATTCGTAAATTGTTGCTTTTTATTTATTTATTTTTGCATTTTCAACACGATAACCGAAAAGAAACAGTGTTAAGAAAACAAATTGTTCGCGTAAAATGCAACAATTTACAAAAAATAATAAAAAAAACAAAAACAAAAACCATGTGAATATATCGAAGAAAAAAAATTATTTTTAAAGTTTTTATTTCTCGATTTCCGTTTCAAGAACCCAGGTTTAATTTTGTGTGGTCGATTTACAGCTGTTGTAATTCGTTATTAGATTTTGACGAGCCAATATTGACGACCACGGGGACTCATCAATAAGCACCTATGCCATCTTTAAAATGATGTCCCACGGCCGTTCGTAAAATACTACACTTTATATCAGAAGTTTGTCTAATTTATTCTCATATGCACGCGTTTTTATTTCCTATCTTAAATTAAAAAATATTACATTGGTAAATAAACGTAAATTTAATTGAAAATAAAAACCAAACTGATTGCTAAGTAAAAGTGAAAACAATTATAAGAAACTATCAATTAAATGAATGAAAAAAAGAAGGAAGAAGGATGAGTAATGAATGAATAAGGTTGAATAAAAAGGATTTTTATAACTTTAATACTGTTAAATAATCCAAAAAGAATAACTTATTACAAATTCAACTACTGTTTAATAGTTTTTAATGCAAATTTAATTCATATACCAATTTGTAACTACGATTGATTTTTAGAGCGTTAAAATGAGCCATTTTTAGCCTCTGTAGCCAAGTACGACTCGAAAATACACCACAGGTTTCTGAATGACACTTGTGAAAAAAATGCCTGCTGTTAATTTCGTGTTTCGGGATTTTTTAGATGAGGATGGATAATTTGGATTATTCGCACTACCATTCTCCTTTTGGTGTTTATATGCACAACGTCTCGGTCGATGTAACCACCGACCTCATGATGTATCTTTTTGAGTATGGAAGCTTAAGCCTCCCCATGAGGGCTAATTTAGACACAAGGTCGGTTCTTAATTTGGAGGAAAATCCAGCCCCCCCCCCCTAAAAAAAAAGCGTCACTTTGGATTGTAACCAAAATAAAAATTGGTGATCTATGTCGAACGCTAGAACCTACACGGAATTTCGTACTTAACCCTTTATTTAATAGTCGGGGTAGATTATTCTCATTCCATCTGCCATGATCGATTAGAAACGGTGAGTTTGTTTTTCTGCAATCAGACACACGATACAACCATCCTACACACACTAAGTCAACCATTAATAGAAAATTCGGTACTTGTGCAGTTGTGCACTGATGTTTCTGTGCTGAAATAATAACGCTATTATTTTGAAAGCCATTCTTAACATGGGGAGGGGAAGGTATTTTGTAACTAATCTGTACTACCACCTAACAATTTAATAAAAAGAAAAAATATTGTGAAACTTGAATTTAACTGAAAATACTATTTAAAAAAATAGCATGGTAACATAAGTGTGTAAGCACCGAAAATTCTGCTCATAAGTTTCACCCTCCTTTGGACTTTTCAGTAGGGTACATTTCGCACTGACTTGGTGTGTGAAGACGGCACTGTGAGTTTGGTTGTGGAAAAACAATTCTCTCTCTCTCTCTCTCTCTCTCTCTCTCTCTCTCTCTCTCTCTCAGTTCTAGATAAATTTTATGCTATTATTTATTTTCATCGCTTGTAGTAAGGATTGACTTTTAGCCTCCGGAAGACTGGTTGTTAACAAACACTATTTACCATTAAACCATAGGTCAATGAAAAAAACCCAACTAAATAAACAACTCCATCAATATGTTGCGGGGCCGAATGTCAGTGACAATCGACCCTACAACTAAAAGACGACACAGGCAAGAGATACAATGAAAAACGACAATGGCAAAGAAGAGATGACAAACGCAGTGGGTACCATCGTGAACGAATATAAATCCATTCAGGTTTATTTTTGTTAAGAGGCCGAGGGTTGGAATCCGACTGATGTTTGAACGAGGCTGTCGCTAGTAGTTATGGGGAATCGCGTGCTGGGTCTCGGTTGCATCGTCGGTGAGTGGTCGTTGTTGCAGCTACTGGATTTGGCCGTTGGCGGGGAGGTAGTCGAAACAGTACTGCATAGACGTGACTACTGCTGAGCTGGGTTGGGCCACTGACGGAGGGATTCTCGTTGCCTGACAAGCCGGGCTGGTCTGCCCCTGGTTGGAATAACTCCATATTTATAGTACTCGTCCGGCGGACGTAGTTGTAGGCATTGAAGCTTTGCAGTGTGGGTTGCCATTTTTTGTTCTTGGTTTGTGTTTGTTTTTGTGTCTTTAAAGTGCTGTAGGGAGTTGGGGTTTATATACATGTGTTATATCAAAATGAAGCTGGGAAAGTTGTGAATATTATTCTAGTGGGAATTGTTCTATTTGGAGTTCCACAGGGTAATTATTCACGTCGAAGTACTTTTCGAAAGGGCTGTTGGCTGTGGTTTTTACGTTTTAAGTGGGGATCCTTTTTTGATGAGCGTTTTTTTTTGTTTTTTTGTTTTTTTTACTTAAAACCGCGGCAAATACATATAGTTCAGAGTGTTGGTTAACAATGAGTTCTAAGTGACAATCTTCTGAAGGTTGGATGCTCAGTTTTTACTATAAGCGATTATAACTAGGAATAACATGAAAATTAATACTTTTACTCACTCGTGGCTGATGGAACAAGAACAACCTACCCCAGTGGATTAAATAAAGATGGAATGAGAATGTAGGATGTTTGGATGGCCATTTAACTCTCCATGTTTGCCAGTGTTAAAAGTGACTGGAGTAAGTTCAGGGAATTTCTGCCATTACAGCTGAGCATTACCACTGTTGACCAAAGAAATAGTCATGTGTCCGCAGTGTGATGATGTATGAAAGTGAAACTTGGCTAGTGCGAATTGAGGACGTGTTGCATGGAGTGAAATGATATGAGAATGATAATCAATCTGATGCTGATGTTAATCTTAAAAATCAGCTAAGATCCGATTCTAACAGAGCGCATGTGTAAATATCAGCAGCAGCCACAGGAGCGATGGCTAGCAAAGGTATTAGCAGTAGTAGCAGCTGTTTGAGCACTATGCAAATTAGCAAGTGTGCGTGGGCTTATGTGACAAGAAAAAGAGAAAAAAAAGGACAGCATGTAGTCAAGAGAAGTGAAATGCGCATCGGGCAAGATGGACGTGTAATCCCGTAGTGGTGAGGAGAGACTTTTAAGCTAGTGTCGACATGATAGGGTTTTGTTAATCTCATGGCAGAAAAAATGAACAGTAAAAAGAAAAAAAAAAGCAGGCATTATTTGGAAAGTAATGGTGATAAACGCCTTTCACTAAAACAGAAAAAAAAAGCCGAGTTTTGAAAATAATGAGTGTAGTGGTCGGCCATCGGATGTTGAGAACAATCAATTAAGAGCCTTAGTCGAAGCCAATCAATGCACAACTGTTCAAGGACTTGCTTCTGAATTAGATGTAACATGTACAACGATTTCCAACCACTTTAGAGAGATTGGAAAGACAAAAAAAAACTCATAAATTGAACGACAACCAAAAGAAACACCATTATAAAGTGTCATCTTCCCTTCTATTACGCAAGAAGAATGTCTTGTTTCTCGATTGGGTTGTTACTTGTGATGAAAAGTGGGTTCTTTACAATAATAAGTAATGCTCAGCTCAGTCGGGTTAGATGCCAGCGAAGCTTCCCGACACGTCCCGAAGTTAGAGTTGTGCCAAAAGAAGGTCATGCTGACTGTTTAGTGGTCTGTGACCGGTCTTATCCATTACAGTTTTTTAATGCAAGCGAAACGAATACAGCGGAGAAGTACTGTCAACAAATGGATGAAATGTATCAGAAACTTTGTCAACAACACCTTACACTAGTCAACAGAAAAGATTCAATTCTCCTCCACGACAATGTCCAACCGCACATTGCTAAACCAACTGTACAGAAGTTGAACAAATTGGGCTACGAAACTCTGCCTCATCCGCTATATTCTCCAGACCTTTCACCTATCGACTACCACTTTTTCAAGCATCTCAGAAGTTGTTGAACAACTTTTTGCATGAGAAATGCTTCAAAAATACCTTCAGTGACTGCATAGCCACTAAAACACAAGATTTTTAAGTTACTGGCATAACTACACTTGTTTTGCGTTGACAAAAGTGTGCTGATTTTGATGGTGCTTATTTTGATCAATAAATTTTTGTTTGGGCCGAGATATGTTCATCTGAGTTTAAAAGTTTGAAACCACAAGAATTTTCTTGTTAACCTTATAGTACTTACTTACTCAAACATGGTTAGAGTTAAAATTAGTTGTATGGGAGTAGTGCCGAATTTCATTTCACTTTAAATAATTGACTTGACGGAAATTTACCTGTTTTTCTTGTCTTGAAACAGAATTCTAATTTACTTATTAAAATCTTGAAAACTCAAATTTTAATTTGATGCTCTCATAGCTAGCAGTCATTTTTTATTTTTTTTTTTTGTTTTATTTTTTAAACTAAAAATATCTTTATTTCTTGAAAATATTATGCCCCAAATCCAAACTTATTGACAGAAAAATAAACTTTGGACTTTTTAAACAAAACAAACTTTGATGGCATTTATTGAATTTATTGCAAACCAAAATTAAAAGGTTAAAAGAAAACAAACAAGTTGATACCAAGAATAACACGTCAACAAAATGCCTGTACTCAAGAACAATGTGAGATAAAAGTTCATCTTTGTAAACATTAAAAAACAATATACTTTTATTGCAGAACAAGAAATACAATTTATTATTTTTGGTCCCTACCAGAGTACCCCTTTTGCCCTTCTTTTGGGGAGCTGGTTTTCTCCCACATTAAAAACAACCTTGTGTCACATTTTTTTTCATGGGGAAGCGAATAAATAGCAATAGAAAAAAGGGTTTTTAATATGAATATCAGTATACAAAAAAAAAAAAAACAAATTTATAGGAATATAGATTTGGGTTCAAATCTAGCAGTTATAAGATGAAATATTTAAATTATTCTTAACTTACAATTAAACTGATTTTTGTAGCAATTTTATTAATTACTAGATTAACCATGATGCATTGGGGTTAGTATATATATCTATAATATAAAGCTGAACGTTTGTGTGTGTGTCTGGTCACGAATAGGCTCCTATATAGTTGACTATTATAGAAAACTGATCACATATAATGATAGAAGATGTATCGAGACACAGGAATGGGTATGTTTGATCTGGCATAATGATGATTCATTAAAATTGTGGGGTCTGCATATGTGCCTGGTCCACAAAGTATGGAAATAAAAAATTAAAAAAAAAACGTTTACAAGTGTTTTTGATATAGATGCACATAATACTTTGATAAGTATGTTTTAACTTAAATAGGGATGGTATAATAAAATTGTAGGGTCTGCGTTCGTGCCTATTTCCATAGAATGGAAATAGTCACAAACTTTAATAAAGACTTTTCATATCTATCTGCGTAAGTATACTTTGATAATTATGTTTCAGTTTGAAGAAATATTGTATAATAAAATTATGGGTTGTTCGTTCGCGCCTGACCTCCATAGAATGGAAATATGTCACAAAGTTTAACAAGGTTTTTTAATATAGATCCAAAGAATATTGTAATAAGTGTTTCAGTGTGAACAGGTATGGTATAATAAATTATGGGGTTTATCTATTTTATTTTTACTTTCATCATATTTTGCTTTGGTTTTGATACCCCCAAATTCGAAGCTATCTCTTTACAACCCTTCCTTTTCATAACCTATCATTCTTTCATAAATCAGAGTCCATTTTCTGTAGACCGTTTTTGAACCCAGTCAACGACGTGTACTTTGGCTAGTATATATATATATATATATATATATAAATATTTCTGAAATATTTTTTTAATTTCTAAATCGATCAAGGGAAATGTCTATCAGGTATGTGTATGCAGTGCAATAACGTACGACAGTTAAACCTGGACAGTGTGGGTTGAGGACATATGTTGCATTATAAATAACACCATAAGGCAGGGCAATAATTTCATGGAGAGAAATGATAAGAAAATGATACAATGGATTTGTAACATGAGTCTTAAAGACAAACTTACATCTTATACCAAGATTAAATTTGGATGCTATAGGGAAATGTGTGTAGAACAAAAGACTTTGGTGATATTGAAAAAATGAGTGAGAGTTCTTTGGTTAGTATATATAGAAAAGTTCATTTATCTAGGCCATTTGATGGGGGAAGACCAAGGAAAACATAGGAAGTGATAAAGATCGATTTGAGAAAAGGATAAAGATCTGGTCAGGGGTAGGTTAGTTTGGAAAGTCAATTTCTAAAAGCCAGGGCTCTGTATAAGTGTTTTGTATGTAAAATTTTTATTTCTCAAATCCATTATTACATATTATATATAGCTTTAAGTACAGTAGAATCACCGGGATACGGCATTAAAAATTAGTAACAAAATACAGTAAAATATTTAATACACATGTATATAATCAAATAAATTTATAAATAACACCATAAGGCAGGGCAAATACTGTAACCAGAAGCCGGAAAAACATTGTATTTATTCCACATCCTGAAAAACCGTATCCTAAGGCCACCGTATCTCAAGGTTGAACTGTTGTTGTTTTTTTTTTTGTTTTTTTTTGGAGGGGGGGTTCTTTTTTTCATAGTATGAATTTTTTGGTTTTGCTGTTATTGTTTTACGGCATATCAACCCTTTTTGAGTAATTTAGTGCTGAATCCAGTAATTTTCGAAAAAGGTTTTATGCTTCAAGTTCTTTATATCTTCAAATATTTATTCATGGAGTTTGATTTGCTTGTTTTGTTTTACAGTATACCAAGCCTTTTTTCATGTTATTTAATGTCGAATTCAGTAATTTTAGAAAAAAGATAATGTTAAGCTTCAGGTTCTTTATATCTTGAAATATTTATTTATGGTGTTTGGTTTGGTTTAGTTGTTTTGTAGAGTAAAATTGTTTCTGTTTTTGACTCTACAGAACATGATTGAGTTTTGCAAAAGGAAAGGAAGAAAACTATAACATGTATATTGTTTGGTGCATTTTACTAGATCAATAAACCAATATCTTCAGACAACCTGACCTGATAGAACCAGATCCTTTTAGTGAATGATAAACAATGTACAGTATAAATGAGGTATTTTGGCACATGATGAGCAATAGTAAAACTACCTATGTTATAATGCTTAGCAATTGTTTCTATTGACCGGTCTTTCCCATGCCCCTTTTTTTGTGTTCTAATGTAATGAGGAATCTGTCAAAATTGATTCATTTATGTATATTTATTACTTAAAAATGGATGACATAATAAAGGATGAGTGGTCGCTCTTGGCAACCTATTTATCCTTCATGATGTCACGAAGTATGCATGGTGACAAGCAAACACAATAACAGGATCTACAAACTTTTAATAGAATACTAGACTCTATAGACTGGTATATCTATGTAGTCACTGTCCACATAAACGACCTGTGTCCTTTTAGGTTACTGGTCATCTTTGTTCTGTTCTCTGTTTTAATGGATTACTAGCAGGTCTATCTAGCATTGCCTGGGTCAACAATGAAACCTACTTCTATTAAAATTTCTATCTCTTTCTATTCGTCTTTTTTCCTTTCGACCAAGTCTTCCTCCTTCTCTCTTGACATTCACACACACATACGCATACACACATACAACTCTCTTTTATATAGATTACTTGAGTTATGAGTCGGCATAAGGGAAGTAACTTCTAACAAAGACTTTAAAGTTACTTCTCTTTAATACAAAATGGTGAAAAGTAAAAACCAATACCAATTATCACACCAAATAATGATTATTATTGTCTAAATTTTAGGTACTATACATCTGAGACAATACCAATTTAGAATTTACAAACTTTGTCAATCTTTGTTTTGTATTTTTTTACTTTTAGCTGGATATACAAGCATACATATATACAGACAGACAACTGCCATTTATATAATAGATGACATCCTTTTGTTAATTGATCATTTATGATGCCATAAAGGATTTTTTTCTTGTATCTTCCATCTGTTTTAGTGGATGATGTCATCCAACGTGCATAGAACACACCATGGCATAAAGACAAGATCCACAGAGTTTTAGTAACATACTCGATAGATCTCTAAGGGGTTTAAACGGTATGTCTAGTAACCTTTTGGATCTCGATTATCTAGATAAAATGACATGCAAACGTGATGTTGCTAGTCTCAGTTATTTCTACAAATATTATGACATGATTGTCTGATCTATTCCCTGCTTTCTTTGTTTCAGCTCGTTTGACTCATTCATCTAAAAGTCTCCATCAATTCACTGTTTAATACCTCATTGTAATACAGCTTCCTATTCCAGCAGCTTCTTTCCAAGGACTGCAAGGTTTTTTTTTTTTTTTTTTTTTTTACAAAGAAGTCACCACTTATCAAAGCCCGAAGGCCACTCGAGGATAAGGGTAAAATAGTGTACAGTACTCAATAGGACAATATAGTAATCGTTAGTAATGTAGTAATGTAAATTTGGTAAATTGGATTACTTAAAGAGAACGGCTCATCAAAAACTTGTTTACGTTGGACTTGAAGACGACCATATTGTAGTCAGTTGGAAAGCAGGAAAACGGAAGAGAGTTCCACAAGTGTGCAGTTCTAAGAAAGAAGCTTTGTTCATGGAATCTACGTTTAGGTTTAGGCATAGATAAAGTGTGGGGGGAATTATTGACAGTATTTTCAACTAGATGAGTGTTTCTCGTGAATGTTTGGTGAGGGGGACCATAGATTGGAGCTCAGACGAGCACTTGTCATGAAAATAACGATAAAGCAGAGATAAAGTTGTGGAACTCTCTTCCTGCTCACTGTTTTCCTTCTACCTCCAGTCTTATTTTTTTTTTTTTTTTTTTTTCTTCTGTTTTTTCAAGACTAAGGTCAGTAGACATCTGTCTTTGCAATAATCAACTTTTGTTCTTGTTAGCTCCTGACATCAAGTGGCTTCATGCCTTGTCTCAAGCGATTTCCATAAAAAAAGATCTTTTCCACTCTCCCTTTCTATAGTGTGAAGGATGCTGTCATTTTGTGATTTCATCCATTGTGCTCAGTTATTTTATTTACTTCTCCTTCAGAAGTTTAGACACAAGGTCAGGTGTGGGTTGTATGAAAGTGTTTGCATGGAACTGGATTCTGAACTTGGCACATCCAGGTGTTCTGTCCATGTCATTAACCATTTAGCTACCATCCTCCTCACCTTTGTTTTTAATGACTGACATAACAAAATGATGACCTGATTCAGTGTGCATGGGAACAAAATAGCCAACAAATGCCACAGTGTTTTGATATATAGTTGTCATCTTCATAAATAAATCGGGGAGGAGGCTAGATAAGGAAGAACAATAACTCAAGTTCATAATACTATCTAAAACAGAAAATTAGGAACATGAGTTATCGTTCCTCCTTACCTAGCCTCATTCTCAACTTGTTTTTAAAGATGATATTTTTTCTGGATGAGATTTCATTTCAGCGTTTCACATGTACTATGAAACTTACTTTTTTAAATATTATTTATTTACTCAAACATGGTTAAAGTAAAAATAAGCTGTTTTAGAGTAATGTTGAAACTCATTTCACTTAAAATAATTTACTTGACTAAAATAGAAATTGTTGTTTTTTTTTTTTTTTTTTGTCCTGAAATTGAATTCTAATTTACTTTTTAAAATCTTGAAAAGTCTAATTTATTTTTTTTAAATCTTGAAAATTTTTTGCAGACTTGTGCAAGTTATGGAAACTTGTCTACAGTTGGATAAGAGGAAAGAAGTTGAAAATAGAATTTTAATTCAATGTTTTCATAGCTGGCAGCCATGTTGTTTTTTTTGTTTTTTTTCTGTTTTTTTTTTTGTCTTTGTTTTATTTTTAAACCAAAAATATCTTTAAAATGTTATTACACCTCGAATCCAAACTTATTGATACAAAAAATAAACTTTGTTCTTTTTTAAACAAAGCAGGCTTTAATAGAATCTACTGAATAGATAGATAGATTTCATCATGATCAATAGTCTAGATTTTGAAGCCGAAACTCAATTCCAATAACCGATTTTCATGATCAATAGCACTATTTCTGAGTGTCGATTGTTTAAAATCATTCGCCTGACATTCCCAGGAAATATAGAGTGGAATAAACAGATAGAAGATGCGGCCAAATCTATGCCAAAGTAATTAGGCTTCTTTTACTGTGTTAAAACACTTCTCACGCCTCACAAGTTAAGCAATGTTGAACCTGGTCAGTACTAAAATGGGTGACCGTCTGCGAATACAAGGTCTCCACTTATCTTGGCATTGTTTCCCATTCACTGGACTCCAGCAATGCCAATTCAGGAGAGGTGTGGTTAGGGATTGCGCAACCCTTCCCCCACAATTACATGCACAGCTACCTTGCATTATCTCTTGAGACTGAACAGAGGCATCAATATCCATATAAAATCATTCTCTTGTGCATAGAGTACTGTCGCCACATTTGTAGAAACCATGAGCATCTCACTCCTGGAAAAAGTACAAAAAGAAATTTCTAAACCAATTCCACCTGACTAACACAATTAGCTGCATAATCACATCCCTTCTCTGTAGAAAGCCCTAGATGTCAGAATATTTTCTATTCTTATAGCTTTCTGCCAATCAAATTTTCCGAGAGAAGAAGAAATGGTGAAATTTCATTCTTTGATCGAGGTAGAATAAAGTCTTCAGTTTTTGAAACCTCTGCTCTATCTATGGACTCTTCATGTCCCTTAAAATTTATTTGGTGCCTTATATACATAAGGATACAGTTGAAAATTGCAGTTCCAAATAAATTAACAGAAAAACTCTCTGGTATACTTATGTATCAGATCTAAATAGGTATTTACACCAAAAATTAGGAAAAATTATCAAGTAGAATTTTAATTAAAAATAAAAAAGTCAGTTTTATTGTTGTTTTGCTAATCAGCCATTGATAAGAGTAGAAATACCTGTAAAGGAGGGGGAGATAAGTCAGTCTATCATTTAACCAAGTAATAATGAATGGCAGATCGGCAAAATATGGAAACTGATTTTTATTTCTAACTAAAATTTAACTCAAAAATTTTTCTAATTTTTGGCATAAATACCTATTTTTATCTGATATGTAAGAATATCAAAGTTTTTTTTTTATTTATAATGTGATTTTCACCTGTGCCCCTAGTCATATAAGGACCATTTAGTACCCTTAGCGTATGCATAGTCTTTTGCATTAGTTTTGATAACACCAGAAGCTGAACCTAAATTCTTAAAAATTTATAAGGCATTCATAGATGGGTAAGTGTGATCATCTTCCCTTGTCCTTTTAAGAGTCACTGTGATTGGAAAAAAGATAAGATCACATCACTGTTTCTGTAGAAGTCACATGAGTCATCCATATCTATCTATAAAAGTGTGTGTGTGTGTGTGTGTGTGTGTGTGTGAGAGGAGACTTCTCAATGTATATACTCAACAAATTTTTGATCTACAGGTTTGAAATTTTGTATATAGGATATTCAGACTTGTGGAAAACTTTTTAATTGATTTCCATCTGGAAAAAATAGCTGCCAAAGGGTCAAAATTGAAAAATTGGTATGTGGGGGTCATCAGATTTTTTATCTGTTTTTCAACTATTTCACAAATGCGCATGCGTGAATCGTTCACATGACAGATGTTAAGAATAAGTAGGTTTGAAAATACTTTTAAAAGATCGTTTCAAGCTCGCCTACTGATTACCATACTTGATTTATTGTTTTTAGGTTTTGGTTTCAATTTCAGCTCAATTATTTATATATAAATAAATAAAAGTACTTGATTGATAAAATATTTGATGGTCTGCATGTACTGCCCTTGTTGACCAATATTTCTGCCAGGGGTCGTTAGTTGCGTTATCTCTCAAACAACATGGCGCATGGTTTTTTCTTCGATGAATCGTCCGATAATATTTGATTTTCTTAAATAAAAAAAAAACTACTTGATCGATTTACGTGATTTTTGGAATATGACATTTTCATGCAGTGACAAGTACGTACATTATAAAGATTTTTTTCAGATTTTTATTGTATAAAAGATTTGTTGTGGCCCATTTATAGACTTGCACCCAAATCTTTTCTTTTTTTTGTTTTATTATTTTAGATGTTATACATCCAGGGTTATGCTAATTAAAAAAGTATATATACTAACTTTGTGGATTTGTGTATTTTTCGAGTTTTAGCTGAACATTCAAACAGACTAATATTGCTTGGATTTTTTTTTTTGTTGTTTTTGTTTACTCTTTATCTCTGGATCTTACATGTTGTTCAGTACGTTGCGTTGTCAGTTAAAGAATCTCACATCTACATGTCTTGAACTGCCACCCTCAGTAATGAGAACAGATGCTCTTCTGAGATTCTTTGTTATTTCTAGAAAGATGACATACAATAGTGATGTGGTGTATTTGTAAGCCTCGAGTACACAAGAAGCGCAGTGGAAATTACTGGTAGCTTGAGAGAGGATAAACACTTCATGTGCAAGAAGTGTAAGACAATACAGATTTTTCTTTCTTTTTTTTTTTTAAAGAGTCATAAGTTATCAAAGCCCAAAGGCTACTCGAGGATAAGGGTTAATGAGTGTTAGGTGTTCAGTGAGACAACACAGTGATGATTGGTAATGGTGGAAATTGTATAGAATTTGATTATTTAAGAGGACGGTTTAACAAGAACTTGTTTACATTAGACTTGAAAGCAACCATGTTATAGTCAATTGGGAAGTAACCCTATTGTGTCCCATAGTTAAGCAGTTCTAGGAAAGAAATTTTGCTCATGGAATTGTTTTTTAGTTTTAGACACAGATACAAAGTAGGGAAAATTGTTGACTGGTTGTAGTTAGACGAGTGTTTGTTGCGAATGTTTTATGGTAGGGAACAGTAGATTGTAATTCAGTTGAGTATCTGCTATGAGGAAGTATATCTAGATATCAAAGCTATTGATGAAGTTTTGTTACCTTGGTGATACTATTAGAACACAGGGAGGAGCAGGTATTAGTATTATTGTAAGAGTGAAAAATGGATGAAATAAATTCAAAGAATTTCTGTCATTACTAATTAGATCATTACCACTGTCGACCAAGAAAAGACTCTGTCAGATGTGTATAAAATGTGATAATGTATGGTAGTGAAACCCAGCCAGTGATGGTTGAGGACATGTGTTGCTTGGAAAGAAATCATTTTAGAATGATATGATGAATGTATGCAACAAGATTGGGACTCAAACACGTTAGCTAGTTTAGCTATGTAGTTTGCATAGCTAAGTCAAAAAGAAAGAAATTAATACGCGAAGCAAATGATGGAAGATTAAATAAACAATAAACAAAAGTGACAAGAATGGAAAATAGGTTGAAACAATAATAATAAAGTTAAATAAAGGAAAATAAAATATTTTTACGAAAAAATAATTACGATAATGAAAATAAGTTACAATAACAAGAGTTGACCTTTTACAGATGTAGAAGCTGACTTAAGCAGATTCTGAGTACAAAGGAGATGTTTTGATAAATTTTAGGTTGGCGAGCACATTGGAGGGTTAAGTTGTAATTGCTGAGTAATTCAGTTACCGATTTATCGACTTATGTTCTAGGAATC
This sequence comes from Euprymna scolopes, assembly GCF_053919585.1. Lineage (NCBI taxonomy): Eukaryota > Metazoa > Mollusca > Cephalopoda > Sepiida > Sepiolidae > Euprymna > Euprymna scolopes. Next base: position 73,623,234 of record NC_136498.1, read on the forward strand.
AAGACAGATGAACAATCTAATAAGGTAATCAACGGAAATGTGTAGATTGGGTTCTTTGGGAAAACAACAGGTCAGTGCGACTCCGAATAATAAAGACACTTAGAACTGAAATATATAAGAATATGAAAGATATATAGAGACAGCATCCACGATATACACTAGTATCTAACATATGTATCATAACAGGGTTCGCACAGACTTGAAAAATCCTTGAATTTTGACTTTTGCCTTGAAAAAGCCTTATTTCTATTATTACCTTGAAAAGTCCCTGAAAATATGGAATAATATTTTGAAAATTTCTTGAAAGGGCTTTGAAAATTGTATTCTTTATGTCTAGTAAAAATTTGTATAAAAAAATTAAAAATAGAATCAAAAATAAATACTAGTAAATTATTGTTTAAGTATTAATAAAAATACCATTAATATATTTTTTAAAAATTGAAAAAAAAAATCGAAATGCATTGTTCTGAAACTACATAGTGTTGTAAATACAAGAGTTACGTCCCTTTATCACAAAACTACCTTGGATAGTTTCCAAGAACATAACTTCATTTTTTGGGGGGCCTAGACAACTTAGTTTTTGATTATCACAAATTTCTTTTGGTGGGGAAACATTTAAATCTCCCTCTGTTTTTGTTCTCATTTATAATTTATTGGGAAGGGGGGTAGTGGCGACCACCATAAATAAAATTACCCCTCCCTCCCCGCTAAAAATACTTTTATTGCACAGATGGGATTCTCCAATGGTGAATTCTTCCTCTCCTTCTGTCTAGAGAAAGCCTTGAAAAACTTTGAAAAGTCCTTGAAAATGGACATTGAAAATTTTTGCAAACCCTATATGATTACATGCATTTAAAAGAGACGCAGGAGGGTTGAAATATGCATCTGTATGGAACCTGTGTAATGTGAGCATTAAAAACAGGCATAGATTTGATGACCTCAGAGAAAGATTAAATCTGGACAGTATAGGGAGATACGTGCCGGATAGGAAACTCCGTTGATGTAGAACAGTTGAGGTAGCAGGTTCAGTTCACACATGAAGGCCAAGGAAAATATAGGAAGAAGTGATGAAAATAGATATGAGAGAAAGAAGGATGATAAAGACCTGTGCAGAGATAGATTAATTTGATTAGATAATTTCTTAAAGCTGTCCAACACATGCCATAATGTAAAACCGACTATGATGATGAAGAAGAAAAACAAGAAGAGCAACTCACTCACTGAAATTCTTTGAAACTGTTTTAGCTGTTGAGATTTTTTTCTCAATGTTCTAAGTTCAAGGAATAGAAAATAATAATGTTGGAATAAATGGGTATAATCTCACTTTTAACGCTTTGCTGGATGTACATTTGCCATAATGGTAAGAGTGTTCGCTAGTGGGTCAGGAAATTGGGGTTCAATCGTTGCTCAAGTCGTATCTAAGACTTGAAAAATGGTACTTGATGCCCCCTTGTTAGCACTCATTATAATTAGAGGAAGTGGAATAATCCCAGAAATAAATGATGCCCTCCCCTTGAAGAGGGGGCCTTCAGGTTATCCTTGACTATAATCGTCTGCTTAGCTTTTTTTCATGTACAACGAAAAAGGAATTGTATGGTTGATATTAACTTTAAAATGGAAATCTAAAGGTAACCGAGCCTAGTCAGTTCATCATCTAAAGATGATGAACTGACTAGGCTCGGTTACCTTTAGAGGCAGATATTTCTTTTTTTTTTTTTTTTTTCTTTTTTTTTTTTTCTTTTTTTTTTTTTCTTTTTTTTTTTTTCTTTTTTTCTTTTTTTTGTCACGTCTTATTTCGGATTGTTGGTTGGTTGTTTTTGTTGTTTTTCAAGGCTCTTTGAATTTTAATGAACAAAATTTAAAGAATTCAATTTCCTTTTTTTATATGATACTATCATAATATGAGGTGATCAGGTAAGTTGATTGGTTGGTTGTTTTTGTTTTATGGCATATCAACCCTTTTCAGGTTATTTAATGCCAAATCCAGTGATTTTGAAAAAAAAATTTTGGTCAGAGTGGACCTGGGTGCAATGGCAATTAAAGAGTGGCTCCACACTCCCCAAAGCCCGCAGGCTGGGGCCTCACCATCAGATATAGTTTAAGGTCATATCCCGGACCCTTATTTCAGACTTCCTGTCCTCATGGATTTATCCTGACATGTAACCTTAACTCTAATTTAAAAAAAATTACTGATGGAATTTTTTATTCTTCTACTTAATTTTAACCTTATGTGGATTTTAAGACTTTTTTATACCAAATATCGCTACAAATTACATTACTGTTTGGCATTCCATCTATAACATATGAAAAAGATGGCAAGTAGTGAAGAAGACAACACCACAATGCAACAGTAGATAGCAATTTAACTTTAATAGTATATACAGGGTGTCCCAATAAAATGTATACACTCTTAATTATCACAACTTGCTACATAAATACGCTATACCACATTCCCAAGACATGTTTAGGAATGAAAAATGGCACTTCCAGCAGGATGGAGCACTTCTCGATTATCATCGTGACGTAAGATTATATCTTATAGCCACCTGCGAAACAGATAGGTAGGACTAAGAGGAAGTATCAAGTATTGTCCATGTTCACCGGATTTGACCCCCCTCCCCGCCCCCTGGATTTTTCTCTTTTTTGGGGTGGTATGTGGGGACATGCTAAACACCACAAAACGAGCGACAATGAATGAGTTGAAAGCAACTATTGAAAGATGTGCCAGTAAACTAACTGAACTGATTAGGAATGTTTTCGCTTCAATCAGTTAGCGTTGTCAGCTGTTCATGGATCACTTTGGCCAATAATTTGAACACTTTCGAGAATTAGCTGGTTTCTATATTTGGTCAGTATTTTGATGTATGAAACTTTTCTTTCTTATAATAAATGTTGGTTTTATGATCATTTAAAGAGTGTATACATTTTATTGGGACACCCCGTGTGTGTATATATATATATATATATATATATATATATATATATATATATATATATTACTTACGTTCACCCCCAAACAAGACATATTGCCACTTGGACGTTAGGGCTACTATTTGGGACCATGCCTAGGAAAGATTAACAAGATGTTGGTTATTTAATTATTGGAATTCTTTGAGATGAGTAATTTGTATATTTTTATTTATTTATTTCTGGACTGTTATCCTTATCTTTATAGTTGTTGGTGCACAAAGTTTCATCCAACTATTTCCCTGGCCTTCGTCAGGTTGTTAAGCACGATATGTTTGGAATGCTGAATCTTCAACTGTATCTTCAGTAATTACTGCCTTCCATAGTTGTTGTCATCTCACCACGTTTTGGAACTGTAGAGATTCAACGTCTCTATCCATTGTATCATGGCGCAGCTCAGTGGCTAGAGATGTTGAATCTCTACAGTTCCAGGTAAGTATTGTCTGAAGATAGCAGTTTCAATCCTACCCAAAGTAGGCCAGAGGATTAGTTGGCCAAAACGTAATGAGACGACCACAACTATGGAAGGCAGTAATTACTGAAGATACAGTTGAAGATTCAGCCTTTCTATCCCGTCCCGGTTAACCTGATGAAGGCCAGAGGAATAGTTGTCCGAAACGTTATGAAACAACAACTATAAAGATGAATGAATAAAAAAGATGTTGGTTTACATTACATTAAAACTTCTGCTTATCATCATAGTCAGGGAAGCAGGTAGCAGGAAGGGAATTCCAAAGTCTAACTGTTCGAGTAGAAAGCTTTCTGACATTTAGGAACCTCAACAGTGAAGGGGTGTGATTTTGTTGCTAAGCGGATTTGTCGGGGATATGTATGCCGAGGGGGCAATGAGTCCATCATTAAAACATTTTTAAAACAAACATAGAGGTGCAACATTACGGTGATGAGGCAGAGATTGATTCTGGAAGCTGGAAAAGTTACTGGAAAAAGCTGACCACTGTCAGGTGATAAATTTCATACTGAAAACGAAACTTTAGCACGAAAAGATAAGACTTACCATAATTTTAATTATATGAAAGAAATATTTTTCTTTTCTTTTTAAGAAAAGTATATTAAAAATGTGTTTCTTTTTGCTACAAATGCTTCATAGACATAAGTATTTTTGTTTTTATTCTTTTAAGACGAAAATATGGAAACATGAACAAAAATCAAATGTTTTGTTTTTTCATGGAAGTTATTCTTGCAACAAAAGTTTCAATTTCCTCTAACCACTTTAACATACCTGGTTATCTCCCACTCTGCCATAAGGACTCAGACAGATATGCACAGACTTGGAGTCTATATTTGAAACATTCTCCCCTTGATTAAAGAAACAAAACTAGAATCAAACGACCAGGCTTTTATGTGTTTCAGACTTAACATGCAACATAACATTAGCTACTTATATTTTCTCTACCACTCTCCCTTGACCTAGGACTGTACTCTAATAAACAAAGTCTCTGACAACATAGATACAGCACTCTCCCTCGATACTAGCGCACAAGTACATGTATTTGGTGACTTCAATGTCCACCACAGTAACTGTCTTGGATTCTCTACTTACACAGATGCAGCTGGTAGTACAACTCATGGCTCCTCTATATCTCATTCCCTATCACAGACGGTTATATTTCCGACACATTTCCCAGACCAGCAAGATCAACATGCCTCGCCTCTAGATCTATTTCTGACTACAGTTCTCAATTATTGTGTAACGAATGCACACAGCCCACTCAGGAATGTTGATCACGCTGTGATAATGGTAGAAATCACCCTAAATTCTCAACCAAAAACTGAAGAGCCACTGCTCAAAACAACAATGTATTATAAAAAGGCTGACTAGAAGCCATCAGAGATCTCATTAGAGATGCTCCATGGGGAAATATCTTTTCTCTTCCCACTGAACAGTGCCCAAATGAGACCACTGAATGGCTCAAAACTGCAATTGAAGTATATGTTCCCACGCGGAAATTCTATAGCAAGCCCTACTCTCCCCAATGGTTTACTTCTAGTTGTGCAGCTGCCATTGCTCAAAGGCAGTATACACACTGCAGATTTAACCAACGTAAGTCCAGTTCAAACAGACAGAAGTTTATAGAAGCTAGAAGTAATTGTAAGAGAGAAATAGCGACAGCGGAAAGAGAATATATTGAAACCACTAGAAAACGTATCGAAGCACAAAAATTAGGAACCTATGATTTTTGGAAAATCTACAACAGTGTAGTAAATAATGGGCAATCAACGATTCCCCCATTATCAAACAATCATGAGGTTGTTTGCACGACAACTGAGAAGGCTAACATGCTTGCCAGTCGATTTGTTTCAAACTACACATTGGATCCGGCAAATCACTCCCTCCCTGACTTTTCTTTGCAGACAGACGCCACACTAAGTGACCTGAAAATCACCCCTTCTCAGGTACATGGTATCATAAAAAGCCTAGACACCTCGAAAGCATGTGGACCTGATATCATCCCGATGGTACTATTAAAAAATGCTCTGCTGAGCTTGCATCAGTTCTCTCCAAATTTTACAACAAATGCCTTAAAGAGTCTTGCTTTCTTGACTGCTGGAAAACTGCTTCTGTGCTTTCAAGAATTCTGGCGAAAGAACTGACCCATTAAATTATCACCCCATTAGCCTCCTCCCGTTTTTCGCCAAAATATTTGAGTCCATAATAAATTAAGCTCTAGTCCATCACCTTACAGTTGCTAAACTTCTGACCCACCAACAATATGGATTTAGGCAAGCCCATTCGACAGCAGATATCCTAACTGTAATCTCTGACCGTGTATACCATTCACTGGACAAAGCAGGGGAGGGTAGAACGGTAGTCCTGGATATATCTAAGGCTTTTGATAGGATATGGCATGATGATCTTCTAAGGAAAATTAGATCATATGGTATCACTGGGAGAATACATAATGTAATTTAATCCTTCTTAAGCAAGAGAAGAATCCAGATTGTCCTCGACGGTCATACATCTAAACAATATGATATAAATGTGGGAATACCTCGAGGGTCTATCCTTGAACCTTTATCATTCCTAATAATCATGAATGACCTGCCTGATAAAATTGTCTCTGAGATGGGTATATTTGTTGATAACACCACGCTCTATAACAGCCAAGAGGGTAAAACAAATGAACACATATCTAAGGAAATGGCATAAACACTAGAGGAAGACCTCCAATCTGTTGTGGCATGGAGACAAAAATGGATGGTCACATTCAATGCTGCCAAGACTAAGCTTGTTTCCTTCAATAATTACAAGAAACCTTCTCTACCACCAATAGCACTGGCCAAAAACACATCATCTGAAAGTACTTCTTTTAAACTCCTTGGCATAACATTCACAGGGAACATAAGTTGGAACAGATACATTTAAGGCTGCTGCGAAGAAAGTGGGCTCTCTCTACCGTGCTAGAAAGCTACTTACACCTGAAAGTATCTTGTACTTCTATAAGGTCAGCATTCGCCCATGTATGAAGTACTGTTGTTATATTTGAGCTGACGCATCTGCTACTAGCTTCTCACTCCTGGACAGAGTTCAAAAGAGAGTCACCAACCTGATAGGTCCTGAACTGTCATCTAAGCTTCAGCCTCTATCCCATCAACGAAATATTGCATTACAAGCACTCGTACCCCCTCGATATAAATACCCCCGACAAACCCGACAAGCAGCTAAATCCCACTCCTACACAGTAGAGATCCCTAGGTGTAAGAAATCCTTCTACTCCAATAGTTTCTTCCCCAGAACTGCTAGACTTTGAAACTCCTTTCCGGGATTTTGCTTTCCCAACTGTACTGACATGCAGAAGTTGAAGTGTAATGTGAACAGACATCTTGCGGCATATCTCCCTTCATAATATCCCTGCAACTTATGTCCCCAATAGTAGCCCCCTACTTCAAAGTGGCACTGTATCTTGTTTGAGGTGAAAATGGAATTAAAAAAAAAAAGAGTTTTTTTGTAATGATGAAAACAATTTTTTTTCTTGGAAACAACTACGATCGAAACTTTTTTTTTTTTTTTTTTAAAGAAATGTTTGCAGTTTTTGTATTTCTTATTCGCAACAAAATGAGATTATTCCTCTGGAAGATTTAATAATTTCACACGGCATGCTGTAGTTCATCTTTGCTTTCAAAACAAAATCTTCCTGTTGTAATGAATCCATTTAATTGAAACTTAACGTCTGCTGACACCTTATTGCTGATTGGCTAATTGCGTCGACTTTTTCCAGCTGCTTTTCCGACAGCTTACTGTTAACTGTTGGAAAATAGTAACACGACCTTGGTTCAGGTTGAGGATCAGTAGTTTGACAGTTTTTCAGTTTGCATTGCAACATAACATTTTTTTAATGAAGAAATTTACTTGCGTTCTTGGGACACATGAATAATATTTTACCGCATTCTTTTAGATTTTTATACATCTTTGTAACATATATATACTAGCAGACCATCTTGCATTGTCTGGTCGTAAAATACAGATAAATATTATATTTTAATTATTGCAGATTTCTTATTTTTTATAAACAGGAATACCGTAATTAAATGTAACGTTAAATTCTTAAAAAAAAAAAAAAATGAAGTAAAAAAAGAAAACAGAAAGAAACTAAGATACATGCATGTGAGTATTATGTTTTTCTAAACAGTTCACTTCTTGTAAGTAAAAAAAAAAATAATACTCGAGCTGAGGTCGAAACCAAAACCTAATGACAGTGGGTCAAGTATGATAACTATGAGACCAGCTTGACAGGATCTTTTAATGCATTTGCAAATCTACTTATCTTGAACATAAGGAAGCTGTCAGATTTCTCAACTGTGCATGTGCAGTCGTGAAACAGTTGACAGATAAAAATCCAACGCCCCCCCCCTAATTTTGACCCCGCCCCCTTAGCAGCTCTTTTTTTCTGGATGAAAAACGAATTAACAAGTTTTCCACACGTCTGAATATCCCATATGCCAAATTTCAAGTTTGTAGATCAAAAATTTGTTGAGTATAGAGGTTGAGAAGTGTCCTCACATGCACACACACATTCTTACTTATATATATATATATATATATATATATATATATATATATATATATATATATATATATAATTACAACAATAAATATTATATTATATATGTATATAATTAGAACAATAAATATATTAAAATTAGAACATATCAAGAAAGAAATAGGAAAATTTAATGAGAAATGAAACTAAATTACTTATAATATTAATTAATTAATTGATTATTTAATTAATTAATCAATTAATTGATTGATTAGCTAGATAATTAGTAAATTGATTGTTTTTCTTTGTCTGTTATTCTATTGAAAATGATTTTTATTTTCTGTAAAAAAGTTTCTTATATTTTTTGTCATATAATTTCAAATTTATGCTAACCAGTAATGCATTTTTTTAATAATGTTTCTTCTTTGGTAAAAAGAGCTTACCTTTGAAAAAAAAAAAGGATTTTTCTTATTATAATTTCTTATTTGAATTTTTAATGGATTAATGAATATGTAATTTATTCAGTTTTATTTTTCTTCATCAATTTTTCCTATTTATATATATCCAGCGTTACCCGGTCGAAACATATTGCCGGGCAGAAGCATTAGTCACATACTATTTAAGATACACCGAATATCATACGTTATTACGAAAATTAACCATATGCTAGATTTAGGGAAGTATAAAACACATCCATCTTGGGCTATGAAAGTCAAATATGAAGTTAACTTTCATAGCGTAAAGGGGAAATAACTCTCATAGCTTAAAAAAATAAGCTTACTTCCTGTTTCAAATGCAACTGTTGTCAGCTATTAATAATTGAAAATAAATCATATTCAATAAAAAATGAATTAAATGAATCAGCTTTAAATAATATTTCTAAATACAACAATTTAAAATGATTCTATTACAACAAACAATAAATAACATCGAGCTAATTATTAAAATAGATTTTTTTAAATATGCAAATGGACTTATTCCTCATTGACTGTAGATTTCTTTTGAATAAATAGTACATGTAGAAAAATCATGCTAGAATAAAGTGTATATAAGTCCGTTTTCAGTCTGAAAATTAATTTGTGAAACAGTGTACCTTTTGTACATATTTATTAAATTGTGGAAACAAACAAACGAGAATACGACTTTATTATAATATATATATATATATATATATATATATATATATATATATACTAGCTGTACCCTGCCACGCATTGCTGTGGCTCAATTTGGTGTAATGGAAAATTCTAATAAAAAAAGAAAATGCATGTTTCTTATATTCTTAGTACAGCAATCCACCCCAAAAAGTAAAAAAAAAAAGGGAGAAAATGGCAAAAAATGGTACTCTTGCAGAATTGGATCCGGATCCTCGGGAGTCATGGCTTGGGCTCGACCAACATTCAGTGGATTAAGCCAAATGTTGCTAAAACGTTGAAAAATGCTAAATAGTATTTTTTTTTTTTATTGTATTAAAAAATGTGAGTTTTTAATTAATATTTGGGTGAGGGGGTGGGGGTTACTATACACAGATTCGAAAAAGTTGTCCAAAAACGAATAAATGAAAGCAAAGGTAAGGTAAATTACGTTTCTACCTAACTGGATAATTTTTTAGTGTTTTTATTTAATGTAAAATGTTTAATCGGCTCGAAAAACTCCGTGTTTATCGATGTATTTGAAAAAAGACGAATGGTCGCAGACTCTGTTGAATATATTAAGTTTGAGAAAATCAGTTAAAAACTAAAAAACTATACAAAACAGTGTCGGCCACCCACTGATTATGTTATCGTGACATAGGCTGACATATTTGGTCGGTTTCTGACAGTATTTTGTATAGTTTTTTTAGTTTTAAATCATTTTCTCTAACTTAACATCATCAACAGTGTCCGCCACCATTTGTATTTTTCAAATACACTGATAAACACTATTTTTTGAGCCAACTAAACGTTACAGTAAATAAAACGGGTTTGTATTACTAAACACAGAAACGAAAAAGTCGTCGAAAAATAAATATAACAAATAAATGTTATCAAAGGCAAGATAAGTTACTTTTCTACCTAACTGGATAAGATTTTAGTATTTTTATTTAGTGTAAAATGTTTAATCAGTTTGAAAACATGTAGTGTTTATCAGTATATTTGAAAAATACAAATGGCGGCAGACTGTTGAACACGTTAACTTTGGGAAAATGAGTTAAAAGTAAAAAACTATACAAAATACTGTCAGGAACTCACTCAATATATGTTACTGTGACATAGGCAGACAAGTATTCGGTGGTTTTTAACAGTATTTTGTGTAGTTTTTTACTTTTAACTCATTTTCCCAAATTTAACGTGTTTAACACAGTCTGCTGCCATTTGTAATTTTCAAATATAGCAGTAAACGCTGTGGTTTTCGAGCCAAATAAACATTTTACATTAAAAAAAAAATTATCCATTTTGGTAATAAAGTAACATATCTTGCCTTTGATAATATTTGTTATACATTTATTTTGACAGCTTTTTCGAATCTATACGTACAGTAGTACAAACCCAATAAAAACACTAAAAATTATCCGATTAGGTAGAAAAGTAACTTATCTTGCCTTTGAAATATTTACTTGTTATATATTTGTTTTTGTTGACAACTTTTTCAAGTCTTTGTGCAAGTACAAACCCAAAGGGAGTATTTTTCTGTCTAATTTTATTTTTGGTACTGCGCTTAAATTTAAATTTCACAATATCTTTTTTTTTGGGGGGGGGGGGGATATTTTTTTTACATTAGGTCCACCTCCACAATTTTCGACTATGCTGAATAAAAAAATCTCATTTAAAATTTGCAGGGGCAAGTAGTTTTTGAGATATAAAGACCTGTACTATGCACTATAATGCATTGGCGGCCATGAATAAAGACTCTCAACCTCCTCATATTAAGAACGGCTTTCGGAATAAACAACACCCATGCCTAACCACGTGTTTTAACCTTTTACCTGTCTTTCGTCTGTTAAAAACAGCTTTTGGAATAAATACCACCATTCTCCCCATGTTAAGAACGGCTTTTGGAATAAACACCCCCAATCTACCCATGTTAAAAATTGTGAAGGTGGACCTAATGTGAAAATTTACCTTTTGTTTTTTTAATAAATTGTTAGTTGAAAGCACAGAATAGTGACAAAAAACCATCCCCTGCCCTTGGTAAGAATGGCTGAAAAAATAATGGTTTTCTTGGTAGAAACTTTTCTGTATTTCACCTAACAATTTCTGGTGCTAATGCACTTACTGATCCGCACTATTTTTTAAATCGTATTTTCAAGTTCAATTAAAGTTTTATGTTTTTTTGGTATTTTTTTAGATTAGGTCCACCTCTACAATTTTCTTTTAGATGATGATTTTTGTAGGTTTCCAACTATGCTGAATATGGAAATTGCATTGAAATTTTGCAGAAGTAAGTAGTTATCGAGATATAAATAGTTGTTTTATGCATTGTATTCTTTGGCGGCCATCTTTGTTACGCGCGTGGATTTGTTTATGACGTGCGCGCAGGCGCGTAAAAAGATGGCCGCCAGAGATTACAATGCATTATACAACTATTTATATCTTGATAACTGCTTATTTCTGCAAAATTTCAATGCGATTTCCGTATTCAGCATGGTTGAAAACCTAGAAAAGTCGTTATTTAAAAGAAAATTGTGGAGGTGGACCTAATCTAAAAATTTATTGTTTTTTTATTCAATTGTAAGGTTAAAGTACAGAATAGGTACAAAACACCCTCTTCTCCCCATGTTAAGAATGGCTTTTTAAATAACGTTATTATTTCAGCACGGATCAATAAGTGCATGAGTATCCAATTTCTTTAAAGAAAAAGCATTGATATTTTCTAATATAAAAACAACTTCTGTAAAAAAAAAAAGAAAAAAGTGTACTTTCAATTTTTGTTAAAAAAGGTTTAAAAAAAAAAAAAAAAAAAAACTTTGGTAAAAAAGAAAGCAAAAAACAAAACATTAATCGGTATTCATGCAGAGAGTGACCCGTGCTGAAATAATAACGTTACTATTTAAAAAGCCATTCTTAACATGGGGAGGGAAAGGTATTTTGTACCTATTCTGTACTTTAACTTTACAATTGAATAAAAAACATATCATAAAACTTTAATTAAACGTGGAAATACAATTTAAAAAATAGTGCGGATCACTTTCCGCATTAGCACCGAAAGTACAGAATAGTTACAAGGCACCCCCCCTTCCCATGTTAAGAATGGTTTTCTAAATAATAATATCATTATTTCAGCACGGTAGCTTCTCTGCATAAGTACCATGTTTTGTTTTTTTTAAATAGTTAGGTGAAAGTACAGAATAGTTACAAAACACCCCTCCTTCCCATGTTATTGTTTCTAAATAATAACGTCATTATTTCAGCACGGTAGCTTCTCTGCATAAGTACCATGTTTTGTTTTTTAAATTGTTAGGTGAAAGTACAGAATAGTTACAAAATACTGTCCCATCTTAAGAATGCCTTTCTAAATAACATTATTTCAGCACGGTATTTTCTATGCATAAGTACTATCTATTTTTGTTTATGAAATTTAGGTGAAAGTATAGAATAGATGCAAAACTCCCTCCCCATGTTTAGAATAGCTTTCTAAATAATAACAGTATTATTTCAGCACGGTACCTTCTCTGCATAAGTACCATCTTTTATTTATTAAATTGTTAGGTGAAGGTATAGAATAGTTACAAAACGCCCTCCCCATGTTAAGAATGTCTTTCTAAATAATGTTATTATTTTAGCACGGTACTTTCTCTGCATAAGTACCATGTTTTGTTTATTAAATTGTTAGGTGAAAGTATGGTACTCATGCAGAGAGTGATCCGTTCTGAAATAATAACGTTATTTAAAAAGCCATTCTTAACATGGGGAAGGGAGGGTGTTTTGTACATAATCTGTACTTTAACCTTACAATTGAATAAAAAAAAAATATAATAAAACTTTAATTAAACGTGGAAATACGATTTAAAAAATAGCACGGATCACTCTGCATTAGCACCAAATATTATTTAAGCACATTACCAATCTGTAAATTTTCTTAAAAAAAAACTGTACTTTCACCTGACAATTTATAGTTTTAATAATAAAAAAGTTCGTATTTTCTTATATCGAAACAACTGTTTAAAAAAAAAAATAAATAAAAAATAAACACTTTGTCTTTTATGCTTCAACTCAACTTTTTTTTTTTTGCCTGATATAATAAAGAAAAAATTTCTAAATTAAAAATTTGGAAGATAAACAAATGAATTGTGTTTTTTTTTTTTTACTTATTGAGTAAACAGAAAATGAAATCTTCTAATTTGTTCCGTCAAATTGTGGTGTATGAAATGAATTGAAACGGAAGTTAAGTTCTATCAACAAGACAGGTCTGCACTATCGGCTTACGAAAAATATTTTTATTTTATTTAATATTTTTTAATTGGCAATGTTAATTTATTTTAATAACATGGAAACATCCTTCGACTCTAAAGATGGGTTGTCTGAAAATTTAAAATAAATTGGTAATGTAGTAATATGGTTTTATCGACTTTGAATGAACCAAGAGTTATATATATATATATATATATATATATATATATATATATATATGTATATATATATACAGGGCGAGCCAAAAGTAGATGGACAGCATTTTGAATAGGTTTATGCATATATCCCCAAAATTAGGGTGAACCAAAAGTAGGTGGACAGTAAAAAAATCAGAATCGGAGTCTGAAAACTCTGAACTTTTGGAGGTATATACATAAACCTATTCAAAATGCTGTCCATCTACTTTTGGCTCACACTCTATATATATAAGGTGAGCCAATTTTCATAGGGAGACCCCACGTTGCCCGGTATTGAATGATGATCAACGAATATTTCACACTCTTATATTTTTATTGTCACTGAAATCTATGAAATTACCCGGGAGGAAGCTTCACATGCCTCCATGCAGTAACTTAGTCCAAAACATATATTATTCTACATTGCACTCTAGAAAACCTACCATTTATTTTATAAAATTATTTTATATAAACTTCTTTCCAGTTAACAAAGAAAAAAACATTAAAAAATTTATGAGCAGTGTTTGAACCTACAGACCATGTCATGCAAAAAAAAAAAAAACGTAATTTTCAAGTCTTATAAAACTCTTTGCAGTTAATGAAAAAAAATTAAGAAATTTGCGTGCAGAGTTTGAACCTACAGACCATGTCATGCAAAAAAAACAAAAAAACACTCTATCAACTTACACACAATAGAATTTTTATGGCCTGTTGTTCTATCATTGTTGCTAAGCCTCAACATGGAAAAAATGGCTTTACCGATGACGGATAAATTAAAATAACTGTTTTGATTATCGATTATTGGTAATTATCGGGGCTATTCTGAGACAAAACTTAACTAAGATCACTCCCATACTTATATACTAATGTTCTGTAAATTTTAAAGAAAATCTGTTCAGCCTTTTCAGAGTCTATAAGGAACAAATTCACACACAGAGACAAAGTTGCAATTATATAATTGTAGAGATACATATCTTGTTTTTAGACTTTATGTGTATTTTCATGTTAAAAATTTCCTTTTCTTTTCATTTACAGGACTGAACTGAAACAAAAATGTCGCTGACAACATTACCAGGTGACAATAAATTTGTTCCACTTGTTGAAGCGAATAAAAGTATATCGTTCGAAAATGATACGATCGATGTGTACAGGAAAGGCTGTTTTGGAGAATTTAATACAGTCGCATGTATCAGGTGAGTTACAGTGTTTTCATAGTTTTTATTTCACCTGTGACACCTTTGAATCAATGTTAGTGATATGTCCTGCAAAAGCGATATATTCGTTTGAACTAGCTGAGTGGTCTTGGCTACTTTTTGAGTAATAATCTGGTAAGTCGCTTTGCTGAACAAATATTCATGGTCGGAGCTGGTGAGGCTATCTGCATACCTTTCAACTCTCTCCAGTGACTTTACCAGTCAGTATTTATGGTTTACCAACTAATCATCTTCTTGTAAAGAAAATACCCGTGGCGCAGTGGTTAGAGAACTTGGAAAAATCAATTGTAAAAGTGATATTCGCTTCAAAGTTGAAGGTTCAATTCTCAGTGTAGGCGACCAAAAAATACAATTGCGAATTACTTAGGCCCTCTATCAAGAGCATGCTACCCCTGTGAAGTAAATAAAGAGTTATGTTCGAAATTCCATCCAAATTCCCAAGTTTGACAGAAACATTCCCGAGTTTGACAAGATACACCTGAAGAAGGCCGGAGATTACATTAACCAAAACATTATGAAAATGACACTCAAGATGAGAACAGTAGTCTGATGAATCCAAATAATACTAATAACCAATCCTCATCTCAAAAATTCAGAAACGTCAAGGAATCTAGATGTAATCCTTCTGTGGTCGCAACACATTTAGAACTGATTATTATTATTATCTGTTGTGGATGAACAATTCTAATATGAATTTTAGAAGCTTTGATAGTAGTCTTTTATATATACACACACACACACACACACCAAAGGTTAAAAGAAAAAAATCTGTGTGGGTCTCATCAGATGAGACTAGCTAGTCAGGTCTATAGCTGACTTAAAAGTGTTTCAACTTACAGCTGTTGTATGTATTTGTTGAAAGATGGGGTGGGAAGAAGGGGAAATAACTGGGGGGGGGAGATAATTTAGTTGAGAGACGTTGTTAATCAAGTAAAGATGGAAAGAAAGCTGGATGCAAAGAGTGGGAATTGATTAGAAAGAGACATTAAGAGTGAAGACTATATAAAATGACCCAAGAAGAAATTGGAGAAAAAAGTTGAGAATGGAGGAATCTAATAAAATATAATAAAATTAATTAAAATAAAAAAATAGAGGAGTAAAAATAGTAATAATAACAAATAGAAAAATTAAAAAAAAATGAAAATGAGAATGATAATGAAATAAAAATATAAACTAAAAAGGAAAGAAGAGAGAGTGGAAGGGACGGGACCTCAGATTGAGATAGCCGCCAGGTACCAACTGGCCAATTTATAGTTTCTAACAAAATCTCTTGCCATTATGATGTTATAATGGACTACCCCTCTACCTTTGATTCATAAATCTCCAGAAATGGAGAAATAAATGTTATATATCTTTGTCTTGCAATCTCCCAGGGTTATGGATTATGAAACTTGTATAATATGGTAAAAAAGGAAATATAAGCATTCATCGAAATTAATAATTAAAAAATAAACAAAAAATATGATTGTGAACTGATTCTTTCCTTTGGTCATTTTAATACAATTAACCAATGTCACTACTATTATATAAAAGTTATTCTGTGTGTGTGTGTGTGTGTGTTCCTTCCTCATAGGTTCCTAAACAAATTTCACACAAAGCTAATTTATATGTCTGGCAGTGTTCTTAGATATGTTTTGTACAGAAATTCATCCGATAAATATCGAAAATCAAAAAATCCGAATTTTTACAAAGAAATTTTTATAATGCTACACCGGCAAGGGAGATAATAAAATCTTAGCAAATTATTTTTTCTTAAAAAAACAGAATTATTGTCATCTAGATATATAGCTAGGTAGAGTATTTGACTAGATCGAATTGTCTCCCTGTTCAAACCCAGGTTTACCTCACCATTTTATTTAAATATTTTCTTATTAATGAGTTTGATTAATTAATTTACGATAAAAGACGAGGTACCATTTAAAATTGACACAAATCATTTCTTCGTTTGCATATTTTAAGACTAAACATTAATCAGAAGTGACTTTTTCCACGGCATTGACTTTTCCAGGGCATTCATCGTCAAACCCAAATATCAGCTGACGTGATATTGTAAACAAACACAGATAGAATTTGATAAACAACATTATTTTATTTCATTTTTTTATTTTTTTCGCGAATTAGTCTACCAGGCAAATTATTCCTTGTAATACATAATATTCAATAGAGGATTAATTCTATAATAATACATATGCAATAAGCATAAATTAAAATATCATGTTGAAGCATATTGTATGACCGGGCAACACTGGGTGTTCAGCTAGGATATATATATATCCTAGCTGGACACCTGATTCCAAATATATATATATTTTTTAAAACTATTCTTTGTTTCTTGGTCTTACCAAAAGATTTCATTTCACTCTGAAATTGCCATTTTCAGTTTGTTTGTTTTTCATTTTTATAAACCTTTTACAAATATTTTTTGGCATTTTATGACCACTATCATATAATGCAGTTTCATACAATGCTAAAACCAGCAAATTTTTAGCTTTGCTTTTTGTATGAATTTGCGAACATATTTCTTTCCTCTGAAGAGTCGAATTTTGCATTCTTTGAAACTCCGCAGAATAAGGATTATGATTATCCTTGTTTGAGGTATTCTGTCAAAGAATATATTTTACATATAAATTTTAATTTACGGTTTTCATTTCTTCTTCTTATATATTACCCAGGGTAACTGTTCACCGCCAAAAAATTAAGGGAAATTTTAACATTAATGAAGCTTAACGTTTAATACAGATGGCCTTAAAGTTATCAAGTAACAGGAAATCACAATGTATCACACAAGGCCAGCTAACTGACTTTTTCAATTTCCCAGAGTGCTCAACTCTAAGAATTTTTATTATAAATTATAAATTGTTGCAATATTTTTGACTTATAATGGGGTATGGTCTCTCACAGTTGGGAGATTCTATTTATAAATTTTGCTGCAAGGGACTGACGAATCAAATTAATTCATGTTCTGCTATCAACCAATCAGAAACCAGAAGTCCTTCATAAAAATTAAACCTATTTAGCAACCTTGCATATGATTTTGTTTTTTTCACGTCAACATGAGAAGGATCTTTTGCTCTTTGGCTGCAAAATTATAAAGTCCGGAACCTGTACAGAACAGCTGTCTACTGAGAATTTGCCTTTTATTCCTCTATAATTTTACCTGTTCATATCTGACTTTTAATTGAAGTATCCTAGTGTTCACGTCAATTTAAAAAATTAACTTCAAATCAAGAAGGCAAAAAGAATCTCCGCAGCAATAAATAACTTTAAAACCAGCTTAACATATTCACCTTTTAGGCAACAAAGCATCTCTAATCGCAATTGATATTGTTCCAGCTTATACAACGTAACATTTAGTCCATATGCCTCGACTTTTTCCTAGTGATCATCAGAAACTCATTAATCTCCACCTTTCTGGTTTATCCAATCGAGAAACCGGCTGCAAATTGAAATATGATATAAAACGGTATGAATAACTGCAAAAGCACCAAAACACCGGCACTGTTCATGATGCCCCTAAATCAAACAGGTTTGAAACTGCTCCCCAAATCTAACAACAGTGTAATCTTTTTAAAAAGTGCTCTCTTCCTACAGTCAAGAACAGATTGAAGGAATTTAATTTGCCAGGCTGTGTTGCAAGATGCAAGCCAATGATTTCTGTAAAGAACAGAAAGTGCCGTTTGGACTTTATCAGATGCAATGAAGATCATGACTCTTCATATTGGTCAAAAGTGTTTTTTAGCGACAAAAGCAAGTTCAATAGGCTAAGCAGTGGTAGTAGGCAGTACGTCCGTCGAAGGAAGGATGAAAAACTTAATCCTAGGTGTACAGTTTCAAGGTGGTGGAGGTTCAGTTTTGGTGTGGGGTTTTATTAGTGCCAATTGTCCAGGGCCTATAGTTTACTTGCAAAGTCAAATTAATTTGACTAAGTACATTAATGTGTTGACTGAGCATTTTCTACTTTGGCTGGAATTTGGATGATAATGCCATTTTCATGCAGGATAATGCTTCCATCCACACATCTGGTAATGTCAAGAGGTTCCTTGAAGAGCATGATATTCCATGTTTGGATTGGCTAACGCAATCTCCAAACCTCAATCCTATCAAAAACATATAGCATTACATCAAGCAACAGCTATGCAATGATAAAATTTTAAATCTGGAAAAACTTTGAACAAAAATTAAAGAGAAGTGGGATGTCCTTTTCACCAGAGTATAGCTGCAGACTAATTTAAGGAATGCCCAAAAAATTGCAGGATGTCAAATAACAGAAGGGCTATGCTACTAAATATTAACTAGTTCATTGTGTTCCTGTTGTATTTGTGTTGCATTAATGTTATAAAAGAATAAAAGGCGAATCAAATGAGATATAGTTTGTTTAAGCAGTTACATTCAATTTAACTTAAATTTGCGCTTTTTGGAAAAATGGCAAGTGTAGATATTCTTTTTGGCGCTACTCTGTGTGTGTGTGTGTGTGTGTGTGTATATATAGAGAGAGAGATGAAAATGCATAAAAAATGAATACGAAAAGTATAAAAGTTCATAACTTTTCTTTATTCGTTTTCTATTGGTGACATGCAGGAATACAAAATGTTATTAGGAAAAAAATTTGAAAAACTGTTTAATTTTCGAATGTACCTTCGGTCTTCCTCAGTGTAATAAGAGATGTGCATGCATGGGAGAAGAGAAGAACAAAAAAGGAGGAAAAGTTACAGCCAATGAGAATGTCAGCTTTAAATACATATAAGTATGCAAAAACACAGGCACACACTATATATATATATATATATATATATATATATATATATATATATATATATAATGTTAGTAATGGGACGATTCCAATATTTTTCCCGATTCCGATACAATTTCCGATTCTTATAAATCTCTAGTTATTTAACTGTAAGATTGCTATTTTCCCCGATTTTCGTAAAAACACATGTTAAATATGCAGATATTTTCCTAAACGTTAAAATACACTTGTGGAGAATAATCTATCGATTTTAACTTTACTGATATTTTAAAATCAATAAATATTTATTATTTTATCATTATTACCAGCAATGGAAGATTTTGCTTTAAACAAAATCAAATAAATAAAGACAATTAAAAGAATCGTTTTGACATCATAAAATAGGCACCAATTTTTCCGATACCGATTCCGATACCCCCAAATCTTCCGATTTTTCCGATTCCCAATTCCGATTCTGATTAATCATCCCAATACTAATATATCTATATACTAACTAATGTACTTGATCCAAGTTCTTTTGAAGAATCAAATTATGAAGCATTGGACCTTGAATATAGATGTTTCAGCTCAGCCCCCTCTTCCCATAACATCATAAAGATGAGCATTGGATAGGAAAGAAACAGAGCATAAAACCTATATGATTCTGTCAGATCTAATGTGCTTGGTATTAGTTGACTAATACATTAATTAGCATCGCTGAGCTTTATTGCCTACAAGTAGTCTATATACAATAATCTGGCACCACATTAGTATATCTGCTAAGTGAATCACGTACAGTTTACTGTTTAATGAAATTTCTATATCCTGAAGATCACTTGTCTTTTAAAAAAAAAACATTTAGAGAGAAAGAATACATCTTGCATATAATAAACATGTCAAACAAGACTAAGAAGAAATATAACTGTGAACACTTGGAGATATTATTAAGAATTTAGTGACTGAGATTTCCTACCTTTTACTCACAAGCTGTGTCAAGTTTAATTGTCAAATAAGTGGTCTATAAATCTCTTTCTGTTGAAGTTTATAACAAGTATAAAAGTTTACGTTGTTAAAAGTTGCTTCATGAATTACCTTTTAAGTTTTGTTGCTTGGAATTTGTTAATCGTAGCATGCTTATTTTCGGCATTGACGACAAAGAAAACCGAAAATACAATGACCAAAACATTGTGAAAATAACAGCAACAAGGATCAGGAATATTGTCTGACGCAGATATATATATATATATATATATATATATATATATATATATATATATATATATATATATATTAGTGTTGGGACAATTAATCGGAATCGGAAAAATCAGCACTTTTTGGGGTATTGGAATCAGAATCAGAAATATTTGTCTATTTTCCGATGCCAAAAACATTTTCTTTAATTATCTTTCTTTTTTTTTTTTTGATTTTGTTTAAAACAAAAATCTTTCACTGCTGGTGGTAGTAGTAGTAGTAGTAGTAGTAGTAGTAGTAATGATAAAATATTTATTGATTTTAAACTAACGGTAACTATAAAATCGATAGATCACCCACAATCCCCCACCCTGCCGCCTTCAAGTGTGTTTTTATGTTTGAGAAAGTATATGCACATTTAACATGTGTTTTTACAGTAATCGGGGGAAAAATAATAATTTTATAGTTAAATATTTGAGATTTATAAAGAATCGGAATCAGGGAAAATATTGGAATCGCCCCATCACTAATAGATATACAGTGTGGTATTTAGATTATTCACACTACGGTTCTTATCTTAGATGATATTCTCACAGGTACCTATGGTTTTTCTTTTACTTTTTTTTTTTTACTAAAGAGTCATCACTTATCAAGGCCTGAAGGCCACTTAAGGAGAAGGGTCAGTGTCAGGTTAATGGTGAGACAACATGATGATTGATAATGATGGTGGAAGTTTGAAAGAATTTGATTAAGAGAAGGCTCAACAAAAATTTGTTTACATTGGGCTTGAAAACAACAATGTTGTAGTCAGCTGGAAAACTGCTGCAGTATTGTGTTGCACATACAGGTAGTTCTAAAAAAGAAACTTTGCTCATGGAAGTTTCATCTAGTTTTAGGCATAGAGAGGGAGAAAGGAAAATTATTGACAGTGGTTGTAGCTAGACGAGTTTTTGTTGTGAATGTTTAACATTGAAGCTCAGTTGAGCAGCTGCCATGAAAATAATGATAGAGTAGAGAAAGACTAGCAATGTCTCTTCTATAAGAAAACAGTAGTAGAAAGGAGAAAAGGATGCTAAGTTATGAAGTCGGTTTTGTACCTGTCATGGCAGGAAAGGTTGCTCTAAGCAGCACCTACCCAAATGAGCAAACGTATTCCATTTTAGAACATTTTTGGCTCTATATTATTTAATTATTGGAATTAATTTGTATATTTTATTTATTTATTTGCAGATTATTATCCTCATCTTTATAGTTGTTGTTTCACAATGTTTCAGCCAACAATTCCTCTGGCCTTCATCAGGTGAGCATTGTCTGTAGATAGCGGTTTCAATCCTACCCAAAGCCAGCCAGAGGATTAGTTGGTCAAAACATCATGAAACAACAACTATAAAGATAAGGATAATACTATGCAATTAAATTAATAAAATATTTGGCTCTTATACAGGTACAGTATTTTGTCAGGAGTCAGGTACCTTCTGAAGTGGTAGAATGATCCAACTATTTTTCCAGCAATCTTTGTAACACATTTAATGCAAGTCTTCCATTTCAGGTCAAGCGTGAAACTCAGTCCTTAAGTAATAATTAACTCTAAGTGATATTCTTCTGAGACTTGAAGAATCAATCCGAACTATGGAAAATTAAGCATACAATCAAGGATAAAGTTTAATTGGTTGGATTGCAGAAAGAAATTTTATTAATGCGTATTATTTAGATTATTCCTACTGCTGTTTTTATCTTAGATGTTCTCACAACACATATAATCTCTAACTTTCTTCATGTGCGTCTTATTGAACGTGAATATATGCACTTTCAAATGGAACTCTTTATTTAATCCATGAGGGTATCTTGCTGTCATTCAGTCAACCAGGTCCTGGTAGAAGTCTTAAGTATTCATATTATTTGAATTCTTCAGACTAGTGTTCTCATTTTGAGTGTCATTTTCACTCCGTTCCAGTCGATGTAATCTCCAACATTCTTCAAGTGTATCTTGTTGAACTCAGGAATGTTTCTTTTGAACTTAGCAATTTAAATGGAATTTCAAACACAACCCTTTATTTACTTCATGGGAGTAGCATGCTCTCATTCCATCAGCCACAATTGGATAGAAGTCCTAAGTAATTCACAATTGTATTTTTCGGTCGCACACACTGAGAATTAAACTTTCAAGCTTCAGGAGAATATCACTTTTATAATTGATTTTTCCAAGTACTTTAATCATTATGCCATGGGTCCTTGCAGGCAGATCTAGTATAAATTTCGACATGATATATATATATATATATATATATAAAAGTTCGACATGATATATATATATATATATCTACCTGAAGAAGATTGGAGGTTACATCAACCAAAACGTGAAAATGATACTCAACAGTAGTGTGCAGAATCCAAATAGTACAAATTACCAATCCCCATCTCAAAAATTCAGAAATGTAAGTCTTAAGAAATTCGTAATTGTATTTTTGGCATTGCCCATACTGAGGATCAAACCTTCCACTTTCAGAAAACAGAACTGATTACACATAGCACTTATATCCATTGCACCACAGATCCTTAATGCCACAGATCATGACTGAGAGAATGAGAACAAGCTACCCCTGTACAAATTCCCGAGTTCAACAAGATGCACCTGAAGAAGTTTGGAGGTTACATCAGCTGAAACATTGTGAGAATAAAGTCCAAGATGAGAGCAGTAGTTTGAATAATACAAATTATCAATCCTCATCTCAAAAATTCTGAAACATTTTATTAATGCTTCTGTTATAAGGTTGCATTTGGGGGGAAGCACTTTATAAATAATACCTCTCTCGGAAATATCTGTCAAATATCATAAAACCTATTGTATTATTATTTTTCAGAAATAGCGTCCTCGGTGCATTAGCATCTATTACTGCTCTCTTGTGTTTGCTGAAGATCTTACGGCTTCATTGGGTGCATCACACTACATGGCATCAATACGTTATCTTCTATGGAGCTTTTGCAGAATGTATTATTGGGTAAGTATCATTACTTACTTGACTTATGTGTGTGATATATCAAGCATGTGAGTTATAGATAAATAAAGTATTAATTCGGAGCCTAGATTTTTTTTTCTTCACAAAATCAGCACCATTTGAGGCTGGAAGTTTTTATGTAATTATCTCCCTTTAAAATGAAATGTTAAAAATGTTTTAGAAAGTGCTATTGTTTTTTTAATAAACTCTCTTTAATTAATTGCATTAATAATTATAATAAAGGTACTATAGATGAAATTATTGCATGTATGGAATAGTATTTGTTGGGTTTGTTTTACAATCCAGAGATTTGAAAAAGTGGTAAAAAAATTCAAATATATAACAAATAAATGTTATCAAAGGAGAGATAAATTATTCTTCTACCTATCTGGGGAGGTTTTTAATAGTTTTACTCACTTTAATACGTTTCTTCGGGTAAAAAAAATATAGTGTCGAGTGTTATGTGAGAAAAGAAAAATGGCTGCGAAGTGACATCTAAACATTTAAAGATTTGATAATGACTTAAAAATAAAAAAATTATACAAAATACTATTAGAAACCCATCCAATATGTCATGGTAACATATTTTGGGTGGGGTTTTAACAGTATTTTGTTATATTTCTTGAACACCTGCTTCTCCCTCTCTTCTCCAGCCATGTGTGTTCTTTTGTCTCTACTTTTTCTTTACCTTTTCTTCTTCCCCTGTGACATCCCTTTATGCAACCAGCTTGGTCATTTGCATATGTTAGCTGTCATATGGCTGCTGCTGCTGCTGCTAACCCAGCAATAGCGGCTCTGTTACACTTTAGTTTAACCCTCAGATATCTAAGTAGCTTATACAGAAATCAAATGTTATCCCCAAGATGCCCCCCCCTGATTTTGCAACTTTACCTTGAAGTAAAATGAAAAAAAAAAAAAAAAATGTATATGCGTTGCAGTTCTTATCTGTTTGTTAATTCACAAACTTTTAGTATTTTAGAGATAGTTCATATAACCATGTCTATATAACTATAAAACTCAAAGCAGCTTACTTGGTTGTTTAAACTGTCCATCCGGTTTCTGACTTCCGTTTCCAAAATATTTGTCTGCTTACCTATTTCATGGCCGCCCTGTCTTAAGCCCGATATTAAAAGCCACAGCTGTTATTCAAAGCATACACAAAGCCAACAATATTTTTTTTGTTTAAACTTGTTTTAACGTGTTTTCCTTACAAATAAATATAATTTAACCCTATTGAGTAAAAAAAAGAAACTAATTTAAATATAAATATACACTATAACCAGTGCTCCTGTGGATTCTGACGATTATTTTTTTTACAGGCCTTACTTAAAAAATATTTTCTCCTCAAGGAGGGAGAGGTAGAAACTTGGTTTTATTAGTGCTTTTAGTAGGGCCTCCTTAATTTTAATTAGTGCTTGCAGTAGCGCTCAGAAGGCTTCCTGAGTTTTATTTTTTTTCACTCATTATTAAAAAAATGTTTTCTTAAGACAATAAAAGGCAATATAATCTCAAAATCCGTTTTTATTTTGAATATTTTTTCATCTTACCTTTTAAGGGCCGACGGGTAGACTAGTACATTCTAAAATTATATGATCCAAATACTTGAATAATATATACCATTTTGATCAAAGAAAGTAAAACATTGTCATAAAAAAGAAATGCAATATTTTACTTTATGTATATAATTAAAACTAAAGAAATAAAAAAAAAAAAAATAGAAATGTTAATAAGAAGCACGAGTATGCAGGATTCCTAACTGACTCTTGGAAAATGCTGGGTGTGCATGGAGGGAGTTAATAGCTATAAATTTGTTAAAAATTATTTAAATGAACGTAATTTTAAGCATGTAAGTGTTTATGAAGCCTGATAGCAATGCAGAAAAAAATGGAATAGTGAAAGAAAGTATGAACAAAAACAGTCAAAAACAATATTTAGGCTATGTATCTTCATAAAATGTATTTATTTTTCAAAAAATCTTTCACATATCAAATCAGTAAATATGAGTCTTATCTAGCTTTAATCCCAGAATGAAAAACGGAGAAGAACATGAAAGTTGGGTGGATTGAATTATACGGTGGGTGGAGACAGGCATTCTATCTCGCAAAACACTTGCCAGAGAAACCCAACAAGACCCAATGTAATCAAGTGGTGTGCTCTTATTGTAACAATGTGTATGGACATGAGAAAATCAGCAGCAGCCATAGGATAGCTGACTAGCGAAAATATTAGCAGCAGCAGTCGTCTTAGCACATATGCAAATATGCATGTATGGACTATTGTTGTCATATTTGGGCTGGTGCATCTGCTACTAGTCTCTCACTCCTAGACAAGGTTCAAAAGAGAGTCGCCAATCTGATAGGTCCTGAACTGTCATCTAAGCTTCAGCCTCTGCCCCATCGACGAAATGTTGCATCCCTCTGCCTGTTCTACAAGTACTTTAACGGTGAATGCTCTGACGAACTGCAAGCACTTGTACCCCCTCGACGTAAATACTCCCGACAAACCCAACAAGCAGCTAAATCCCACCCCTTCACATTAGAGATCCCTAGATGTAAGAGAGCCTTCTACTCCAGTAGTTTCTTCCCCAGATCCACTAGACTTTGGAATTCCCTTCTGGGTCCCTGCTTCCCCAACTGTACTGACATGCAGAAGTTAAAGTGTAACGTGAACCGATATCTCGCTGCCCAACTCCCTACATAGTACATCTGTAGCTTATGTCCCTGATAGTAGCCCCCTACATCAAAGTGGCAATGTGCCTTGTTTGGGATGAAAATGTAATTAAAAAAAAAAAAAAAATTAAGCAAGTATGCACGTGCTGATATCATAAGAAGAAGAAAAAAAAAGAGGCAGAAAAAAGGACAACACATGGTTGAACAAAGGAAGCGATCAGACGTGTTTTGACTCTTGTGTGACGAGAGAGAAGCGAGAAAGTAAGCAACAACAAAGACGTGCATGAAAAAGTGCCTCGACAGACATGTTTGATGCATGAGTGATATTTTGAAACACTGTAAAGTATGTTGTTGGAAATTCCTGGAATAAATGCTTTTTGTATTCACCTAAAAAAAAATGCTGAGTCGTATTTTTTATGTCCTTCCTTGCTTATTTGTTCCTGCGATGGCACCAGACAACGTGCCAGTCCAAGTGGTTGAAATGTAATGACACAGTTAAAGTGTAATGGCCACGTTACACCAATGCTAAGCGGAATACTAGAATGAATAAGAAAAAATTCTTCTTGGATTCAGCATTAAATAACCCGAAAAGGGTTGATATGCCGTAAAACAAAAACAACCAACCAACCTTCTCAGGTTGGCCAGAAGTAATAAAGATGAGAGATAGGAAAGGTACTGCTTGAGAGCAATATTTGCAAGGAATGAGGTCCCTAAGAATTTTGTTATGGATAACGCATCAGAATTCTATGAGGAAAGTTTAGTATTGTGGTTAAAGAAAATAGGCTGTATATCTTGGATAAACCTAAGATGGTGGTTCTCTTTCAATCAAATGCTTGCTTTATAACCTCCTAATAATCTGATTTCTTGAACTTCCAATTCCATAGAATTAATTAATTTTGCTGTGTCAATTTTTAATATATCTATTAGTGATGGGACAATTCCAATATTTTTCCCCGATTCTGATACAATTACCGTTTCTGTTCCTAAACTTTTTAAATTTCTAAATATAGTGTTGTTTTTCTGTGTGGTATTCAAATTATTATAAAAACACATGTAATATGTATATATATTTTTGCAAACATAAAAATACACTTCTGAGAGTTTGAGTTTTATTGATAGCTTAAAATCAATAAATATTTATAATTTCATCATTAATAGGAGACATTGAAAATTAAGTTCTAAACTGAAACAAACAAAAACAATTAAAAGAATTGTTTTTGGCATTGGAAAATAGGCACAATTTTTTTTCCAATTTTGATACTGGTTTGAATACCACAAAAAGTTCTGATTTTTTAAATTCCCGATTCCAATTAATCGTCCTAACACTAATATCTATACCTAGCAGTCTATGGTCTTTAGTACATGCTACGACTCTAATAGGTATAATCTCAAAGCGATTTTTAGTTTCAAATGTGTCTGTTTTAATTATAACCAGCCTGAGTGCTCGGAGGTGTGTGTTGAACAAAAAAAAAAAGTGATAGTAGGCAGGCAGGCTCGAACCTGTACCGTGAAGGAGGAAAAGAATGTGAAAAAAAAAGTGACATCTTTGCTGTTGCATCCATCACCAAACCGGAAGTGACGTAGGTTTAAATTAAGGCTAGTCAATCAAAAAGAGGGGATGACTTTTGAAAATATCATTGAAAAAAGCGACCCTTCCCTATAGAAAAGTGCCCAGTTGAGGGTGAAGGAATTACTGTTTTTTGTTTTTTCGATATTTGTCATCCGAAATGTCGAGCTTCAAAATGATACCTATCTTGTCAGGATCTATCGCCTCTGTCAAAAGTTTTTGCGAGACATAAAAACATACATACATACATACATTTAAACAGACAGGTGAGATTTATATTATAGATAACATGAAATTGCAAGGTTGACTTTTTCAGCTTCGACTTTCTTAAAAGTCAAGGCTGAAAAAAATTTGTCATTTATTGACTTGCATGTGAAAATATTTCTCATTTATTTTCATGTTTTCTGTTGTCTTTGATGCATTTAGTATGAAAATTTCTGCCATTCTATCATTTAGTGTTTCTTTAATTTCCCTAACTTTTCTTATGTATCTTCACATGTTTAGTGTGTGAGATTTTCTTTTGCAAAACGAACAAGTCTCACCAAAAGCTGAGCATTTTTTTTCCCCTTAACATGCCGTTTTGCACAAAATTTACATAAGATTTTTAGTCTGTCTGTGCAATATGTTTCTGCTTCATTCGATTGGTGCTTATATTTGTTTATCAATTCCAATTTCAAATTCTATACACATTTGTAGTGTTAACTTAACACTTTGAAGCATTTCTAAAATCTAATGTTTAAAAGAAGGGTCATACATACCTTCTATCAAGTGTATCATAATTAATTTGTCTTCTTGGTTCATTTCACCAGTGCTAAGTTTTTCAAATTCACAATACCTTGCTCTTTCTTTCAATTGGTGTACAAATTGTAAAATAGACTCCTCAGGGTGCTGTCTTGTTTCCAGAAACTTCGTTCTTTCAGCGATGACTAATCTTTTATTTGGTTTGATATTCCTTTTTATTATCTCACCAATTTCATTGAAGATCAGCTCTTCCAAATTTCTTGGATATGTCTCCATTGAAACTTTCTGGATTTCTTCGCATTGTTGTGAAGAATATGTCAGTCATTTTATTTTGTTCCCCTTTGCTTCGTTTATATTTTAATTTCTTTACTCTGACGAGTGCCTCAAAGCATCTTATCCCTATTTCTACATTATCTAAATTATCCAGTGTGTTCATGCATCCTATCAACGACACACCAATTATGTATTCATGGTGTATCAATTCTCATGATTACAGCAGTACCCAATGCTTAAGGTTTTTTTCTATTTATTTAGATATCTGATTTACACACCATGCTAGACAATTTTTATAACAACAAAAGGGTTTATTTAATTACCTATTCTACTCAATATCGGTGGGAGAAAATTGGACAGTGTCCAAGTGAAGCAAGAAAAGAAAGAAGATTCTTTGGGTCCAAGAAAGTTTATCAGCAGTTCTCTTCAGGGAGAGATAGTTGATGCTTGAGCATCCAGTGGACAGGGATAGAAGAGAAGAGGGGTGTCTTCTATGTTGCTTCTTGACTTCTCTCTGTTGACTGATCATGATACCTAAGAGGTTGAAGTAGTTAGAGAACAGATGAAATCAATGCATCTTGCAAGCTGATTGGTCAGTATGCAGCCAAATCGCCTAGCAGAGACATTTCTCTGCAAGAGAGAATAAGTCTTTATTTATGACTGCGACACTTAATGCAGATAACACTAAACTGAACTACTTCTCTTGCATGGAAATTTTTATCTTGCCATAGGCGACGCTGCTTTAGTTTTATTGTTGATTAAATAAAAGTGGAACATTTAAATTTTTATTATTGATTAAATAAAAGTGGAACATTTAAATTTTTATTGTTGATTAAATAAAAGTGGAACATTTAAATTTTTATTGTTGATTAAATAAAAGTGGAACATGTTTATTGTTGATTAAATAAATGTGGAACATTTAAATTTTTATTGTTGATTAAATAAAAGTGGAACATTTAAATGTTTATTGTTGATTAAATAAATGTGGAACATTTAAATTTTTATTGTTGATTAAATAAAAGTGGAACATTTAAATGTTTATTGTTGATTAAATAAAAGTGGAACATTTAAATTTTTATTGTTGATTAAATAAAAGTGGAACATTTAAATTTTTATTGTTGATTAAATAAAAGTGGAACATTTAAATTTTTATTGTTGATTAAATAAAAGTGGAACATTTAAATTTTTATTGTTGATTAAATAAAAGTGGAACATTTAAATTTTTATTGTTGATTAAATAAAAGTGGAACATTTAAATTTTTATTGTTGATTAAATAAAAGTGGAACATTTAAATTTTTATTATTGATTAAATAAAAGTGGAACATTTAAATTTTTATTGTTGATTAAATAAAAGTGGAACATTTAAATTTTTATTGTTGATTAAATAAAAGTGGAACATGTTTATTGTTGATTAAATAAATGTGGAACATTTAAATTTTTATTGTTGATTAAATAAAAGTGGAACATTTAAATGTTTATTGTTGATTAAATAAATGTGGAACATTTAAATTTTTATTGTTGATTAAATAAAAGTGGAACATTTAAATGTTTATTGTTGATTAAATAAAAGTGGAACATTTAAATTTTTATTGTTGATTAAATAAAAGTGGAACATTTAAATTTTTATTGTAGATTAAATAAAAGTTGAACATTTAAATGTTTATTGTTGATTAAATAAAAGTGGAACATTTAAATGTTTATTGTTGATTAAATAAAAGTGGAACATTTAAATGTTTATTGTTGATTAAATAAAAGTGGAACATTTAAATTTTTATTGTTGATTAAATAAAAGTGGAACATTTAAATTTTTATTGTAGATTAAATAAAAGTGGAACATTTAAATTTTTATTGTTGATTAAATAAAAGTGGAACATTTAAATTTTTATTGTTGATTAAATAAAAGTGGAACATTTAAATTTTTATTGTTGATTAAATAAAAGTGGAACATTTAAATTTTTATTATTGATTAAATAAAAGTGGAACATTTAAATTTTTATTGTTGATTAAATAAAAGTGGAACATTTAAATTTTTATTGTTGATTAAATAAAAGTGGAACATTTAAATTTTTATTGTTGATTAAATAAAAGTGGAACATTTAAATTTTTATTGTTGATTAAATAAAAGTGGAACATGTTTATTGTTGATTAAATAAATGTGGAACATTTAAATTTTTATTGTTGATTAAATAAAAGTGGAACATTTAAATGTTTATTGTTGATTAAATAAATGTGGAACATTTAAATTTTTATTGTTGATTAAATAAAAGTGGAACATTTAAATTTTTATTGTAGATTAAATAAAAGTTGAACATTTAAATGTTTATTGTTGATTAAATAAAAGTGGAACATTTAAATGTTTATTGTTGATTAAATAAAAGTGGAACATTTAAATGTTTATTGTTGATTAAATAAAAGTGGAACATTTAAATTTTTATTGTTGATTAAATAAAAGTGGAACATTTAAATTTTTATTGTAGATTAAATAAAAGTGGAACATTTAAATTTTTATTGTTGATTAAATAAAAGTGGAACATTTAAATGTTTATTGTTGATTAAATAAAAGTGAAACATTTAAATGTTTATTGTTGATTAAATAAAGGTTGTGATGTGTTAAGAAGAATGAAGTAAGAGAAAACAGGAACGCCTTTGATAAAGGTTTTATCAACTTAAAATTAATACACGTGCTATAACTGAGTTAATATCACGAAACAGCTACTTCTGGCCAAGGAAGATAACTACAATATTTATTATAGCTAAGGAACCAAAGGTTATTTAAATTATAACATTTTCCCCTCCAATGATTATTAAGTATCAAGTTATAAAGAGGATAATTAAAGTTAGTCTGTCCAGCATTGAGTTACAAAGTCCTTATATTTGACTTGGTAATTGTCGCATTCTGGAGAACCTCCGCACAGATTCACTGGGATTTTGATCCCCAGTGTCAACTTCTTTGGAGGCGTTGATTTCTTCAGGATCTTCATCAGCAGGTGGTCCTTTAGAGGCTTGAACACTTGCAGGATTGCTTTCAGTGCACAGGTCTTAATTACAGGAGTTAGGAGCCATATCTTGCACATTAACAGTAGTTTTGGCACCAGAAGGTAGTCGCACATGAGCATAGTAGGGGTTGATGTCTAATAGGGTAGCAGGAGATACAGGAGGGTCGAGTTTACTAGTCTTAGTATGATTTTTGACATATATTGGACCCAGTTTTACTCAAGATGGAATCAAAGTACCAGTGGAGGATTTATGTCTACATTTGAGTAGCCTGTCATGAGGAGTCCTATTAATGGCAGTGCAGAGTAGCGATTTGAGTGAAGAGCATCAGATAGTATGTCTTCCCCATAGGGCGGCTTCATGTTGCTAGAGTGTAAGGTTGTTTGGATGGCCTTCCATAAAGTTCCATTGAGTTTCTCAACCTGCCCATTACTTTCGGGGTGATCTCTACTAGTTTTCGAGGTAGCAATACCTTTTCCATGTAAGTAATCTCTAATTTCACTAGAAAAGAAGTTGGCAGCCCTGTCAGTATGTATCATATCAGTTATACCAAAAATTTAAATTATAACAAAGGTGGAACATTTAAATTTTTATTGTTGATTAAATGAAGGTGGAATGTTACTAAAAAAATGTGACATTGAGGCAATACTAAGGTTTGAAAATACATACTTTTGGGAGAAGCTTAACAAAAATCTTTTCTTAAAAAATTATGATTTTGGAAATTGATCACTCACGTGAAAAATTTTGCATAATAAACACTAGAACTAATGATTAAAATAACATACGTAGGGTATATTAGTCATATTTGATACTTTTTTGAAAGGAAAAAACAAGCGTTATATGTTGGATAATATCTCAAAAATTAAAATGCATCTCTTAGAAGATCTTTTGCCAAATATAACTTGTTCAAAGAAGTTGCTCTGAACCTCCACAACCACTTCCAGGTGTGATCTGAACCTGAAATACATGGCCTGAACACTAGTTTGATCCTGATAATAGACTTGCCCTTAGTTACGGTGTGTATTTTTCTCAACTTCATAATAATATTTTAGGATGCAATCAGATAAATTGGGTGTTGCAGGTATTGGGACTTGTGAAATTGTGGAATTTCTCAGACAATCACCTCTGGATATTTTTGGAAGTGTGACACAGTGATGACTCCTGCTGCTATGCAGATAATCTTCCTACAACCAACCTCTCTACCCAGTGCTTGAAAATAGTGTGTAAGACCATATTTCCCCTTCTCACCACCAACCTCAACACTTTCTTCTCTTTCATCTTCTACTTGTTTCCATTCTTGCCATATTGTTTTGGTGATTGCCAAGGATGCAAACATGGGTTTGCAGGTATATAAAAATAAATGCAACAGAGACTTAAATCTGATACATCTGTAATGTAAATCTCACCTGTTTTTTTACATGCATGTATGTATGTCTGCCTAAAACTTTTAGACAGAGGTGACTGATTTTCATGAGATTGGCATCATTTTGAAGCTTGACCCTTTGGACGACAAATATTGAAAAATTGGCTAAAAACATTAATTCCTTCACCCTCAACTGGGCACTTTTCTACAGGGAGGGGTTGCTTTTTTCACCGCTATTTTTGAAAGTCATTCCCTATTTTCAATTGACTAGCCTTAATTTAAACCTTCGTCACTTCCGGTTTGGCAATGGATGCAACGGCAAAGACGTCACATTTTTTTTTTTACACTTTCTTTTCCTCGTTCGCGGTACGAGTTCGAGCCTGCCTGCTTACTACAACTTTTTTTTTTTCTTTTTTTTTAGCTCAACACACACCTCCAAACACCCAGGCAATGCCGGGCACCCAGGCTAGTCTATATATATAAAAGGCAAAATGGCCACATGCGTTTTTCTTGCTTTTTTCACTGGGTTTTTCAACTGGGTTACATTTATTTAGAACTTTCCTTATACTTCCTAGATTATAAAATCTCAGATTCGAAAACAGACGTCATCTCTACATTTGTTTTGATTGAGTTTTAAAAAATCCCTCTATTCCGTTCTTTTACGTGTTTGTTCATCTTTTTCATGTAAATAAAGCGAAACTAAATCGAAACAAAGGCAACCGCTTCTCACCCTTCGTGGCCGGGACGTCTAGAACGCAATTAGTTTTGATCAATGTTTGGAAACCCTTGATATCAGACAATTGCTATTCATTTGGACACTGCCAGAGTTCCCACTTTTTGGGGGGAGCTGGTTTTCCCCCACATTATAAACGACCTTGTAGGAAGCAAATAAATACCACGATAGAAAGTGGAAAGCTTAACTGGCCCCATGCCAGGTTTAAAAGCCATTTTCATTTCTGCACCGACTCCTATGATTCTGTTATGGGGTTAAATCGTAATAAACGAAGGAACACAGGATTTTTAAGAATGAAACATGTATTCACATAAATTACAGGTAAAGTGAGTTGAGTACATCCATTCCTCAATGGTAGGACATTTGCACACGTCCAGCTTGGTCGCGTGCCAATCTCAGACTGCCGGGCACCGGTACTCAATTCCGGAAGTGACGTCACTAGAGGAAATGACATCATGAGATAGTCCATTAATCCCCTAGAGGGGTGTAGCCAACAGATCCTTAACTTAATTTCCAGCTCAATCTATTCACTGTCCTATTAACGAGGATGTCTAATTACTGTACGTTTTCGAACATCATTTCTATCTTTATTTTGATCGACTTTTAAAAAATTCCCTCCGTCCCGTCCTTTCCAGGTTTTGTTTGTCTTTTTCGCATAAAAGCGAAACTGATCGAAGCAAACACAACTCCTGGCCTTCCGGGCCGGGACATCTTGAAGGCAATTAGGTTTGATCACCATGGGAGAAACCCTTCATATCAGACAATTGCTAATAATTTGGACACTGCCAGAGTTCCCCCCTTTTTGGGGGTGGAGCTGGTTTTCTCCAACATTGTGGGGAAACAAAAAAATAAAATGGCAGAAAGCGGCAAGCTTAACTGGTCTCCAGCCAGACGTTCATTTCTGCACCTGCATAACTCTTAACTTAATTACCAACTCATTCATTTCTTTTTCATCGCTAAATTTGAACATTTTACACTTTCTCTCACATCATAGCATAGGGGTAAACTCTCAGGTTTTCTTTCACTTTCTTTTCTGCCTTCATGTCGCGGGTTCAAGCCTGCCTGCCTACTAACACTTTTTTTTTCACACACCTACAAACACCTGGGCAACACCGGGCATCCCTGCTAGTTGTGTATAAATCAGTTGTGCTCTGAGTGTAGAGTATAGGTCACCCTCCTCCAATATTCTGGTACTTTCCAGTCATCCAGCTCCCAAACCCACACAGAAACAGCTATCTGCTGCACTTTATGCTATTAAATACTTCAAATACTTCTAAAATGGAAAAATGTCAAAAGATTTCCAAACACTCTGTATATTGCTTTACAAAGCTATTTTTGTAGTTAAAATCTATGAATTTGAGACAAAGAGAGAAATTTGGAATTCAGATGATTCATATAAAACAGGGTCTTTGTTTTACATGATTCATCTGCACTCCGAATGAACCAAATAATCAAATCTCTGTTATGCATTATTTATTTATTTTTTCTATATACATAATTTGTATCTCCATGATTTCTTTTCAGATCTGTTCATTGGGTGATGGGCCGGTTGTTGCAGTTGGATTTTGTGCTTCAGTATCTACAATTAGTACAATTTCTTGTCCTTTGCCACTGGTATTGGGCCTTAGCTAGCCGTGCACTCCGGAAAGAGACTCTTTTAAGAAGGTATGTATTCTTGGTACTTATCCAGAATTCCTCTTCTATTAAAAAACAAAAATAAAGGAAAAACTGTCTGATGTATGTATGTGTGAAAGAAAGGAATTATCATATTCCAAAAATTACATCAATTGATCAAGTAGTTTTATTTTTATAAAGAAAATCATTTTTAAATGAATTTGAGTTTTTCAAATATTCCCATGTTAAAAATGGCTTTATAAAATATTGCAAGTTTTAATTATTTTCAGTTATTTCTCTTGTTTTCAAGATGCCATCTCGATTTTGTTTGTTTGACCATAAAATTTGATTTCTTTTTTAATATAGGAGGAATTCTGGACAAGCACCATATTTTTGCATATTTGTTAACTGATTAAGAATATATATTATCTTTCTGAGCTCAAGGAAAATAAGCTAACACTAATTTATACCCACTCTTTGAACCTGGATACTTGGTAATTTGTGAGAAAGGCAAATAACTTCTTTTCCAATGAAAGCAATAAAAATTTGTTTTTACCATAAAAATAGTTTATACTTGTTCATTGGATGATGTTGGTTCAGTACTTGGCTATATTAATTTCCATCCTTACCCAGCTTATATTGCTTTATAGCTAGTACAAAGACAAATACTTGTGAAATTCATTGCAAAAAATTATGCTTAGTATTTATGTGAGAGAGTAAGTAGCTACTAAGAATTTATTTACATTCAATTCAATTTACTTGGCAAAAAATAAATCAAACAGGCTTTAATTACAATATAGGGAAAGGTTGGTAGAAATTTATACAGAAGAGGATACAGTAGCTCAACACTTGGCCAAATTCACTTTGAATTGTTGATGTATTTATTACCTCTCTGGGAAATCTATTCCAAAGTCCAGGGATTCTGATTGAGAAAGCGACCCTCTTTCAGTTCAGTTGGAATCGGTGGTGGAATAATTTCTTGTGGTATCCTCGTAGACCTCTTTCTGGTGCAGGAGTGAATAATAAGTCTTGAGGTATATGCCAAGCATACGCGGAAGCGCACAAGCGTATGAGTCGGGCCTACCTGCGGTGAAGAGTGAACCCGGGACCTTTTGATTACAAATCAAGTCCATTAATGAACTATACCCATCTTACCCCAAAGTGATGATTTAGTTTCGCTCAACAGCTATGAAAAGAACAAGTGAATAAGTGATTGGGTTTTGATAACGTGTCTCGCATTATTGCATTTTCTTATCATGGTGTGTCAATTCGGCGAAATCAGTCGAAATCGGTCGTGCTTGGGTTTGTGTGTGTCGATTCAATGGTATTTGTTGTTGGTATGGCGTATCGATTCGGCGGTGGTGCTTGGAATTGCATGGACGAATTTAAGCACTGTGTCGTCACTTGTGAAAACAATTATATATATATATATATATATATATATATATATACAAGTTAGAAAAGCATTTCATCCAAGGCATGAAAATTGTTAAACAAAATGTTTTTACTATAGGTTTTAAAAATAAATGTACAAGATTCAATTTGAAATTTATTTATCTTCAAAGTGCACTTTTATAAATTTTACAACGTAAGGTATAAAAATTTAATTTAAATTGAATCAAAAAATTACCTTGAATTTATTTTATGTAATGTACATTCTGTTGCACTTTTTAAAAAAAAAATCATTGAAAATTTTATATCTATATCATTAATTGCTAGATGAAATATGATGTTAACTTTTTGAGTCAGATTTCGTAAGGCAGATTTGATAGACTTGCACCATTCAAATAGCCAGCCTTTAAGCTCTCTCTAGATGCTGTATACCAACAAGTCTTATCAGAAAAGAACAATAGGTGATTTAATTGAAATTTTCAATAATTTACCAGTTTACAGCTCTAGCTATATTATTGACATTTCTAAAGTAAAATTATTTACTAACTTCTTTGACGCTAAAAATTTATGCTTAGACGATAGACAGTTTGGTTTATTTTAAAGTAGCTCTACCTAGCCGGCAATGGACAGGATACAGTGAAATCATTTTAGTTTAAAATTTTTATGTCTGCACATTTTTTAAACTTTACAGAAAAAAATAAAGTTTTAGTTGCAAGGGAGGCAATGCTTTTTATATTTTTCAATTAAAAGATATTAGTTCTTCTCCTTGCTGATCTTTTTTTTTTGTTTGGTCGTAATTAAAAAGCATTTCCATATTACTAATTGTCCAGGTGATGCTTTATTTTTTTTAACCATTTTTTCCTTTTTTACAAAGGAATTACCACTTATCAAGGCCCAGAGACTACTCGAGGATAAGAGTAAAAGAGTGTACAGTGGTCAAAAGGACAATTTCATAGTAATCGTTAGAAGTGTAAATTTGGTAAATTGGATTATTCATGCTACATAATTTTTTAAATAAACTCTAATGAAGTATGTTAGTACCAATAACATGGTATAACACTAACAAATAAAAATTGGCTAATCAAATCAAAATTTCATGTGTCAGCTTAAATTCTATATAGGTCTAACTTTTAACATCTCACAAGATAATTTTATGTCAGAAGAAGATACATTGATATAATAACCATTTAACAACACTGAATCTAAATGACCTATGGAAGTTTATTTTTTACTAGATGAGGGCACCGCTTATCAAGGCCCAAAGACCACTCGAGGATAAAGGTTAATGAGTGTCAGGTAGTTGGTGAGACAACACTGATGATCAGTAATGGTGGAACTTGGGTAGGGTTTGATTTTATAAAAGGACGTTTCAATAAGAACTTGTTTACATTAGACTTGAAAACGGTCATGTTATAGTCAGCCAGGAAGCAACCCTGTGTTATTGCGTTCCACAGACGGGTAGTTCTAGGAAAGAAACTTTGCTCATGGAATTTTTTGTTTAGACTCAGATAAAGATTAAGGAAAATTGTTGACAGTTGTTGTGGTAGTAATGCATCAATAGCATGAAAGGAAAATATGAATTCGTATAGTGACCCTGTGATCCGAGCTCTGAATAGCGGAGTAAATTCTGACAGATTCTTATTTGTACAACAAACATGGTTACCTGATGTTTCTCAGGAGCATGTACAACAAAATAGAAGAGTTAAAACATGCTACATCTCTCTTTAATTCTCTCTATCCTCCTCTATCTCTCTCTATCCCTTCCTTCTCTGCCTTTTCCAACTCTCTATCACCCTTCTTCCCCACTCTCTCTAACACCCCTCTATCTCTTTCTTTAGCAACTGGAAAAATATTTGTTTGTGTGTTTTGTTGTTTCTGACTTTTAGTCAGACGCACAGACAGAATACTGCATCGCATGGACAACAAAATAAATATTTTAAAAACTGTGTGCAACATATTTCTTTTAAAACGTCTCTCTCTAGTTTACTCTATACCCCCCACTCTTATCTATCTATCTATCTATCTATCTATCTATCTATCCTCCTCTATGACTGTCTCTCCCTCTTCTCCATCACCCTTCATCTCTATCACTCCTTCTTTTGCTTTCTCAAGCAACTGGAAACGTTTTTTTTTTTTTTTAATTTTTACTAGCGGTAATTGTAAAGATTGACAGCATAAACAATTTCTTCAAAGATTTTAATAAAATTAGTGCATTGGCAATAACATATTTTTTTAATTTATGATACTAACAATATTTTGGAGATAAAATCAATGTATTATCCAGTAATAGGTACACAAGACATTTTAATCCTTTTTTTAATGTTTTAAAAAATATTTACGTGACATAGTACGAATCAAGCTTGCATTTGATAATTCAAATATATATTTTCATTAAATTTGATCCATTGTTATCAGATAACAAATAAGCAAGATTCCCTGAATTTCAATTTCTTCTTAAAATGCCTTAAATTTAAGATGTTTTTTTAAAATCCAAATTATGTAGTAGTTTGGATCAAAATTGAAATAAGGATTCTAAACATAAGGTTTAGTTTCATTATATGTTGATTTTAATCCTCTGTAAAGGGGGGGGGAAATAGTGTAAAACTGTTCTGTTTGAGGAATTAATTTTACCCATCCTGGGACGAGTATTTTTCTTGTTACTTTTAAATATAAGAATTTATTATATTTTAATCCTATACCCTCAATTTTCTGCCTGGTTTTACAAACAAAAACTTATGCTCAATTAAATCATATACAATCAATTATTTTGTTTCATATTATTAAGTAGCCAAAAAAAAAGAGTTGATTATGCCATAAAGTAAAGGGTCTAAACCAGCTGTTAAGTTTTCTTGTTACTGCACCAATATATCAGTAAGAAACTAGTGACTCACAAAAATAATATGTTGACAAGTGCGTCAAGTGATCATGTGACTGTTGGCTTGTGTAGCCATGAATTAAATGGACACAATATAGAATTAAATAGGCAATGCCAAGGGAAGCGAGCATAAATGAGTTAGAAAAAAAATAGAAAGAAAAATGAAAAACGTTCTTCTTTAATTCACCATGGAATTTCCACACTCATCATCATCATCATGTTTTCTTACTAGAGAGTCACCACTTATCAAGACCCAAGGATAAGGGTGAATGAATGTCAGGTGGCTGGTAAGACAACA
The DNA here is from genome assembly GCF_053919585.1 of Euprymna scolopes. Classification (NCBI taxonomy): domain Eukaryota; kingdom Metazoa; phylum Mollusca; class Cephalopoda; order Sepiida; family Sepiolidae; genus Euprymna; species Euprymna scolopes. Next base: position 73,663,417 of record NC_136498.1, read on the forward strand.
TGTTGATGATCAGTAATGGTGGAAATTTGATTAACATGACGACTCAACAAGAATTTGTTATCATTGAACTTGAAAGCTACCATGTTATAGCTATTTTGTGGAATTGAGTTTCATAGACGGGTAATTCTATGAATTAAACTTTTCTCATGGAATTTTGTTTAGTTGTAGGCATAGAGAGTAAGGGAAATTGTTGACAGTGGTTGCAGCTAGATGAGTTATGAATATTTTACAGGTCGGGGGCGGGGGTGCTATATATTGAAGCTCATTCGAGCACCTGCCATAAAAATAATGATGGAGCAGAAATAGACTTGCAACGTCTCTTCTCTGAGAAAGAGATAGTAGGGAAAAGATCATCATCATCATCATCATCGATTAGGAGCAAAGTTTAGTATCTGTTCTGATATTACATTTCATCATTTCTGGCCTCAGTTGGTGAATGAGAAATCCTTCTAGATCAAAGCAATTTTCATTTTTGTCTGATTTAGAGTGGATTTTACCCACATTAAAAACAAATCTTGTGTCTAATTTTGCCCACTTGAGATTTACTGGGATCATCATATTCAGTTGAACATTCATTTTACATGCTGGCATGTGTTGAATGGCTTTTAGAAATTTACTTCTAAACTAACCTATTTCTGGCCAGGTCTTTATTTAGCTCACTTTCTCATAAGTCTATCTTTATGGTTTCCTATCATGTTTGTTTTAGCCTACCCTTGCCAAATGACCCTGTTACCTCAATTCTAATAAATCCAAGTGCTCTCATCCATTTTTTTTTCAACATGGCCATACCATCAGTCTTCTGTTCTGCACACATCTCCCTATCCTGCCCAAATTTAATCTTCTTTTGGGTTTATCAGATTTAAGTTTGTTTTTCTCCAGTGATCACGAGACAACATTAAAAAACAGAATCAGGCTGGGTTGGGCGGCTTTCCAAAAACACAGCACCATTCTAAAATCAAAAAATGTGTCAATAACTGTTAAAGTAAAAGTTTATTTAATTTATGCCCCCCCCCCCAGTAGTTTTATTTGACTTTGATTAATTCACACAACAACTAATCAAGCGCATTGAGGTGTTTCAAAATAATGTAATATGTTTCATCATGGGACATCGTCTGATCAAAAAAAACAAAATTTCCGCCCTACGTCAAACTACTTCTCTATTCCCTCTATTTGATAAAATCAAAAGTAAAGCTTTTAAACTTTTTGGCCATGTTAAGTGATCAACCACTAGCCTGTCAAAGTTATGCTTTGAGGGTATGTTAGAAGGCAAAAGAGGCAGATGAAAAGAAGGCAAAAGAGGCAGATGAAAGCCAAGGAGAAGATGGATAGAAAATGTTTTTGATTGGACATCTCTCAACTGTTGGCATCCATCAACCAACTTGCCTTGGATCAAAAAGAATGGTGAAAAATAAATCACGTTGGTTTGTAATCTGCACCAAGTGGAAGATGCGACTCATGATGAAGTTTGCCTTTAAGACTCCCGTTACACATCCATCATCATGCGTTCGTATACATGAATTGTTTTGCTTATCTGTTTTCTCCATCCCAATAAGGACCTAAAATCCCTAGAAATTAAGAATCACAATGCTCTAAGAATTATTCATGGCAACAACAACAAAATTGGACGGAATTTCAAACTAAACATTGGACTCTGACTTTAGAACCAATCAGAAGTAAAGAAAGCTATTTTTTGAAAGCTACTCATAAGAAATATTTTTTTCTGTCTTGCTTTATAACATAAATACTGCACTTTTTCATATTAAAATACTAAACTGTCTTTACTGTTTAGTTTGATAAATTTGAATTCCACAAACAGAACATCTTTGCAAGGGTAGCCTGTCTGTGAAACACATTGCCACAGTACTGCTTCCCTGCAGGTTACAACACGCTCATTTTCAAATTTAATGTCAACAGATCTTTGTTATTCAACTTAGTCCATCCCAGCAATCATTCTCAGTCCTCTCATACTATTCTACATCTTTCAACTAACAATCATTCCATCTCGTTAACATTTACCCTCGAGTAGATTTTGATCTTGATAAATGGTGACCCATTTAAAAAAAAAAAAAAGAAAAGAAAAATCTAAGCAAAATGTAATAGATTTATAAATAATATGCAGTCTGACTTTGTCCTTGTGTGGAGGCAAGTAAATAGGGACAAGGCTGATAATGAAAGCAAAAATAAAAATGCATAGCTTTTAGCAGTTTTCAATTGGGAGCAAATGTTTGTCGCACTCTGTGCCTATTTATTTGTTTCCCCTACAAGGGGAGAGCTATGTTTAACCTTTTTACTTATGATGAAGTGAACATTTCTGTTTTTTTTTTTTTTTTTTTTTTTCAGATGCCTTGTTCCTTTACTTGCTTTATTAGGCATCTACTTCACAGTTATAGCAATCCTTGGCATAATCCATATTCAACCATCATGGACAGAATGTATGCGTAAGTAAAACCTGTTTCACATCTAATGTTTTAATGTAGTCTATTGTTGATGAGGACTCAAAAGTCTTAATGTTGACTTGAAGCATTAGAAATTGTTTCATGTTCTCAAGCCTTTGCAATGCAAACCTATTACATAGAGAGAAGTTATCTCTTTTCTTTTTTTTTTTTTTTTTTTCATTTTATCTCAATTACCTATCAGAAATTAAGGGATCCCTTCTTGGGTGTATAAAAGTTATCTTTTCCTGACAGCAAAAAGTAACCAGGGGTGATATCCCCTGATAGCTGTATATATAACAGGGATATGGGAGCAGCCATTTGCTTTTTGTATGGATCTATGTAATGAGCTGGAAGGATACATTTTCCCACTTTACACTGAGGCTATACTTGATTTGTTTATGAGATACATAGATATCCAAATTGTCATTTTAGTTCAGTTAGCTCTCAGAAATCAAAGGGCCCCTTCATGGGGCTAACACAAGATTTGTTTATGAGATACATAGATATCCAAATTGTCATAGCCTTACTCAGATTCTAATTGAAAAATTCCACTCTACCTAATTTTTCACCTTACATAAAAATTTACCATACAAACCTTATCTTTACATCTAAATAGTAGAATTACAGAGATATTTAAAGTATTTAATAGCAGAAAAGTGTAACCTGATAGCCGTTTCTATGTATTATTGGTGAGTTTGACAACTAGAGATGATAAATGACTGAATTGTAGATTTTTTAAGCCGCTATTCAGTCTAAAGAGACAATGGATAATCCCTGTAAAGTTATCTATGTAAGAATCTATTGTGAAAGTAAGGATTGTACAACTCCAAATCACAACTCTCCTGGACCAGCAGTGTTTGAGTTTAGTGGCAAGGACAAGTCCAAGATAGCTAGAAACAATGTTGGTATAAGCAGAAAGCCTCTTGCACGTACAACACTTGGTATTCTCAAATGGTAACCCATTTAGTACTGACCAAACTCCAAACCCACTACTCTCTTTCTCTCTGCTGGTTCAGATTTTTCCATGTTCATTTATAATGCAAGACTGGCAGCTTTTTGTTTCTATAATCTCACTGTCAAGATAGCTGATTCTGTGTGTGTGTTTTTTTTAAGTGCTCCAGACAAGCCATGAAGTCACTTGATATAAAGGATTATATATATAAAAAAAAAAAAATACAACTTCTCGGGCAAAAATTAGTCAATGATAAGTGTTGGATCAATAGATTCTCTTCCAGAAAACTGTGATTCTTCCCCCTTTGTCAGAAATATCATTTATGTAATATAAGAATTAAGGGACAAAATAAGAGAAGAGAGTTACAAAGCTGCTAAAAGCAAACCTAGGGTTCACTTTCTAGTTTCCTATTTTTGCTGGGTTTGAGGATGATTGGAAAACACTAGAAAAATATGTATTTTCGTCAGATTAAAAAATTGTTGTTTAGTGCTCCTTGAATACCTTTATTGTATACTCTTCCTTGTTGTGGCTTTATAACATCATACACCTGTGCATGTACATTGTAACCTAAGTTGCGTCAATGCTTGCATTGCTGGCTTCTGTTTTTCATTTGTTGATCAAGACCTATATGGACGCCAGTTTGCTTTTAAAGAGTTTATTTAAAAGAACAAAGAGACAGAAATCAAATGTATGAGAGAGATTTTGAAGGAATGTATTGGAGGAAGAGATACAATTTACATATGCTGAGAAGCCAACTTTTGGTCACTTGTACCCGCCATCTCTCTCAAACCTTGCAGGCTGACCAGGACCACCACATCCTGCATCTGTTCTCATCAGTGTGCGCACACTGAGAATGGTAGAACTGCTCTCCAGTGGAAGTAACATGATTTGTTGTCCAATGCTTTTAGGCTCCTCCCTCCACCCCCAAAGGTCATGAATTGTGAACTGAAGAATTGTGATAGAGGTGTTGAAACAGTGGCTAGCAGAAAAGATCATAGCTATGTCTGCAATATCAAAATCAGTCGAGAAGCTGCAGAAAATGATGCAGCAAAATTAAGACAACACAATGTCAACTTTGGTGAAAGAGATGTGCGTCAGATTGGAATTGATTGAAAAAAGTACTAAATGAGAATTTTCGCTACTCATCATACAGGAGTTACAAGGGCCAACAACTACTCACCAACAGACCCAAGAGAACTTCCTTACAAAATGTTCAAACACTGAGTTAAACTGGAACTGCTCTGGTTCTTCCCAAGATAATTTGCACAATGTTCAGACCAACACATGGCTAGTTGCAATTTGTATAAAGTCGTATGTGTCATGATGCTCAAATTCCCTCAAACTGTGAGCTTTTGGTTGTAATCCAGTGAAGGCCAATTTATGCCACTCCACCAGGGGAATCAAACTCAATTCAGATAGCTATACTCAGTTGCTGTCCACCATCTACAATCGCTGGATGCAGAAAGTAGTTGCTAGAAGGTCATACAGTGGCAGGAGAATTCTGATCCATGTTATACCTCTGAGAAAATAAGAATTCCACGACTTCACCAGTCCCAACATCTGGTTCCTCAACTCACCTGATTACAACCCCATGAACTAATTATATGTGGAGTGCAGTACATTAACCGTAACATTTACAACACCAAAGACAAGCTGATTGCCAGGATCATACTAGTATTCAGGCCTCTCAAACAACTGAGAAGGCTGTATGGTCGGGGTGATTTCTTCAAGTGAGGGATACATTTTGAATTTTGAGACATCAATTATTAGCCGAGATATGACATTTTTCCTTTTTTTTTTTTAAATGTCAAATTTGTCCAAAACAACTCCTGAATCGAGCTTTCTCAATTAAATCAAGGAGAAATATTCTTTATTTTTTAAATGTCCACAATAACTATGATGAAAATCTATGTCACCTCCCATTCTTTTGTTTAGTAAAGTATAGTAGAACCCTGGGATACGGCATTAAAAATTAGTAACAAAATATAGCACAATATATAATACACATGTATATAATCAAATAACATTATAAATAACACCGTAAGGCAGGGCAAATACCATAACCAGGGTCCAGAAAAACATTGTATTCCACATCGTAACCTGAAAAAAACGTATCCAAGGGCCACTGTATCCTGAGGTTCTACTGTAGTAAATCTGAATTGTTTTCAACAACCAAACATGGAAGTATTTTTAAAGAAATTGTTTCTATGTTTCTACAACATATGCATAAATGATTATAAACGATTTGCTTCTTTTCAGAACCTTATTGGCTGGAATTATCTGTTGTCACGGTACTTCTGGTCCAACTTCTCGTAGTGTCCGGTATATTTATTACTCGCAGATTAAATGAAATCAGCACTTTGGATTCCTTACGATGGTCACAAAAACGAGATCTTTGGTGGTGAGTAACAATATATATTTATGATTGGTTTTTATTCTTTATTAGGAAATGTCATATATATATATATAGAGAGAGAGAGAGAGAGAGAGAGAGAAGTCAATAAAGAGGAAAAATTAAGGTGTAGCGATTCGCTACAAATATTAAGTGATTGTACAAGCAAGATTTTGGTTCCGCGTACATCCGTGGTTTACACACACACAATTTCGCGACCGTAAAAACTTAGCGGCCGACAGCCTTTACTAACAAGCAGAGCTGCATCTCGTGGCTTCGAGATTCGAAATTCATTTCCGCCTGGCTTGTCCAATCACAAGCCAGCTCTCTATCACGTGACAGAGTTTATAAAATGCAAAACCAGAAACCATCAGTCTCTTTCTAGTTGGTCTGTCGAACAACAAACATCGCCGGGGGGATTTGACCCCCAGGCCTAACGTGGGTACAACACAATATTTCTAACTATTATTTGTTTCCGCGTGCGATACCCTGGAACGAACATTCTTTATCATGCTGGGGACTTTGCCTTTTCTTTCTCTTTTTGTTTCGACGACTACTGCTGTAAATATGTGTGCACACGAATACGGAACTATCATATCTTTCAATCGGCCGATAATGTGTTAATCCTATCTTTAAATACATAGAACACTTTTCTCTCTATCAATGAACTCTTCAGGAAATCTATCAGACTAAATACAAATACATACATAGAGTCCTAGCGACCATACAAGAAGTTACAAACATTAACTTTATTACCAAAATATTCCTTTCCTGTACATTTTAGCTTTATCACTTTTATGACTCTCATCATTCGCCTTTCTTATATTGTTAAATAAAATATCACGTTGAACTTTTTAAATTCGCCTTTGTCTTTATGCCATTTCTGACAAACTTTTATTTTCATATTTTTGTTGGGGTTTCTCCACAAAGTGATTTCTCTCCCAACAAAGGTATAAAAAACTATATAGTAATATATAGATTTTATTCATTTGATAAGGGTATACATCAATTACGGGTGTTGAGTGGGTGAGAGTTCTTTATACCATGGTATTTCGGAGCCTAATGCTTCTCATCAGAAGAGTAGAAAGATGGTAGGTAACATAATAGATATGCGATGTCTAGTGATTGTTACATGTTACTATTGCTAGACATTACATCCCTATTATGTTACCTAGCATCTTTCTCTACTCTTTTGATGCGAAGCATTAGGTCTCGAAATACCATGATACAAAGAGTTCTCACCTCTAATTTATGTATATTATTAAACAAATGAATAAATCTATATATATTACTATATAGTTTTTATACCTTCATTTTATCTCTATTGACTTCTAAAACAATTTGTTGAGCTTTGTATTATCTCGATAAGTCTCTGCTTAAAGAATTGATTTATTCTCTTTAGTTGTAGATAGATTATAAAGACAACTATAATGAAGGCAACAGTTTAAAACAAATGTTAACAACAACAAAATGTCATTTTTGAAATCTATTTAATTGATGGGCACGACATAATTTGATTTTGGAACAATTCATTTTAAAGTGAGTCAAGTCAGAGTTTTTCATCTTAACATCAGATTAATACATAGTTGTATTTCATTTGAGTAAAGAGAGGAACCATGTGAAGGTTGCCAACATCCCTAAATATGGAATGAACTGGATTCGAACTTGGCACACTCAGATTGTCAGTCTGTGTTGTTAACTACTTAGCCACCATCACCTCCCTATCCCTGTGTTCGAAACATGTTTTGTAATAGCAATACATATGAAAAAGTTGAAATGGCTTAAAATATCTCAATAATGGCATACATAGAAAGAGCTAAGCAAGAATCTTTTAAAATTTTTTAAATCCAATTAAAATTAAGGAAGCTATGATTATTTTCATGCATCACGCGTTTGGATCTTTGTCCCTCTTTGTGTTTTGTCACAATTTTACACTACTTTTTTAGTAAAAATGTTATGTAAGCAATAAAATTTGTCATGTAAGTGTATTTTTGTGCAAGGAATCAGAATATGTCACTAAAGGTCTTCAGAAATTAATGGTTTCCAAATAATCTGCAGTAAATACACAAATATGCTGCAATTCCTTAAAAATGCCATGTATCCATGAAAAAAATATTAGAGAATTCAAAGTTGAATTTTAATGCATTTTATGTACAATAAACTGAAATCTAAATCTAGAACTGAAAAATAAAAATATTTCAATATTTTTTTGGTATTATTATAGATTAACACCGTCCCTTAACCCCCCCCCCTCCTCTGACCACCTCTCCAAAATATGTGATTCTAGCTTTTTAGGCAATTACATGTGAACACCCTGAAAAACTTTAATGAAAGATAAACAAAAATTATTTTAGAATTTAATGTAAAATGATTCCCCATTTTGGGCCAGTCTAACATTTTAGGGCAGTTAGCCATTTTTTTCTATAGGAGATAAATCCTGTGCATTTTTCTTTTTTTTTAGATGATTATGTGTGGTTTAAAGAGGGTCTTTGTGCAATTATGGAAAGATGGGGGAGGCTTACCACTCTGACTTTGGATTAATGGTAGGGCTAAGGGAAAAATTATGTGTGAACATCCTGAAGACTTGACAAAAACAACTCAAAAACAATTTTAGGATTTAGAGTGGGGGTTAGTTTCACATAAATTTAATGTAAAATAATTCACCATTTGGAGGCCATTCCATTGTTTTAGGACAGTTAACCAATTTATTTTTATGGGAGAAAATCATGTGCGTTTTTCTTTAAGGAAGGATCAGTTTATTTTGTTTTTTTGTTTTTTTTTAGATGCTTATACTTAGCTTACCAAGGAATTTTGCTCAGTGAGGAGTTTGCTACTTGAACTTAGCATTATAAAGAAGGTTTTAGAAAGTAGCTTGCCACTCATACCTAGGGTTAGAGGTAGGATTAAGGGTGTTTTTTTAAAGAGGGCATTTGACACTCATATTTATGATTAGTGGTTCATAATTATTGGCTTTAGAAAATGTTATGGCTTAGATTTTGAACATCAAGTTACTTTTAAATAAACGTACTTAGGTAAATGAGGGTATGAAACTTTACAAGAATTAAGACAAACAAACAAAACTAAATTTTACTTAAAACAAATGACGTCACTCTAACAGAAAACGTTTGGAAAAAGTATCAAGTATTTTTTGCCCACCTATTTAAATATTAAAAGAACTTTTTGTTAAAGCTGATAAATCGTTCACACAAATTTTGGATAAATTTTATTTTTATTTTCAATTACATTTCTTGTCCTTTTTATACCGAGTGTCACATTATTTCGGTTTTAAATTTTCCAGTTTAAGACGTTTTTTATTTCTTAACTTAAGTAGAAACTAAGCACTCCCTACAAATATTTAAATATTTATTTATTTTTTTATTTATTTATTTTTTTTTTGATAATCTGGTAGATTAGTGTCCATTTGATAATAATCTGCTGAAAAAATTGTAAAAAAGATGAAAATAAATATGGGGAGGGTACCGCTTGTACATGTGAACCAAAAAAATGATATTTCACATTTTTGGTTGCTCAAAGCAAAACACTATTTAATTTGCTGTTAAAAACTAATGCCATGAATAAAAGTGCATGCAAGTTATATGTTTAAAAAAACTTATTTTCTTGTCTTTTTAACCATATAAATATTTCAAAAATTTGACTAGAAATATGTGAGAAATTGCAAGTTGAACAAAGTTAATAACGTCAGACTAGTTGGCATTACTTTAATTATATATTCTGATAACTGGATATCTCTAATTAAACTAATTATATTCTGATAACAAAATAACTCTTAACTAAACATGTAAGAACATTTTTTATTCATATTTTCAGTTTTTTTTTTTTTTAATTCGTTCTGGAAAAACGAAAAATCATCTCTTGTTTACAGTTGTGATATTGCAGCTGCTGCTACTACAGACAAGACTCAAATAGAAACAATTTTTTTTCTGGGTATGGTCATTTTAAATTGCTAGCTACCACAAGAGAAAACGACATACAATTATACTTTTAATGGATAGAAACAGTAAAAAGATTGATTTACTTAACAGTAGGTGTCTGAAAAAAATTTTTTCAATACTTGTCATATTGAAGTCTTTTTTTGTTTTTTAAACACAACACAAAAAATGAGTGGTCAAAAGTATTTCGGACGTCCCAAACTATTAAGTGACATCTCCTGATTAGTTTCCAAATTTTATGACAAAATTCTTAATACAAACACAGTATGAGCATTTACAATTAGGGGGCCTTTACAAAACGTTATCGAAAATGCTGTTTTTTAATGTTCACATTTTTATCAATTTATTTGCTTACAACGCTTAAAATATATAATGTACATTATTATTTATTAATTCATTTGAAAATATATTCATTTCCAAACAAAATGGTGGTATTTTGAGGACTTAAAGTACTTTGGTTTTTAAAATATGACTATTTTAGCAGTAACCCTCTTGAAATGTGTGATTATCGAAAATGTTTTATTGTCTGTGTGTATTGCTATTTGTAAATGTGTAGCTAAATGATGTTTGTATTAATAGAAATTATTATATCTATTTATTTGTTTTATAGATTTATTTTTAAGAGTTTAATATTCTTTCTTTTTACTTTCAGTTTGATTGCAGTATTTGAAACTTCTGCATGCGTGACGCTATTTTATGATTTGGCTGTTCAAATATGTAAGTTGATGCAGTCTTTTATTGCAATATTAAAATTAAATGCAGATTTTATAAAAAAAATTCTGTTACATAAGGAAAGCCATTATATAAATGGAGACGTTTCCTTGACACCTACGGGTTAGAGGTGACTCCAAAACGAAAGTTGATGAAACCATGTTTTCTGGCCAAAGATTTTTCTGTCACTTTTTCTAATGACACTTCAAGCAGAGGAGACATCTGCAAAAGGAGGAAAATAAATAGGGATCCTACTACCACCCCCAAATCCATCTTTCCCAGCACTTTATACTTTTTTTCTCAATCCTACTAACTATTCAAGCTCTGCCAACCTCTAACCATCCTGGATCTAACATAAAACGCCATCCAATAGTGAGGATTCTAAATTGGTAGTTTTGAAGGATGTGGAGTCACATCTTAATTTTTATTACTGACCTGAAGTAGTTATATTAATAAAACTATCAGACACAAACTTGTATATACAGTGTAATCACAATGACACACCGGTTCTTGTCAGATTACCAAAGTTAAGCAACATTGATCCTGGTCAATACCAGATGGGTGACCATTTTGAAATATCAGGCGGTGTGTGTAGGAGGACGTCGACACTTTCCTGAAAGAGCTGCAAAAATATAACGTTGTCGTCTTCCTTGAATTTCATACTCCCGTAAAACTTCCTCATTTGGAGGAAGCTGATTCCACCTGCCTGGGGTGAGTGCAACTTCAGTACAATAAAGTAGATGAAACTTGTGTGTGTGTGTTTGCTTGCATCTTTTTTGTCTCTTTAATAAATATATATTGAATTGTTTTCTATTATATAAATCTCAAATGTCTGTTTGTGTTTGTGTGTTCATATATCCGCTAAAATTTTGTCAGCTGCATCGGGCTGAGTTGAAACCATTACCATCTGAAAGAGCACATAATATGTGAAAATTAGAAAAAAGATTCTGCGATGGTCAACTGGACCATTTCTTGCAAGGGGGGGGGTCACTTTTTGCCTCAAGATTTTTGCAAGATATCCACACACAGCAAACTGAAAGTATGTTTGAAAACGTTATTTTGCAGTCATGACATAAGTCGTCATGATACGATGAGCAAAAGCGTTTACGAGTAACTTCTTTCCCTTCTTTCCCTCTTTCGCATTTCAGGTTTGAGCCTGCCTACTGCGGCTAATTTTTACATTTTTTTTTTTGGTGGTATTTTGATTGAAAGAAAAGTTATTTTGATTCATTCTTTTGGGGAGGGGGGTCCAGTGCATGGGCTGCTGAAATATCTTGTGGGGGAAGTTGTCGCCTACTTCTTTTTTGTTGGGGTTGCTCAATATGCTTAGTATAGCAGTTTCATGTCCACCCGGGCAACGCTGGATATTCATGCTAGTTTATAGTATATAGGTATTTAATAAGCCTGTTTGCAATTCAGAATAAGGTGAAATAAAAGCTGAACAAAAGCAAATAATTGAAGACAATATATGTGGTAGTTTTCTATTTAAATGTGGTATCTTTATCTTTTTCTTAAAAGGGCAAATCTGTATTTACATAGACTTGAGTGTATATATATATATATATATATATATATATATATATATATATATATATGTCATCACAAATAAAAAATTATATATCTAAAATATATAATTTTCATGGTTGTAGGAGATTTATAGATGACCTTATATGTATAAACGATAATGATGAATTTGAAAAAAAAATAAACATCTTATATATCCAAAGGAGTTAGAATTAAATTGTGAACATAGAGAAAAACAGGCTACATTTCTGGATTTGGATATAAAAATTGAGGATGGGATTTTTCTTTATAAAATATTTGATAAAAGAAACTCTTCCCCCTTTCAAATAGTTTGTATGCCGCACAAAGATAGTATCTGCCCTGTTTTTATGTTTTATAGAACCATTATATCAGAGTTTTTGAGAATAGCTCACATTACCTTAAAATTAATAGATTTTATACCACCAGTTTCTAGCTTAGAAATAAGGATAATCAAACAAGGTGGAGATAAAATTAAAATATTTAAACAATTAAATAAAGCATTTGTTCGTTATCCTGATGCTTTTTAATTGTATAGAATTAACCAGAATATATTGATAAAAGAAATCCAAAACTATATTAGTAATGTAGAAAATGTGTGTGTGTGTATATATATATAATATATATATATATATATATATATATATATATATATATATATATATATATTTTTTTAATTTTTAAATAAATAAGAATGTAAATATTTAAAGTACTAAACATAATAGGGGTGATAAGTAGTAAAATGGATTAATCCTAATGATATAAATACAACACTGGTAAATTAAAAAATATAGCCATTTTGAATTTGGAAACAGACAAATCTCACAGGTAAGAAAGACATTTTTTATAACATGAATAGGTTAGCTAAATTAATCAAAAGTAGAAAACTAGATCTAATATCTGTAAAAAAAATTGTTTTGTTCTTGTGATTAAGGAGGTGGTGTTTGATCAACACTGCTAGGGAGCCATGATTTAATATACTGTTTTATTTTTAAATCCCCGAAACAGTGTTTCATGGTAAACAACTGATGATCCCTTAAATGATCATTAGGACTATATTGAATTCAAGAGAGTAAGTTGATGCATTGATTGCAGGTGATTAAATGACTTGCTGACTAAATAGTTTTCTAACAAATGATAAAAATATAAAAATTAAATAACTTTTTTATAAGTTTTAAAGGTTAAAAAACTTCCAAGACGCTTTGAAGATTTCATTTATGTGTTTATTTTACTTGCAATGATTTTGTGTGGAAGGACTACCTAAATGCTAATTGAAAATAATTTTCTGAATCGTATAATGATAAAATATGTGCCTGTGGATAATTATATATATATATATATATATATATATATATATATATATACTAGCAAAAGTACCCGTCGTTGACTGGGTTCAAAAACAGCCTACAGAAAATGGACTCTGATTTATGAAAGTATGATAGGTAGGAAGGGTTGTAAAGAGATAGCTTCGAATTTGGGGGTATCAAAACCAAAGCAAAATATGATGAAAATAAAAATAAAATAGATAAACCTCATAATTTATTATACCATACCTGTTCACACTGAAACACTTATCACAATATTCTGTGGATCTATATTAAAAAACCTTGTTAAACTTTGTGACATATTTCCATTCTATGGAGGTCAGACGTAAACGAACACCCTATAATTTTATTATACCATATTTCTTCAAACTGAAACATAATTCTCAAAGTATACTTATGCAGATAGATATGAAAAGTTTTTATTAAAGTTTGTGCCTATTTCCATTCTATGGAGGCCAGGCGCGAACGCAGACCCCCACAATTTTATTATACCATCCCTATTTAAGTTAAAACATACTTATCAAAGTATTATTATGTACATTTATATCAAAAACACTTGTAAACGTTTTTTTTTAATTTTTAAATTTTTTATTTCCATACTTTGTGGACCAGGCGCGTACGCAGACCCCACAATTTTAATGAATCATTATTATGCCAGATCAAACGTTCGTGACCAGACAAACACACAGACGTTCAGCTTTATATTATAGATATAGGTATATGTTACTCCTATTTGGGTACATCTAATTGGTGAGGGGAAGCTATTTCCAATCCGCATTTAGATATTGTTTTCCACTCCAAAGTATCACAGGAAAAATAAGCAAATAAATGGCACACATACACACATATATACATATACATAATTATTTTATTCCATTTTAGTAAATAAAATTACTGTTAGTCGCGACAATAAATCAACAGTTTCAGCCTAAAAAGACAAAACATTAAAGGTCATTCCTCAATTAAGACTAGAGGCTGTTTTTGTCGCCTGATGAAGTATTTTTAGACTGAAATAGATTTATTGTTGCAAATAATGGTAATTTTGTTAACCTAAACTGAATGAAATAATATCTTTTTATTGAGCACTATCAACAAGCTCATGAAATTCAATGGTTTTTACTTTTGGATATTTTTAACCTTGAACATATATATATATATATATATATATATATTATATATTTTTTATTATTATTCCAGTGGGAGATAATGAGTCAGGATGCAGTGGTGTATTTGTAAGTAACTTTCAGAAATTTTTATTCCATTTAATTTGTCTCATTTGAATTTTATTAGTTTCATATTTGATACATGTCAGCTATATACAGGATGCAAACAATATTTTATTTGCAAGATTATTGTCTTGGAAAAAAATAACATAGCAGCTTTATTTTTTTTTAAATTTATTTCAGAGTTTTGAGTTGAGGATTAATAATTTAGATTATTTGGATTAATCTAACTACTGTTGTTATCTTGGATGTTATTCTCACAATGCTTTGGTCAGTGTAATATCCAACCATTTCTCAAATGCATCTGATCTTCTTGTTAAACTTTTGAATCTTTATGTCAAACTCTGCATTTTGCATGGAATTTCTAATGGAGGCCTTTATTCAATCCATGGGATTAACTTGCTCTCGTTCTGTCAGCCATGATCAAGTAAAGATCTGAAACGTAATAAACATCAATTATTTTTTGTTTTATTTGGATTGTTTGGACTATCATGGTGCATGGTGAAAAATAGTCCAAACAATTCAAATAATACAAAAAATAATTATTAATCCTTATCTCAAAAATATGCAAACATCATATCAAAAAAACGGAATGGACCTGGATTTATTTAAAAAAAAAAAAAAAAAAGAAATAGATTTGGCGCTATTTGCATTTTGAATTTCTAATGGCTATGTTCGTTGGGAAAGCAAAAAACCAAGCATTTTTCACCATTCACCAATAACATCCAGTGTGAATGCACCTGAAGACAGTCGGCGATCACATCTGCCGAAACGTTGCAGAAAAAACAACCAATATGAAAATAATAGTCCAAACAATCCAAATAATACAAAAAATAATTATCAACCCATATCTCAAAAAATATACAAACATCAAATAGCAATTAGTATAAAATATTGATATTTCAAACAGCTCTGAGTGTTAACTGTTAACAAAGAAAGCAGAAAACATGTATAAATTTTTTGTGGGGTGTCTATTTACTTTTCCCATGTCTGTGTATACAACCTAATCATAACAGCAACTTTTTCAATATTTCTTTTTTATCATAATGATTATTTTTTTTATTTCCAGCTCCATACTCAAGAGCTTTTTTCACCAATATTCTTATCCTTTATGGTAAGTGTATTTTATTTTCTTACTCTTAGATGTCTGTTATATATAGCTAAAACAGTCTGTCATGTCGCCAGATGATGTCAAGGATGCTGCTGATCTACGCAATGCCCACAAAGATCGTGCCTTAGGATTGTTTGGTCTGCAAGAAGTTTTATTTTTCTTTTCTTTTCTTTTTTTTTTCTACTAGGGTGTTACCATTTATCAAAATTCAAAGGTCACTCGAAAATAAGGTGTTTTTAGGGGGTGGATTCAAGAGAGTCACCACTTATCAAGGTCTTAAGACCACTCGAGGATAAGGGTTAATGAGTGTGAGGTGATCAGTGAGGCTACAGTGTAGTTATTGGTAGAAATTAGGTAGAATTTGATTATTTTATTTATTTGATTATTTTATTTATTTCTGTAATGTTGCCATCATGTCACAAATGGACAAACAAAGTAAAACAGGAATAGGAATAAATAAAATCCGGGTCGGCATTTTTTCTTTCTTAACAAAAGTTTTTTTATTATTGTTATAATTGTTTTGACACCACTTAAGTCTTTCGCCATCGTCCATCTTGCCCTGTGTACATTTTTTCTCTCCGACCCCATGCTGGCTACAGCCAGCCATTTTTCGCCTGTCTTTACACATCCATTCTCTTTAACACTGACTTTGTTTCTCCCTGAGCACATGTTGCATTTTTCTCCTCTGTTTTCTTTCTTCTTCTTGCACACACTTCCTGATTTGCATATGCAGTTTTTTTCGACTGCTGCCGCTGCTACTGCTCTCTGCACGTGCTGGCCATCCTTTGCTGCTGTTGATATTTTCCACTGCACTCATATGCGCTCTATTACAGCTCAACAAGAACTTGTTTGAATTGGACTTGAAAATGAACATATTGTAGTTAGTTTTGCAGGTGGGCAGTTCTAGGAAAAAAGTGTTGTTTATGAAATTTGTATTTTTGATTTAAGCACAGGTAAAGAGTGGGGGAAATTGTTGATAGTAGTTTTAGCTGTGTGTGCTTGTGAAAGTTTTTGCAGGAAGGGATTATAAAGATTGAAGCTCAGACAAGCACTTGTGAAAATAATGAGAGAGCACTGATGGACTTGCAACATCTATATATATAAAAGGCAAAAATCGGTGTGTATGTATGTATGTATGTATGTTTGTTTGTAACGCTAAAACTTTTGACAGACACAACCAAAGTTGACAAATTAGGTAGCATATTGCACCTTGATCACCCGGATGACAAATATCGAAATTTCACGTCAAACGGACAACTAGAAGGGGGTTAACTGATCATTTTTCTCCCAGGGGGGCCCCCCAAAAAACCTGTCATTTTAACATTATTCATTAGCTGTCACGTGACGTGACGTCAGCTCAGTAAAATGTCGGCTACGCTGAGCCTCTGACGTACATTAAAGCTGCCTGCGAGGAGTATCATTGATACTATAACACAGTTAAATATTAGTTTAAGAGTCGAACCGTTATTACCAACGGATTTATCGCACTTCAAAAAGAAGAATCCCAAAATTACATAAAAATTGACGTAGGGAAAATGTTTTTATTTTTGCTTGAAGTTTTTTACCGGCGAAGAAAGATGACTATGCTCTTTGCTATAGTTTACCATGTAAACAAGGCTTTAGCCATTTTGTTTTTACCTCCTAACTCTGTTAAACTGGAAGGGGGAGGGGTGGCTATCAGTATAAGGCCGCTTAAATACACGAAAATTACTTTTATACGAGTTTGTTTTCTTATGAATGGAACCGCGTTTATAGGGGGGAGGGGGGAGGAGGCAATGTGCACAGTCTCCCAAGCATTACCTACTATAAAAAAAGATGCACATTTACCCTCTTCTCTCACCCTCTTTCTCTCTCTCTCTCTCTCTTTCTCTTCTCTCTCTCACTCTCTTTCTCTATCACCCTCTTCTCTCTCTCTCTTTCTCTTCTCTCTCTCATCCTCTTTCTCTCTCTCTCACCCTCTTCTCTCTCTCTACCTTTTTCTCTTCTCTCTCGCACCCTCTTCTCTCTCTCTCACCCGCTTCTCTCTCTCTACCTCTTTCTCTTCTCTCTCGCACCCTCTTCTCTCTCTCACCCGCTTCTCTCTCTCTACCTCTTTCTCTTATCTCTCTCTCTCTCTCAACCTCTTCTCTCTCTCTCTCTTACCCTCTTCTCTCTCTCACTCTCTGTGTACACCTTTTTCTCTTCTCTCTCTCTCTGACCCTCTTTCTCTCTCTCTCACCCTCTTTTTCTGCTCTCTCTCACCCTTCTCTCTCTCTCTCTACCTCTTTCTCTTCTCTATCACCCTCTTTCCCTGCTCTCTCTCACCTTCATCTCTCTCTCTCTACCTATTTCTCTTCTCTCTCTCTCCCTCTGCTCTCTCTCACCCTCTTCTTTCTCCCTCACCCTCTTCTCTCTCTCTCTCTACCTCTTTCTCTTATCTCTCTCTCTCACTACCCCTCTCTCTCTCTGTCTTACCCTCTTCTCTCTCTCTCTACCTCTTTCTCTTATCTCTCTCTCTCACTACCTCTCTCTCTCTCACCCTCTTCTCTCTCTCACCCTCTTTCTCTCTTACCCTCTTCTCTCTCTACCTCTTTCACTTCTCTCACCCTCTTTCTCTCTCACCCTCTTTCTCTGCTCTCTCTCACCCTCTTCTCTGCTCTCTCTCACCCTCTTCTCTCTCTACCTCTTTCTCTTCTCTCTCTCTCACCCTCTTCTCTCTCTCTTACCTATTTTGTAATATATATATATAGATATATATATTGTACAAACTATTGTACAAACTATTACCACTTATCAAGGCCTATAGGCCACTCGAGGATGAAAGTTTAAAAGTGCACAGTAGTCAAATTCGGCAAAGATGACGGAACCGCTTTAAGAGGAGGATGAATTATTCAGTGACTCCAACCTATTTTGTTACATATATGTATGTATATATTTTTGTAAAAAATATATATTACTACTTATCAAGGCCCATAGGACACTCGAGGATTAGAGTTGAAAAGTGCACAGCAGTCAAATCTGGGAAAGAGGATGGAACCGCTTTAACGGGAGGATGAGTTATTCAGCGACTCCAACCTATTTTGGTATATATATATTTATATCTATATTTATTTTTAAATATATATTACCACTTATCAAGGCCCATAGGCCACACGAGGATGAGAGTTTAAAAGTGCACAGTAGTCAAATTCGGCAAAGATGATGGAACCGCTTTAAGAGGAGGATGAATTATTCAGTGACTCCAACCTATTTTGTTATATATATGTATGTATATATTTTTGTAAAAAATATATATTACTACTTATCAAGGCCCATAGGACACTCGAGGATTAGAGTTGAAAAGTGCACAGTAGTCAAATTCGGGAAAGAGGATGGAACCGCTTTCACGGGAGGATGAGTTATTCAGCGACTCCAACCTGTTTTTTTATATATATATTTATATCTATATTTATTAAAAAATATATATTACCACTTATCAAGGACAATAGGCCACTCGAGGATGAGAGTTGAATAGTGCACTGTATAAAAAATACGGTAAAGAGGATGGAACCGCTTTAACGGGAGGATGAGTTATTCAGCAACTCCAACCTATTTTTTTATATATATATTTATATCTATATTTATTAAAAAATATATATTACCACTTATCAAGGACAATAGGCCACTCGAGGATGAGAGTTGAATAGTGCACTGTATAAAAAATACGGTAAAGAGGATGGAACCGCTTTAACGGGAGGATGAGTTATTCAGCAACTCCAACCTATTTTTTTATATATATATATATATATATACTTTTATTAAAAAATATATATTACCACTTATCAAGGACAATAGGCCACTCGAGGATGAGAGTTGAAAAGTGCATAGTAGTAAAATTCGGGAAAGAGGATGGAACCGCTTTAACGGGAGGATGAGTTATTCAGCGACTCCAACCTATTTTTTATATATATATATATATATATATATATATATTTATAACAAAAATATATTACCACTTATCAAGGCCCATAGGCTACTCGAGGATAAGAGTTGAAAAGTGCACATTAGTCAAATTCGGGAAAGAGGATGGAACCGCTTTAACGGGAGGATGAGTGATTCAGCGACTCCAACCTATTTTGTTATATATATATATATATATATATATATATATATATTTTGTACAAACTATATATTACCACTTATCAAGGCCCATAGGCCACACGAGGATGAGAGTTTAAAAGTGCACAGTAGTCAAATTTGGGAAAGAGGATTTAATCGCTTTAATAGAAGGATGAATTATTCAGCGACTCACACCTGTTTTGGTATATATATATATATATTTATAAAAAAATATGTATTACCACTTATCAAGGCCCATAGGCCACTCGAGGATGAGAGTTAAAAAGTCCACAGTAGTCAAATTTGGGAAAGAGGATGGAACCGCTTTAACAGGAGGATGAGTTATTCAGCAACTCCAACCTATTTTGTTATATATATATATATATATATATATATATATATTTTTCATAAAATATGTATTACCACTTATCAAGGCCCATAGTCCACTCGAGGACGAGAGTTGAAAAGTGCACAGTAGTCAAATTGGGGAAAGAGGATGGAACCGCTTTAACGGGAGGATGAGTTATTCAGCGACTCCAACCTTTTTTTTTATTTTGTAAAAAATATATATGACCACTTATCAAGGCCCAGAGGCCACTCGAGGATAAGAGTTGAAAAGTGCACAGTAGTCAAATTTGGGAAATTTGTTATATATCTATTTTTTTGTTACTTAGGCATTTCCACTTATCAAGGCCCAGATACATCTCGAGGATAAGAGTTAAATGTGCACAGTAGTCAATTGGACAATAAGGCCCAGAGGCCACCCGAGGATAAGGGTTGAAAATGGCAGTAGTTAATTGGACAACATAGTAATCGTTAGTAATGGAAAGTCGGGAAATTTGTTATATATATATTTATATTTTGTTTAGATAGGCATTACCACTTATCAAGGCCCAGAGGCCACTAGAGGATAAGTGTTGAAAAGTGCAGTAGTCAATTGGACAAAATATAGTAATTGTTAGTAATGGAAATTCAGTAAATTTGTTATATATATATTAATATTTTGTTAAATACGCATTACCACTTATCAAAGCCCACAGGCCACTCGAGGATAAGGATTGAAAAGTGCACCGTAGTAGTCGGTTGTAATGGAAATGCGGGATATTTGTAATATACCTATTTTTTGTTACTTAGGCACAACCACTTATTAAGGCCCAGAGGCCACTCGATGGTATTACCACTTATCAAGGCCCAGAGGCCACTCGAGGATAAGCGTTTAAAAGTGCAGTAGTCAATTGGACAATATAGTAATCGTTAGTAATGGAAATTCAGTAAATTTGTTATATATATGTATATTTTGTTACATACGCATTACCATTTATCAAGGCCCAGAGGCCACTCGAGGATAAGGATTGAAAAGTGCACAGTAGTCAATTGGACAATATAGTAATCGTTAGTAATGGAAATTCAGTAAATTTGTTATATACCTATTTTTTGTTACTTGGTCATTTCCACTTATCAAGGCCCAGAGGCCACTCGAGCATAAGAGTTAAAAAGTCCACAGTAGTCAATTGGACAATAAGGCCCAGAGGCCACCCGAGGATAAGGGTTAAAAAGTGCAGTAGTCCATTGGTCAATATAGTAATCGTTAGTAATTACTACTTCTCAAGGCCCAGAGGCCACTCGAGGATAAGGGTTGAAAAGCGCAGTAGTCAATTGGACAATACAGTAATCGTTAGTAATGGAAATTCAGTAAATTTGTTATATATATATATATTTATATTTTGCTAAATACGCATTACTACTTATCAAGGCCCAGACGCCACTCGAGGATAAGGGTTGAAAATATTCAACAAATTTTTTATCTACAGATTAGAAAATTTGTATATAGGGTATTCAGACATATGGAATATATCTAGCATAATCTATCTATTATATCTATAAAAGTCAGAATGTTTGTGTGTGTGGGTGTGTGTGAGGTAGAGAGAGAGAGAGAGAACAATTCTTAACCTATATATTCAACAAATTTTTTATCTACAGATTTTAAATTTGTTATAAAGGGTATTCATACATACGGAAATATATCTAGCATAATCTATCTATTATATCTACAAAAGTGAAAATGTGTGTGTCTGTGAGAGAGAGAGCAATTCTCAACCTATATAATCAACAAATTTTTTATCTACAGATTAGATAATTTGTATATAGGGTATTCAGACATATGGAAATATATCTAGCATAATCTATCTATTATATCTATAAAAGTGAGAATGTTTGCGTGTGTGTGTGAGGTAGCAAGAGAGAGAGAGACAGAGCGAGAGAACAATTCTCAACCTATATATTCAACAAATTTTTTATCTACAGATTTGAAAATTGGTATATAGGGTATTCAGACATATGGAAATATATCTAGCATAATCTATCTATTATGTCTATAAAAGTGAGAATATGTCTGTGTGTGAGAGAGAGAGAGTAAGAACAATTCTCACCCTTTATATTCAACAAATTTTTATCTACAGATTAGAAAATTTTTATATAGTGTATTCAGACATATGGAAATATATCTAGCATAATCTATCTATTATATCTATAAAAGTGAGCATGCGTGAGAGGAGAGAGAGAGAGAGAGAACAATTCTCAACCTATATACTCAACAAATTTTTTATCTACAGATTTGAAAATTTGTATATAGATTATTCAGACACATGGAAATATATCTAGCATAATTTATCTATTATATCTATAAAAGTGAGAATGTGTGGGTGTGTGAGAGAGAGAATGAGAGAGAACAATTCTCAGCTTATATATGCAACAAATTGTTTATCTACAGATCCGAAATATCACATTTGTATAGAAGTAGAAATCTGGATACCTATTCTGATACCTAATAAAAGAAAGGACACTCTTTGGGGCGGATTTTGATGATAACAAGTCACTAATAAGAAATTATAATAAACATTGAAATAATTTAAGAATTTTATCAAAATAAAATTGCATGGTAATCACCCAATTTCTGCCACAAAATTTTGATTGGCAAAACTCATAAACAGAAAATATATATTTTCTAATTTCATCTTTTTTTTTATATAATCTGATTTGATGTTTTCCTTAATATTCAAATCACTATATTTTGCTGCTTAATATCAAATACAGCAAATGAGTTATTTTTTATGCATCAAACAATTACATTTTCTCATTCATCCAAACTAATCACTGAACATCAATTTCATATTTTCTTCACTAAAATATTACTGTGCTTGATGTCATCAAGTGGAGCGGATCATTTTTTTTTCATTTGTTCACACATTTTTCCAATTTATATATATTTTGTCTAAGATTCTTAGCCTATGTCATTGCATACCAAGCTGTTTATTAAAAGTTACGGTTCACTGTAAACACATACGTTACACCAAAATAAAAACGCTTCAGATAATGTCTTGATATTCAATTAAGTTTCTCACATGACATCTTATGAAGTTAGTAGAAATGTTACAGACTTTTGAATCTCAAACACTTTCAATACTGTGCACTGATATTTTCTTTTTTGGAATATAAGCACATTCATGATTTTTTTTTACAAACGTCAACAAATTTCACAATGTGTAGCAATGTACTGAAACAATTATAAAAATATTTGTTTTTATTTTGGATGATGCAGGGCATCC
Source organism: Euprymna scolopes (assembly GCF_053919585.1). Lineage (NCBI taxonomy): Eukaryota > Metazoa > Mollusca > Cephalopoda > Sepiida > Sepiolidae > Euprymna > Euprymna scolopes. Next base: position 73,686,740 of record NC_136498.1, read on the forward strand.
GAAGAGAGATTTTTCTAACAAAATGAAAGTATAATTTTTAGCAATAGGTATCTAGGAAAAGGCCACTACATACGTTATAAATTCCAAATTTCCACAACCTGGCAAATACTGGTACACGCTAGCAAATTTAGATTTGCAATTACAGAATATGATTCTAATTTTTTCCTTTGCTCTTTATTCTAACACTACACTAAGTTTACTGTTTTATTTCGCTACAGTTGATATTGTGTAGAACAATAAGAAAATCATAGTGAACAATGCATTCAACAAAATTTCACACACATTTCTAGATACCTATATCTAATAAGTTCAAAAGAAAGGACACACTTAGGGAGGTATTTTGGTGGTCAAGTCACTAAATAGAGATTAGCTGGTTTCCCGGCATAGCCCAGGATGTAATAAAGATTGACTGAAATACATGTTCTAGCTGGTTTCTAGGCGTTGCCAGGGATGTAATATAGACACATTATGTTGTATATTACCTGTTCTCTTCTCCCTAAGGTAAAACAATTTCATATACATGCTGTAAATTACCTATGCTAGGGATAAAGCATGAACAATACCAGTCCGGGGGTAGATAAAACAAATAATACATAGAGATGAAAGATTCGTCTCCCCTAAGAATAAAACATATGTTCAATATCTGCTTTTGTTTTTTCATTGTTTATACGGTCCCGAGCAACGCCGGGTAGCCCTGCTAGTCTATATATATAAATCCCAAATGTCTGTGAGTTTGTATGTTTGTATGTAACGCTAAAACTTTTGAAAGACACAACCAGACTTGATAAATTTGGTATCATATCGAAGCCCCGTGTCCCGGATGACAAATATCGAAATTTCACGTCAAACGGACGAGGAGAAAGGGGTAAACGTATCAGTTATCTCCAAGGGGGTCCCAAAAAAAACTGTCATTGTAATGCTTTTTATTACGTAATTCTTGAATGATCCAATGTAATTAATACGTAAAAAAAAAAAAGCTTAGTCATGTCACGTGACGTGACGTCAACGTCCACTAATGGCGAACAATTGTTAATAAAAAAATCTTTCTCCGATACTTTTGCATTTTTCTCTTCGGCTCAGTTATATCTTTTTTTTTACTTTATGCCAATGTTTCCATCGTTATTACCTGGTTAAAAATATTATTTATACAAGAGTTTTAACGAAAAATGTCAGGAAAAAATGTACGGGAATAAAAAAATTCACCTTTCAAAATATTAGACGATTATAAAAATATCGTAATATTTATGTAATGTAAAATAATTAGCCGTTTTGTATATTACCACGTGACCTCATACCTCTTAAGCTGGAAGGGGGGGGAGTAAAACCAACACCGTCTCTCTCTCTCTCACACTTACTCTCTCTCTATCTCTCTCTCTCACTTTCTCTATCACCCTCTTTCTATTTTTCTATTCGTTTAAAAACACTTAGTCATGTCACGTGACGTGACGTCAACGTCCACTAGTGGCGAATCTAATTCATAACTTCAGTGTGCACCGGTTTGGTTACTATGGTAACACTTAATTTTTGTGCTGCTTCGAAAAGGAACAAAATTCATTATACACCGCTTTCTCTTCCCTCCCTCTCTCTCTCTCTCTCTCTCTCTCTCTCTACACCCACTTTCTCTTTAAAACCAGTCGGTGTGTTTTTGATGTTACGTACGTATTTTTTATATTTTTATCTCAGTAATTTTTATTATATTTAATAGCATTTTCTTTTTTTTTTTTTCATGGGAAATTATTTTTCTATTCGTTTTAAGAAAATGCTATTAAAAAATAAAAATGCGATAAATTCTGGCAACAGTTATTTATTTATGCTATTCGCAGCCGGCCGGAAGAAACGCGCTTAGACATTTTGTAAACATTGTTTTTAAAATATAAAAAATAATACTTCTATTATGTTTTAAACGACTGTAATAGTTTATTTTGGAAGTATATTTCATAAGGAAAATAAACAACCCACTTTAAAAACAGAAATTACGAGTTTTATATATTTTATTCGCAGTTTTTTTTGGGGGGTAGTCCAGTCCATTATGTCTGTAACAGTTTGTTGAAAAAGTGTAGAATTCAATTAAAAAAACAACACCGTCTTTTTTTTTTTTTTTAAATAAAACTAAAAACTTTATTTTTAAAATTTCGATGTTTGACAAACAGTCCATAATGTATGTAACAGTTTGTTGAAAAAGTGTAGAATTCAATTAAAAAAACAACACCGTCTTTTTTTTTTTTTTTAAAATAAAACTAATTTTAAAATTTCGATGTTCGAAAAAGAGTCCATAAAGAATAAAACAGTTAATAAATACAAAAAAAAGTCCATTAATTTGAACTTAAAGCCTGTTTGAATAAAACTTATATAAAAAAAAACCGTCACTTCCGGCAAATGGCTATGTAAACAACTGGTGGCATTTTTCGAATACATCAGTAAACACTGTATGTTTTTCGAGCTGAATAAATATGTTACATTGAATAAAAACACAAAAAATATATCCAGTTGGATAGAAAAGTAACTTATCTTGCCTTTCCTAACATTTATTTGTTATATATTTGTCTTTTGACCGTCCATTAATGGCGAGTTTTTTTTTTTTTTTTAAATAAAACTAATTTTAAAATTTCGATGTTAGAAAAACAGTCCATCACATGTCAATATAAAAATTCTCTTTTTGTTTGATAAAAAGAATAAACAGTTAATAGATACAACAAAAAAGTCCATTAAGTTCAACAAACTAAACTCTTTTATTTATAATAAAACTCTTCGACAGTTTAAATGCTTTCAAAATCCTATGTAAGTATATCGTTTTTACCGTACACAGATTCGAAAAAGTTGTCATCAAACAAATATATGACAGAGTTGAATAAATATGTTACATTGATTAAAAACACTTCTTATTAGCATTTTCTTTTTATATGACAACGTTAATGTTCATGAATCTCTCTTTTAATCATTTTTATCGACTATCAGCCAAATAACCGGGGTCTAAAATTTGGGAAATTATTTTTCTATTCATTTAAAGAATATGCTATTAAAAAAGAAAAAGTCGATAAAAGTTAGACATAAACAGTAAAAAAATAGAAGATATTATTATTAAATAACAATAATTATTAAAAATAAATATTAACATTTACAATAATAAAATGAGTTAGTATTAAAAATAATTATTAAAATAAAAATGAGTTTATTATTAAAAATACATATTAATATTCAAATAAAATTGTTTTTATTATTAAAAATAAATATTAATATTTAAAGTAGAATAAAATGTGTTTATTATTATAAATAAATATTAATATTTAAAATAATATGTGTTTATTATTAAAAATAAATATTAATATTTAAAATAATATAATGTGTTTATTATTACAAATAAATATTAATATTAAAATAAAATGTGTTTATTATTAAAAATAAATATTAAGGAAGGTCAACAGGTGGAGGAAAAATAGTCAATGCAGGTCATACCACCTGACCAGCTAAAATCGCCTTTTTATATAAGGCAGACAGTCAGACTATTTGCCTTGAGGGCGGGCTAAGCCCTCCTACCCCCCCCCCCCCAAAGCTGAGAGCTGGGGAAACTTCTCTCAGAAGGGGTATGGGAGGACAGGGAGACCTTCCCTCTTTCAACTAAGAGATAGATATCCTTTTGTATGGTTGATTGACCCCCCCCCCTGTCGGTTCCGCTTACTCCATTCAGAAAGAGATCAACCTTACATAAAAAAAAAAAAAATATGGGGACAGGGAAGCCTTCCCGGGCCCCCTTTCTGGGAGGAGAAGTTCCCCGGCTCCTACCTTTTTGGGAGTGCTCAGCCCGCCCTCCAGTCAACAACAATATTTGAAGAATAAAGATATTTTTGTGTTTTAGGTGGTGAAGGTGATCTGGGGAGTGTTTTTTTTTTCACAAAAAAGGTACTTTTTACGAATGGGTATCCAAGAAAATTACAGTATTTTGTCAGAAATTAAGGTTTTCATTGACCACTCTCAATACTATCAGAAATGAACAAAGTTAATTAAACAGTCTACACAATATAAACTAACTGTTTTGTTGGCTTTTTATTCTAACTCCAAACTAACCCATAACTACATTTTTCTTTTATTTTGCAAATTTTATTTCCTTTAGTTTATATTGTGTAGCTGAATCAGAAATTGATTTATCTTTTGTCACCAAAATAAAATTACTTGGTAATCACCCAATTTCTGCCACAAAATTTTAATTGGCAAAACTCATAAGCATAAAATATATATTTTCTAATTTCATCTTTTTTTTTTTACATAATCTGGTTTGATGTTTTCCTAAATATTCAAATCACTATATTTTGCTGCTTAATATTAAATACAGCAAATGAGTTATTTTTATGCATCAAACAATTACATTTTCTCATTCATCCAAACTAATCACTGAACATCAATTTCATATTTTCTTCACTAAAATATTACTATGCTTGATGTCATCAAGTAGAGCGGATCATTTTTTTTTACATTTGTTTACACATTTTTTACAAATGTTTTTGAGAGTCCATACAATGTTATAAGTGTTCAACATTTTTTTTCATTTGAATATATTTTGTCTAAGATTCTTAGCCTATGTCATTGCATACCAATTTGTTTCTTGAAAGTTAAGTTCACTGTAAAAACATCTGATACACCAAAATCCCTGATACCTGTTTCTTATAAGCGCCAAATAACTATCACTATTTCGATTTGTGTTTCATGAGAACAATTCAATATTGATACATTATAAGAAACATTTCCAGTGCTTTTCTCTTTTTAGCAATAGTTGGTTGATAATTAGAGGACACAACTAACCCTATACTATGCTTTACTTTGTTTTGTATATATATTTTGTATTGTGTGAAATTAACAAAGATTCATATGCAGGAATCTGTTGATACATTCCAAGAATCCCAATGCGACCAACAAACTTGAAAGACTACAATTTCTTTTTACTATGACCAATAAGAAAGCTCAAGGACTAAGTTGTTGGACTCATCCTGATCACCATTTTAAATTATTGTTAACAGTAAGTTTAACATTTTAAGTACAGAATAATATTCCTTTTGATATTTATAAATTACTATTTTCTGTGACAGATGTTACTTTTTCAATATTGATTGTACCCTCTTTTGTGTTTTTAAATTTTGCATACAATAATATTAAGCACACCATACCAAGACCACTATTTGAGCATCTAATAAACTGCCTACCAAGACCAATGTTTTCAAGTGACAATGGAGAGTATTCATGTTATGTTTCACATTTTTATGTTTTGAAATATTTTGCTGCTTAATATCAAATTCAGCAGATGTTTACTTTGTTTTGTGTATATACTTTATATTAGGTAGAATAAACAAAACTTAATTTCGCTACCATCATTATTTGTAGTGACATGCACTGTTAACATAAATAAAATCAATGGTGACAATCCCTGATACCTGTTTCGTATAAGCACCAAATAACTATGATAATGTGTTATTGTTGATACATTATAATAAACATTTCCATTGACTGGTTGTTTGCTTAGCTTAGGTTTACATCATTTTTTCACAATGTTTCTCTACTTGCTTTCAGCATGAGAGCAGATCATATTCTGCACATGTTTCATGCATATCACAAAAACTTATAATATTTGATCAACATTTGACTAACAATTTTACAAAAAAGACCTACCACCTTAAGGGGGGTAAAGGTAAGGCTCCCCACATAACCATAAAAGAAAGCCGCCCCCCCATACAGTGGGAAAGAGCTCCCTTCCCATTCTGGGGCAGAGAAGGGGCAAGGAAAACTCTTAAACATAAATGGTCAACGGAGGGTATACACCCTGGGAAACTAAAAGTCTATATGGAATCTGCATAAATTAAAATATCCTGTTTAAGCGTATTGTATGACAGGGAGGGAAGGTCAACAGGTGGAAGAAAAATGGTCTAGGCAGAGCATACCGCCTGACAAGCTAAAATCGCCTTTTTATATACGGCAGACAATCAGACTCTGATTGCCTGGACGGCGGGCTGAGCAATGAATGTGGAAGCCGGGGAACTTCTCTCAGAAGGAGGATGGGAGGCCCAGGGAGCCTTCGGTCTCCTCCTAAGAGAGGGATATCCTCTTACTCCCTTTGGAAAGAGATCAACCTTACACAAAACAAAAAATATGGGAAGAGAAGCCTTCCCGGGCCCCCCCTCCCCCTTCTGGGAGGAGAAGTTCCCTGGCTCCAACCTTTTTTTTTGGGGGGGGGCCTAAGCCTGTCCTCCAGGCAACCAAATGAAAAAGAAATTTACCCATCCCACCTTTGTAGGAAGTGTGCTCAGCCCACCTTCTGAGCCACTGTGAAAGTTTCCTTCCACCAAAAGGGAAGGGAACGAGGAAGGAAAAGTCTCTGAGAATCTTCATGCAATTTCTTTGACAAAGAAACTGTTTTCACTTGATTCCACACAAAATTTTTATTGCTTTTTCATCTATTGTCTTATATTAGGATTTCTTTATGCATGTAAAACATAAATTGGTACTATATAACAATAGGTATGTAGAATTCTAACTCGCCAGTGTTGATCGTTTCAATTATTTACAAATTCACCAGGTCCTAGATATGACCATAAACTGTATCCAAACATGGGGCTTTGTGAAGTGTGAAGCCACCATTTAATTGCTATTAATTATTATTACTGTTAAAAACTCAAGAAATATCCGAAAATATGTCAACCTTACAAAAAAGAACTACCACCTTAAGTGGAGTAGAGGTAAGGCTCCCCCACATAACCATAAAAGAAAGCCGCCCCCCCCCTACAGGGGGAAAGAGCTCCCCTCCCATTCCAGGGTAGGGAAGGAGTAAGGAAAACTCTTAAACATAAATGGTCAACGAAGGGTATACACCCTGGGAAGCTAAAAGAGCCTTTTTATACAGCTCATCTGATGGCAAAACTTAAAAAGATAAAGAGATCAATAGCTATAGCCAGCCGGTCTCATGAACACAGGTTTACACTCCATCCAAGTTCAGTTGAGGCCTCTATTTCCTCCGTGCGAATAAGGTCCTGACCCCTCCCCAAGTGCGGGGAGTTTGCCCGACTCCACTCCGGGCACACTTAACAAGAAAACTACCCCCTCCCTAATGCAGGAGAGAGAATGCTCACTGCTTGATCTCCTTCTTTGGTTGGATGACTGCCACCTCCCCATAGCGAGGGGTAAAAAAAAAAAGCAAATCACCCCTTCAGCCCTTCCCTGCATAGCACGGCTCCCTCCTTCAGGGAGGGAAGGTCAATAGGTGGAGGAAAAATAGTCAACGCAGGGCATACCGCCTGAGAAGCTAAAATCGCCTTTTTATATACGGCAGACAGTCAGACTCTATTTGCCTTGAGGGCGGGCTAAGCCCCTCCCCCAAATTTGAGAGCCGGAGAAACTTCTCCTCTCAGAAGCTGGAGGGGAGGCCAGGGAGCCTTCCCTCTTTCAACTAAGAGACGGATAATAAATAAATATATTCAAGGAAAAAAATGTCACTGGATTTGGCATGAAATAACCTGATATAGTGTTGATATGTCATAAAACAAAATGAACCAACAAATTCACCAATCGACACATTATCAACAAATGTATCTTTCTTTTCCTTTTTCTATGCTTATTTCTTGGTTCTAAGCTTATCATTAACAAACCCTGACATTTCTTTTACTTTGTTTTGTGTATATATTTTATTTTGTGTAGAATTAAAAAAAAAAAAAATTACATTTCGCTACCACATTTGCAGCGAAATGTTAGCATAAATAAAATCACTGGTGACAACCCATGATGTTTTTTCTAATGAACACCAATTAACCAACACGCTTTCCATTGGTTTTTCATAACAATTTAATATTGATAAATTATAATAAACATTTCCATTACTTTTCTCTTTTTATCAATAAATATACTTGGTTGATAATTAGAGGACACAATGTTTATTGTAATAAAACTTGTGATCTATAACATCCAATTCTAACAATTAAACTTTCCTTTCTCAATTGAAACAAACAACATACCCCACACTATGTTCCTAAAAATGAGGATTTTACTATTGCGTTTACATAATTTTTTAGCTATGTTTCTCTTACTTTCAGCATGAGAAAATATAATTTTCTACATGTGTTTCATGCATAACACACAAACGTATATGTGACCAACATTTTACCTCTGATATTTTTCCAAAAACACCAAATAACATTCACGCTTTCCATTGGTTTTTCATAATAACAATTTAATATTTATAATTTATAATAAACATGTCCATTCATTTTCTCTTTTTATCAATAAATATGCTTGGTTGATAATTAGAGGACTAAAATCAGATTTGTAAAAATTTCATTTTTTTTTTTTTCACTCTGAGAATTTTCTTTTTATTTCTTTGACAAACTATTTTTTTCAATTGACTTCAGCACATGATTGTTATTGCTTCTTCCCCTTTTGTCTTATATTTTTTTTCTTCATGCCAAAGATTTTATATATCAAATTTTTTCTCATTTCTTACATTTTATTTCTTTAATTCATAGTCCGCCAATATAGTATTAGTTTCAATTCCATTGAACACAATGTTTTATATAGTAAACATCAGCATATTTCACTTTTCAAGTATTTTTTTATTTTATTTCAAATACTATGTTTTATTTCATTTTGTTGACACTCATTTACCTCTCTGGGGTGCTACAAGGAACATGTAGAGTGATATATCAAACATGAATTGGTACTTTATAACAATAGGTATCTAGCATTTTCAGATAGCAATGTGGATAGTTTTAAACATGTATACACTTAAAATCTCATAATATAAAGAAATGTATCTTTTTTTTTCTTTTCCTTTGCTTATTTCTCTAACCTAAACATATCATTAACTAACCATAAACTTTGTTTTAGTTTTATATATCTATTTTATATTGAAGAATACACAAAAATCAATTTCACTACCACATTTACAATGTTAGCATACACAAAAATCACTGGTTACAATCATTGATAGCTGTTTCTTATAAGCACCAAATATCTATCACAATTTCGAATTGTTTTTCATGATAACAATTCAATATTGATACATTATAAGAAACATTTCCGTTGCTTTTCTCTTTTTATAAATACAAATAATATTAAGCACACCATACCAAGCCCACTGTTTCAGCATCTAATAAACTGCCTACCAAGATCAATGTTTTCAAGTGACAATGGAGAGTATTCATGTTATGTTTCACATTTTTATGTTTTGATATATTTTGCTGCTTAATATCAAATTCAGCAGATGAGTTCTTTCTTATGCATCAAACAATTACATTTTCTGATATTCATTCAAGCTAATTACTGAAAATCAATTACATATTTTCTTTACTAAAATAATACTGTGCTTGATTTCATCAAGTGGTGCAGATCTGTTTTTACACTAACAATGTGCACATTTTTTGAAGAATAAAGTTATTTTTTGGTTTTATTTTTAAGGTGGTGAAGGTGATCCGGGGAGTGTTTTTTTTTTTTTTTTAAAAAAAGGTACTTTTTACGAATGGGTATCCAAGAAACGTTCAGTATTTTGTCATAAATTAAGATTTTCTTTGACCACTATCAATACTATCAGAAATGAACAATCTACACAATACAAACTAACGGTTTTGTTGCCTTTTTATTATAACTCCAAACTAACCCATAACTACATTTTTCTTTTATTTTGCAAATTTGATTTCCTTTAGTTTATATTGTGTAGCTGAATCAGAAATTGATTGAACTTTTGTCATTTGTAGTTAACATGCTTTCAGCGCAATTACTACAGTGTAATCACACATGATCTACCAAAATAAAAATTTTGATTGGAAAACTCATAAGCATAAAATATATATTTTCTAATTTCATCTTTTTTACTTTTTACATAATCTGATTTGATGTTTTCCTAAAGATTCAAATCACTGTATTTTGCTGCTTAATATCAAATGCAGCAGATGAGTTCTTTTTTATGCATTAAACAATTACATTTTCTCATATTCATCCAAACTGAAAATCATTATTTTCATATTTTCTTCATTAAAATATCACTGTGCTTGATGTCATCAAGTGGAGCGGATCATTTTCTTTCTTTTTTTTTTTTCTTTTTTTTTTTTCATTTGTTTACACATTTTTTACAAATGTTTTTGAGAGTCCATACAATGTTATAAGTGTTCAACATTTTTTTTTTCATTTGAATATATTTTGCCTAAGATTCTTAGCCTATATCATTGCATACCAATTTGTTTCTTGAAAGTTAAGTTCACTGTAAAAACATCTGATACACCAAAATCCCTGATACCTGTTTCTTATAAGCGCCAAATAACTATCACTATTTCGATTTGTGTTTCATGAGAACAATTCAATATTGATACATTATAAGAAACATTTCCAGTGCTTTTCTCTTTTTAGCAATACATATAGTTGGTTGCTAATCAGAGGACTTAACTAACCCTATAATTTGCTTTACTTTGTTTTGTATATATATTTTGTATTGTGTGGAATTAACAAAAATTCATATGCAGAAATCTGTTGATTCATTCCAAGAATCCCAATGCGACCAACAAACTTGAAAGATTACAATTTCTTTTTACTATGACCAATAAGAAAGCTCAAGAACTAAGTTGTTGGACTCATCCTGATCACCATTTTACAGTATTGTTAACAGTAAGTTTAACATTTTAAGTACAGAACAATATTATGTTTTGATTTTTACAAATTACTATTTTCTGTGACAGATGTTACTTTTTCAATATTGATTGTACGCTCTTTTGTGTTTTTACATTTTGCATAAAATAATATTAAGCACACAATACCAAGCCCACTATTTCAGCATCTAATAAACTTCCTACCAAGACCAATGTTTTCAAGTGACAATGGAGAGTATTCATGTTGTTTCACATTTTTATGTTTTTAAATATTTTGCTGCTTAATATCAAATTCAGACCCCTATTTCCTCCGTGCGATTAAGGTCCTATTTGCCTTGAGGGCGGGCTAAGCCCTCTTTCCCCCCCCCCCCCAAAGTTGAGAGCCAGGGAAACTTCTCCTCTCAGAAGCGGGAGGGGAGGCCAGGGAGCCTTCCCTCTTTCAACTAAGAGACGGATATCCTTTTGTATGGTTGATCTCCTCCCCCCCGTCTCTGTCGGTTCCGCTTACTCCCTTCGGAAAGAGATCAAGCTTACACAAAAAAAAAAAAAATATGTGGAGAGGAAAGCCTTTCTGGGAGGAGAAGTTCATCATGATCACGGATCGACATTCTTTATTGATGCCCCAGGTGGAACTGGCAAAACTTTCCTGTTAAATCTGCTCCTTGCAAAAGTTCGTCTCACAAACAATATTGCCCTTGCAGTGGCATCCAGTGGAATTGCAGCAACACTTTTGGATGGTGGTAGAACTGCTCACTCTATGTTTTCTCTCCCATTGGACCTTACTAGACAGGAAAAACCATTGTGTAATATTAAAAAAGATTCAGCAAAGGCTAAACTACTGCAAAACTGTAAATTAATAATCTGGGATGAAGCAACAATGAGTCACAAAAAAGCTATGGAAGCAGTAGATTCTACACTACAGGACCTAAAAGATAACACACAAATAATGGGTGGAGTGACTTTGGTTTTTGCTGGTGATTTCAGACAAACCCTTCCAATTGTTCCTCGAGGAACCAGAGCTGATCAAATGAATGCATGTCTCAAAAACTCCTATTTATGGCATCATATTAAAACAATGAGTTTAACACTAAACATGCGAGTACATTTACATGCTGATGATGCTGTTGGTGACTTTGCCATTAAACTTTTGCAAGTGGGTAATGGACTTCTGGACAAGGACTCCTATAACCAGATTCAGTTGCCTTTTACAACAATTCAAACAGAAGAGGAATTTATAATGAGAGTTTTTCCAGATCTTCATAATTTGCATACGGATATCAATTGGCTAAGTAGCCGTGCAATTTTAGCAGCAAAGAATGAATCTGTAAATGAAATAAATAGCAGGTTGTTGAATAGATTACCTGGAGAAATCATATTATACAATTCAGTTGATACAATCTGTTCACAGGACGAAGTAACAAATTATCCGACTGAGTTTCTTAATAGTCTTGAACCACCAGGAACGCCTCCACATAGTCTGTTTCTAAAACTTGGAGCACCAATAATGTTACTTCGCAATCTTGATCCACCAAAACTCTGCAATGGCACAAGGCTCACCATAAAGAATATGATGCCTCATGTACTGGAAGCAACAATTATGTCAGGTAAGTATGCAGGAGTACACTGCTTCATTCCCAGAATCCCAATGAGACCACAAGAATTGCCATTTGAGTTTGAAAGGCTGCAATTTCCTGTCAAGCTAAGTTTTGCAATGACAATAAACAAATCACAAGGACAGTCACTAAAAGTTGTTGGGCTCAACCTGTCAAAACCAGTATTTTCTCATGGACAGCTATATGTTGGCCTATCAAGAGTTGGACACCCTGATGGACTCTTCATTCTGGCACCAGATAAAAAAACCAAAAATATTGTATATTCTGAAGCATTAAGATGAAGCATAAATATATAAACATGATTACGAAACTTTTCCCTGAAGCAAAAAATATATAAACAACATGATTACGAAACTTTTCCCTGAAGGAAAAATATATAAAGATGATTACGAAACTTTGCCCAGAAGGAAAAGAATGCGAAATGTGCCATGGAAAAACCCTTTGCGTTACATACATGTGCGAGGGAGTCTTAAAGCTAACTGTACAAAGCAAGGTATACCACCATCCTCCTTCAGATTGGATTGGACAAAAATGAATCGAACCCACAAACTAAAGTTTAAAAATCTGGTACAGTATCCATCATGCCATGGCAATGAATACATTGGACAAGATTAATTTAATGTTAAAAACTCAAGAAATATCTGAAAGTATGTCAAACTTACAAAAAAGAACTACCACCTAAAGTGGAGTAGAGGTAAGGCTCCCCCACATAACCAAAAAAGAAAGCCCCCCCCGCCCTACAGGAGACAGGAGCTCCCCTACCATTCTGGGGCAGGGAAGGAGCAAGGAAAACTCTTAAACATAAATTGTCAACGAAGGGTATACACCCTTGGGAGCTAGAAGAGTCTTTTTATACGCATCAACACACAGCGAAACTTAAAAAGATAAAGAGATCAATAGCTATAGCCAGCTGGTCTCATAAACACAGGTGTACACTACACCGAAATTCACTTCAGGTCTGCATTTCCTCCATGCGAATAAGGTCCTGATTCCCCCCCAAGTGCAGGAAAGTTGCCCAACTCCCCTCTGGGTACACTTAAAAAGAAAACTACCCCCTCCCTAAGGCAGGAGAGAGAAGGCTCCCTGCCCCATCTCCTTCGTTGGTCGGATGACTGTCACCTCCCTAGAGCGAGGGATAAAAAAAAAAAGCAAATCACCCCTTCAGTCCTTCCCTAATCTGAGTAGCACGGCTCCCTCCTTCAGGGAGGGAAGGTCAACAGGTGGAGGAAAAATAGTCAACGCAGGGCATACCGCCTGACAAGCTAAAATCGTATTTTTATATACGGCAGACAGTAAGACTATTTGCCTTGGGGGCGGGCTAAGCACTCCCTCACCCCCAAAGTGGGAGCCGGGGAAACTTCTCCTCTCAGAAGCGGGAGAGGAGGCCAGGGAACCTTCTTTTTCCCCTAAAAGAGGGATATCCTTTTGTATGGTTGGTCTCCCCCCCCCCTGTTGGTACCGCTTACTCCCTCCGGAAAGAGATCAACCTTACACAAAAACAAAAAAAAAAAATATGGGTAGAGGGAAGCCTTCCAGAGCCCCCTTCTGGGAGAAGTTCCCCGGCTCCCACCTTTTGGGGAGTGCGCAGCCTGCACTCCAGTCAACCAAATAAATAAAAAATTTACCCATCCCACCTTTGTGGGGAGAGTGCTCAGCCCACCTTCTGAGCCACCATAAAACAAAAGGTTCCTTCCACCAGAAGGGAAGGGAAGTAGAAAGAAAAAATATTTAAAAATACATGGTCAACACATGGTATAGCCCCTGGGGATCTAAAATCACCTTCTTATATACACCGACACACACAGACAGTCTGATTGATTCTTTGTTCCACAGATTATAAGAATAAACTTTTCCCAGAAGGAAAAGTATATAAACAACAGGATTACAAAACGTTTCCCAGAAGGAAAACAATGCGAAATGCGCCACGGAAAAACCCTTTGTGTTACATACATGTGCGAGGGAGTCTTAAAATTAACTTTACAACGCAGGGTATACCACTCACCTCCTTCAGATTGCATTTCACTTCAGGCCTGCATTTCCTCCGTGCGAATAAGGTCCTGACTCCCCCCCCCCAGTTGGTTGCCCATCTCCCCTCCGGGCAAACTTAAAAAAAAAAAATACTCCCTCCCTAAGGCAGGAGAGGGTAGACTTCCTGCCCCATCCCCTTAGTTGGTTGGATGATCAGTCACCTCCCTATACCGAGGGGTAAAAAATAAAAGCAAATCACCCCTTCAGCCCTTCCCTAATCTGCGTAGCAGGGAGGGAAGGTCAACAGGTGGAAGAAAAATAGTCAACGCAGAGCATACCGCCTGACAAGCTAAAATCGCCTTTTTATATACGACAGACAATCAGACTCTGATTGCCTGGACGGCGGGCTGAGCAATGAATGTGGAAGCCGGGGAACTTCTCTCAGAAGGAGGATGGGAGGCCCAGGGAGCCTTTGCTCTCCTCCTAAGAGAGGGATATCCTCTTACTCCCTTGGGAAAGAGATCAACCTTACACAAAACAAAAAATATGGGAAGAGAAGCCTTCCCGGGCCCCCTCCCCCTTCGGGGAGGAGAAGTTCCCCGGCTCCAACCTTTTCTTTGGGGGGGGGCTAAGCCTGTCCTCCAGGCAACCAAATGAAAAAGAAATTTACCCATCCCACCTTTGTAGGAAGTGTGCTCAGCCCACCTTCTGAGCCACTGTGAAAGTTTCCTTCCACCAAAAGGGAAGGGAACGAGGAAGGAAAAGTCTCTGAGAATCTTCATGCAATTTCTTTGACAAAGAAACTGTTTTCACTTGATTCCACACAAAATTTTTATTGCTTTTTCATCTATTGTCTTATATTAGGATTTCTTTATGCATGTTATTTTATTTAAGAGTACTAAATAGCTTTTCAGTTTCTTGAGACTCTTTCACCTGTCTGGATTCTGCAGCAACGTTGTGGAGTGATATGTAAAACATAAATTGGTACTATATAACAATAGGTATGTAGAATTCTAACTCGCCAGTGTTGATCGTTTCAATTATTTACAAATTCACCAGGTCCTAGATATGACCATAAACTGTATCCAAACGTGGGGCTTTGTGAAGTGTGAAGCCACCATTTAATTGCTATTGCTACCAGGTCCACTCTGATCTGGAGTAGTAGTACCTGTTAGGGTCCCAATTATGAGTTAAATAGAAACCAACATTAAATAAACAAATATATTCTAGGAAAAAAAAATGTCACTAGATTGGGCATGAAATAACCTGATATAGTGTTGATATGTCATAAAACAAAATGAACCAACAAATTCACCAATCGACACAATATCAACAAATGTATCTTTCTTTTCCTTATTCTGTGCTTATTTCTTGGTACTAAGCTTATCATTAACTAACCCTGACATTTCTTTTACTTTGTTTTGTGTATATATTTTATTTTGTGTAGAATAACCAAAAAGACATTTAGCTACCACATTTGCAGCGAAATGTTAGCATACATAAAATCACTGGTGACAACCCATGATGTTTTTTCTTATGAACACGAAATAACCAACACGCTTTCCATTGGTTTTTCATGATAACAATTTAATATTGATAAATTATAATAAACATGTCCATTACTTTTCTTTTTTTATCAATAAATATACTTGGTTGATAATTACAGAACACAATGTTTATTGTAATAAAACTTGTGATCTATAACATCCAATTCTAAAAATTAAACTTTCCTTTCTCAATTGAAACAAACAACATACCCCACACTATGTTCCTAAAAATGAGGATTTTACTATTGCGTTTACATAATTTTTTAGCTATGTTTCTCTTACTTTCAGCATGAGATCATTTTCTACACGTGTTTCATGCATACCACACAAACATTTTACCTCTGACATTTTTAATTTTTTTCCAATTTCCTTTCACCATGAACATTATCATTAGTACAGTTTTCATTTAAAATGAAGCTGTACATGGTTACTATTACTTGGAAAGCAGATCTAAAAAAAAAAAAAAATAACTGTTTTCACTTTGAAAATTTACGATTTATAGATCTCGGATTTGGCCCTTCTTCACCTTTTATCTTACATTTGTAAATATTGTATATATAAACTTTTTTCTTATTTCTCCAATGTTATTTCATTCATGCAATTTCATAATCCACCAACATTGTATAAGATTCAATTCCATTTGACACTTGAAAACAACTTTTTATATAGTAAACAGCATTTATTTCTTTTCAGACATATTCTTATTTTATTTTATTTCCAGTACTATGTTTTATTTCATTTTGTGGACACTCATTTACCTCTCTGGGATGCTGCAGGGAACATGTAGAGTGATATATCAAACAAGAAGTGGTACTTTATGACAATAGGTATCTAGGATTTACACATACCAGTGTTGATAGTTTGAAATATTTACAGACTAACATTTTACACAATATAAACACATGTACCTTTTTTTTTTCTTTTCCTTTGCTTATTTCTCGAACCTAAACTTATCATTAACTAACCCGTAACTTTGTTTACTTTGTTTTGCGTATATATTTTATATTGGGTAGAATTAACAAAACTTAATTTCGCTACCATCATTATTTTTTAGTGACATGCACTGTTAACATCAATAAAATCACTGGTGACAATACTTGATACCTGTTTCGTATAAGCACCAAATAACTATCACTATTTCGATTTGCTTTTTCATGATAATATGTTCATCTTGATACATTATAATAAACATTTCCATTCACTGGTCGTTTGCTTAGCTTAGCTTTACATCATTTTTTCACAATGTTTCTCTACTTGCTTTCAGCATGAGAGCAGATCATATTCTAAACGTTTCATGCATATCACACAAACTTATAATATTTGATCAACATTTGACTAACAATTTTTTGCCAATTTCCTTCAACATTCTCATTACAATTAGTACAGTTTACATTTTGTCGTTAAAATGAAGCTGTACATGTTTCCTATTACTTGGAAACCAGATTTGTAAAAATCCCATTTTTTTTTTCACTCTGAGAATTTTCATTATATTTCTTTGACCAACGATTTGTTTTCAATGGACTTGATAAGTGCTAATATAGAGAGAAGAGAAACAGGGTGAGAGAGAGGCAGAAGAGAAAGTTGTTCCATCCTCTTTCCCAAATTTGACTACTGTGCGCGTTTGAACTCTCATCCTCGAGTTGCCTATTAGCCTTGATAAGTGCTAATATAGATAGAAATACCTATTCTGATACCTAATAAAAGAAAGGACACTCTTTGGGGCGGATTTTGATGATAACAAGTCACTAATTAGAAATTATAATAAACATTCAAATAATTTAAGAATTTTAACAAAAATAAAATTACATGGTAATCACCCAATTTCTGCCACAAAATTTTGATTGGCAAAACTCATAAACAGAAAATATATATTTTCTAATTTCATCTTTTTTTTTTTTTTTTTTTTTTTTTTACATAATCTGGTTTGATGTTTTCCTAAATATTCAAATCACTATATTTTGCTGCTTAATATCAAATACAGCAAATGAGTTATTTTTTATGCATCAAACAATTACATTTTCTCATTCATCCAAACTAATCACTGAACATCAATTTCATAGTTTCTTCGCTAAAATATTACTGTGCTTGATGTCATCAAGTGGAGCAGATCATTTTTTTTTTCATTTGTTCACACATTTTTCCAATTTATATATATTTTGTCTAAGATTCTTAGCCTATGTCATTGCATACCAAGCTGTTTATTAAAAGTTAAGGTTCACTGTAAACACATATGTTACACCAAAATAAAAACGCTTCAGATAATGTCTTGATATTCAATTCAGTTTCTCACATGACATCTTATGAAGTTAGTAGAAATGTTACAGACTTTTGAATCTCAAACATTTTCAATACTGAGCACTGATATTTTCTTTTTTGGAATATAAGCACATTCATGATTTTTTTTTTTTTACAAACGTCAACAAATTTCACATTGTGTAGCAATGTACTGAAACAATTATAAAAATATTTGTTTTTATTTTGGATGATGCAGGGCATCCGGAGAGAGATGTTTCTAACAAAATGAAAGTATAATTTTTAGCAATAGGTATCTAGGAAAAGGCCACTACATATGTTATAAATTCCAAATTTCCACAACCTGGCAAATACTGGTACACGCTAGCAAATTTAGATTTGCAATTACAGAATATGATTCTAATTTTTTCCTTTGCTCTTTATTCTAACACTACACTAAGTTTACTGTTTTATTTCGCTACAGTTGATATTGTGTAGAACAATAAGAAAATCATAGTGAACAATGCATTCAACAAAATTTCATACACATTTCTAGATACCTATATCTAATAAGTTCAAAAGAAAGGACACACTTAGGGAGGTATTTTGGTGGTCAAGTCACTAAATAGAGATTAGCTGGTTTCCCGGCATAGCCCAGGATGTAATAAAGATTGACTGAAATACATGTTCTAGCTGGTTTCTAGGCGTTGCCAGGGATGTAATATAGACACATTATGTTGTATATTACCTGTTCTCTTCTCCCTAAGGTAAAACAATTTCATATACATGCTGTAAATTACCTACGCTAGGGATAAAACATGAACAATACCAGTCCTAGGGTAGATAAAACAAATAATACATAGAGATGAAAGATTCCTCTCCCCTAAGAATAAAACATATATTCAATATCTGCTTTTGTTTTTTCA
Source organism: Euprymna scolopes (assembly GCF_053919585.1). Taxonomy (NCBI): domain Eukaryota; kingdom Metazoa; phylum Mollusca; class Cephalopoda; order Sepiida; family Sepiolidae; genus Euprymna; species Euprymna scolopes. The sequence goes on from NC_136498.1 coordinate 73,705,633, forward strand.
TTGTTTATACGGTCCCGAGCAACCTGTCTGTTTATATGTATGTATGTTTGTATGTCTGTCTAAAACTTTCGACAGAGGCGACGTTTTTTCACAAGATCGGTATCGTTTTGAAACTTGGCCCTTTGGATGACAAATATCGAAAAATTGGCTAAAAGCATTAATTCCTTCACCCTCAACTGGGCACTTTTCTGCAAGGAGGGTTGGTTTTTTGTCACCAATATTTTCGAAAATCACCCCCTCTTTTCGATTGACTAGCCTTATTTTAAACTTTTGTCACTTCCACTTTGGTGATGGATGCAACAGCAAAGACATCACGTTTTTTTTATTTTTCATGATCTTTGCCACCTTCACGGCACAGGTTCAAGTTTGCCTGCCAACTAAATTTTTTTGTTCAAAACACACCTCCAAACACCCGGGTAATGCCGCACACCTAGACTAGTCTCTTCTGTGGGAAAGAGATGGCAGAGAAGAGAAAAGGGCATCATCTACTAGGTTTTGAAACCGGTTTTGAAACCGGTTTTGAACTCTGTCAAAGTGGGATACGGTGTACTGAGTAGCTCCTGCCCAGATGTGGCTACAATACTCTATTTTAGGACATATTTATACAGGTAGGGAATTGTGTTAAAAGTGAGGTACCTTCTTGAGCAGTAGAATGATGCAACCATTTTTCCAGCGACCTTAGCAACAGATTTGATGTAAGCCTTCCATTGTTGGTCAGGAGTGAAGGTCAGTCTCAAAAGCTTGTGAAAGTTGGGTGCTTCTTTAAGATGAGAGCCATTCATATTAATTGGGGCGAAGTGAGAATCAGAGAGTTGATGGTGGAAAGATAAAAGCTTGGTTTTGGATGCATTAAAATTAACCATCGTTTACCATTGTGCCACGTGCTCAAGGTCAAAGGAAAGAGACTCAGAGAAATCTTGGTCATTGCTGGCCCTAAAATAGGTGTCATCTGGATATATGTTGATGAATGGCTTAGGATGTGATTTGCAAGATCATTGATTAAGAAAAGAAAGAGAGTTGGGCCCAGGATGTATCCTTGAGGCACACCAGCATTGATATTTAGAGCTTTGGGCTTCTGCCCATGAATGACTGCTTGTGTAAACCTATCAGAGAGAAAGGATTTGATGGATGAGATCTTTCCAAATATGTCATAGTTGGAAATTTTGTGAAGTAGACCTTTGTGTGAAACCCTATCAAATACCTTTGATATGTCAAGAGCTATTGCTTTAGAGAGGAAACCCCATCGATAGATTCATACATCAACTGCAGATCTCGCAGGATGGAAACCATATTGCTTGTCACTTAGGTTGTTTTTGCTGAGATGGTTGACAATTTTTCTATTTATCATGGATTCAAACAACATACTAAATTAAATGAGTGTCAGGTGAATGGTGAGATAACACCATGATTAATGGTAATGAGTTGATTATTTTTTAAGAATTTGTTTACATTGGACTTGAAAACGATCATGTTGTAGTTAGCTGGAACCAGTCACATGGCACTGTGCTCCACAGATAGCACTTATAGGAAAGAAATAGAAATTTAGTTTAGTATTAGGTAGAAGAGACAGAAATGGAAACTATTAACAGTGGTTGTAGTTGGATGAAGTTTTGCTGTGGATGTTTTACAGGCAGAGGGGACGTTGCTCAGGATTGACGATCCATGAAAATAACAACAGAGTAGAAAAAGACTAGCAACATCTCTTCTGTGGTAAAGAGTGAAAAAAAGGCATCACCCACTAGATTTCAAAGTCAATTTTGTACTCTGTCAAGGTAGGAAAGGATGCCTTGAGCAGCACCTCCACAGACGTAGCAATAGTACTCCATCTTAAGACATTCTCCTCGTTGGCTGTACAAGATTGCAAGTTTTACTCCTGATATCCAGAGCAACAAGGTCCATTCTATTTGATCAATATGGGTAGAGAATTTTAATTAATTCTCTAAGCATGTGGAGTGTGACTAAAATTCACTGGGTAGTATATTGTTCATACCTCACCTGTCGGAAAAGAAAAGACAATTAAAAAAAATGTGGAGGATTAAAATAATTTCATTTATTAATAGTTTGTCTATGACAAACTATAAAACAGTAAATGAGAGAAGTAAGAAATAAAATTATATACAGAAATACATTGTTCCCATACAATAAAACTGTACATTATTCATGTAAAGAAAGTAAAGTGAAGATTTACATTTTCTTGTGTTGTCTTTTTATTATAGAAAGTGCCCTAAAGCCGATGTTGCCTGGAGTGCATCTAGCCAGCAAATAAGAAAGAAATTTGGTCTTAATTTTCAACCATATGTTGATACGAGAGTTTGAACTAAATGTTGTGTTTGCAACAAGATTTAAGGTTTACCTTTTTTTTTTACTAAGGGATTTTAAGCCTTTTCTCCACGAAGCATAACTCTTGTCTAGAAAATAATTCCTCCTTGAAGGCAGATAACTTTGATAATTATAAAAGAATTATTGTAAAAAAAAAAAAAAAAGATGATAAAATGTCTTTCATCATGATAAAATGTCTTTCATCATGATAAAATGTCTTTCATCATGATAAAATGTCTTTTCATTCGTAGCAAGTAGTAAGACTGCGAAAAAGGACTTATATTTCTGGATGAGTTTGTGTAGCATGTAAGGTCCAGTTATAGTCACAAAAGAAAAGCAAAATGGTGGACTATAATATAATTATATTCTGACGAATTTTGTGAAGTAACATAGAATCTTGTTTATCATATGCAAATAAGACGAAGCCTGTTTTCAGAGAAAGGTGGGAGGGATTTTCAGAGTCATGAGTTTGGGGCCGCAGTGCGTAAGTACAGTAGTTAGGTGTGACGATCTTAACCGCAAAAATCAAAACCACAAAAGAACTAGCATATCCTATTTGTATTGCTAAACTTTGCCTAAGCAAAACAGATGTGCATTAAAAAAATGTTTCCAGTGGTGATATACGATTTATTTACTTTGCATGTTGGCTCTCATCATTTTTGTGTATTTATTCATTTATTTTGTTATGTTTTTTTTTTGTTTTTTTTACTTGGGAGTCACCACTTATCAAGGCTTGAAAGTCACTTGAGGATATGGGTTAATGAATGTAAGCTGGTAGTGTAGTAATCGTTAATGGTGTAAATTAGGTATAATTTGATTATTTATGGGAATGGCTCAAGAACTTATTTACATTGGATTTGAAGGCTACCATGTTGTATTCAACCAGGAAGCAGGCCAGGTGCCTCAGGGGTCTATCCTTGGACCTCTATTGTTCCTAGTATTTATTAATGACCTCCCCGACAAAACTGCCTCTGAGATGGGTATATATGCTGATGACACCACACTCTATAATAGGCATGACAGGAAAACAAATGAACACATAACTAAAAAAATGGCAAAAACACTAGAGTATGACCTCCAATCTGTAGTGGAATGGGGACAAAAATGGATGGTCACATTCAATGCTGCCAAGACTAAACTGGTTTCCTTCAATAATTACAAGAAACCTTCTCTGTCACCAATAGCAATGGCCAGTGACTCCCTATCTGAGAGTACATCTTTCAAACTGCTTGGCCTAACGTTCACAGGAAACATGAGTTGGAATAATTACATTGAAAACATTGCCAGGGCCGCTGTGAAGAAGGTAGGTTCTCTCTACCGTGCTAGAAAACTACTGACACCTGAAAGTATCCTGTACCTCTATAATGCCACCATTCGCCCATGTATGGAGTATTGCTGTCATATTTGGGCTGGTGCATCTGCTGCTAGTCTCTCGCTCCTAGACAAGGTCTAAAAGAGAGTCGCTAATCTGATAGGCCCTGAACTGGCATCTAAGCTTCAGCCTCTGTCTCATCGACGAAACGTTGCATCCTTCTGCCTGTTCTACAAGTATTTTAATGGTGAATACTCTGACGAACTGCAGACACTTGTGCCCCCACGACGTAGACACCCTCGACAAACCCGACAGGCAGCTAAATCTCACCCCCAAGCAGTAGAGACCCCTAGATGTAAAAGATCTTTCTACTCCAGTAGTTTCTTCCCCAGAACCACTAGACTCTGGAATTCCATTCCAGGTCCCTGCTTCCCCAACTGTACTGACATGCAGAAGTTCAAGTGTAACGTGAACCGACATCTTTCTGCCCAAATCCCTACATAGTGCCCCAGTAGTAGCTGCCCCTGATAGTAGCCCCCTACACCAAAGTGGCAATGTGCCTTGTTTGGGGTGAAAATGTAATAAAAAAAAAAAAAGAACAGTGTTACACAGGCGAGCAGTTCTGGAGCTTTGTTTATGAAATCTGCATTTAGGTTTAGGCACATATAGAGTGTTCGGGAAATTGTATATAGTGGTTGTAGCTACTTGAGCGTTTTTTTGTGAAAGTTTGGCAAAAGGGGACTATAGATTGGAGTTCAGTCAAGTAAGTAATTTCATTTTTGTGTCATTTTCCAGGTACTAAAGCTGCTCTTACCTATATGGGTGATGCTGTTTGTATTCCATCCGTTACCACCTGCTGGTGATCAGGAAGATCTTATTCCTGCATTTAGCGAAGATGGAGTAAGTATTATCTCTATATTAATAAAATTATGAGCCAACTTCTTCATGCATGTGTATTTCTTGTATTAGCGTAACTTTGATAATTCATATTATTTGGATTCTTCGAATTACCGTTCTCATCTTGAGTGTTATTTTCATAGCATTTTGGTTGATGTAACCTCTGACCTTCTTCAGAATGTCCAGGAAATCTTTCTGTCAAACTCGAAAATCTGCACAGAATTTCAAACAGAACCCTTTATGCTATGCATAGGGGTAGCACGCTCTCGTTCTATCAGCCATAACTGGGTAAAAATCCTAAGTAATTCAAAATTGTATTTTAAGTGTCACCTGCACTGAAGATTGAACCTTAAACCTCTAGACGAGCGTAGTGTACAACTGAATTTTACCTTATACTTTATCCTAATCTCAAAAATTCAGAAACTTTGATACTCACATATTTCAATTATTTTTTTCCTATTAATTCAATGTTGTAATAAAAAATCAAATAACATAAAATAGAACAAAACTTTAAAAAAAATTATTTAATTACAAAATTAAATATGCCAGAATGCATTTCTATTTCTTAGTAAACAAATCAACCATTTTCATTTTTTGTTAATGGCTGAAAAATAAAAAGAAAGAATTAATTTGTGACTTTTCAAAATTTGAAAGTAATTTGAAAGCATTTAAACTGTTGAATAGAAAGTCTTTTAAGCAAGCTTTAAAATTCTTAGTAAATCCTTTAATAATTATTGTCAGCTAACATACTTCCTAACTTCCAGCATAGTTCCTTCGCTTTTATTGTTCTTAAGTATTTCTCTTGGGAAATGAAATAAAATATAAGAAAAGGACATTATCAAAAAGTATAGAATAAAAATTAACAAAATTATACAGATAAAAATAACACAATTAGTCTTCATTAAATAGTTTATTACTTTAAAAGATTTTAAAAAGTGTTTTGAATAATTAAAAAAACAAACTAATTTCAATAATTTTTAATTAAAATATAATGGAAAAACCTTTTCAATTATTATTAAATAATAAAAAAAAAGAACAATCGGAAAAGCGTACATGCGCAGGGGAGATATAGGCATGAGAGAAAAAAGTGAAGGAACTGATTTGCCATGTCACCACTTCTGGTAGTTCTATGTTAGAAATTAGGAAGTATGTTAACTGACTATAACTCTTTTAGTATTAATAGATTAAAGGTTTTGGGAGTTAATTTACATCTAATAATTTTTTAAATAAAAATTAATTGTTAACATTAGTTAACAAAATTTATTTCTTCAGCTAATAGTTTAATAATCAAACGAGGCCATAATAATTAGATTTAAATTTCAAAGGGCTATTTTTAAAAAAGAGAAAATAATTTGGAATAAAATAAAAAAAAGTATAGTTTAAGAAAATAATAATGCAAAATGAAGAACTCCTTAGCAATACCAGGTAGGTGCAGTTAGTGCATTATAACTGCTTGTTTAATAAATATTATTAATTTCAGCTACATGTATTTCTGCTGTGCTTAAAAGAATGATAGCAGATGTGTAAAAATATAATGATATATCTTTATTGTTTAGTGGCAACATATGAAATGTGTAGAGGAAACACAGTGATTGGTGGATGTTGATCTCTCGATCTCAGTTTGGGCTAGTTTATAGGGCTAGTTTATTGAACAGATTTTGACTTCTACACACTCACACTTTCACTATCAATGTGTCTGCAGATAACCTTTGCATCAATTCACTAGATATTTTACTTTCTGAGGAGTTGTTGTGTTACTGTGTACCTACACTTTGTGTGTGTGTGTGTTTTTTTCCAGCCAGGTGCATGTCAGTTTCAAGTAGGTTTTATTCTTGTCAAAGGCAATTTCCAGTACACCAGACTCGATATAAAACATTTTGAGTGATTAGCAACTCTGTTGTTATTAAGTGCTTATAATTTATTATTGAAATATAATTCTTACAAGGAATGAATATAATAAGAAAATCTATAGAATAGAGCTGAGTGGAGCAGGCACACTAATCAAAAGGGAGCCATTTTAGTAATATTAATAAAGTTTTCCTTACATATGTAATCAAGAAGCAGAAGGTAACGGATTTTTCCAAGTTAATTTAATCATAAAATTTTTAGAAAGTTATTAGCACAAATTTGTAGAAGACTTTTTTTAAGGTGAATATTTTTTATTGAATTAAATATTAATAATAAAGAGATGTAGTTTTCCTGAAGCATTGTGTGTGTGTGTGTGTGTGTGTATATATATATATATATATATATATATATATATATATATATATATATACACACAAGTACTGGATGACTATCACAATGTAAGAAATGGAAATATTTCAGTTTTGAGAAGGAGGACAAAAGCAATGATTTATTTATTTTATTATAATTTTCTTATTTATAATTTCTTTTATTAATATTTTATATTAAAAACTATGGTTACAATGAAGAAACCTGAATTGTTTAAGGAGTAGCTATGCTTCCATACTCCTTCTTTATCTAGTCGCTGTGGTACAATATCAGGCACTCACCAGAGACACCTTATGCTTGGCCTTGTTTCATGACTAGGACAATGAACACTGTCTCGTCATTCCCAATTTCTTTCTTTCTCACAAACTGAGCAAATTGGGCGTGCTTGCATGCTACTTATGTTTGCTCGTCTCGTTTGGGATGCTCTTGTCTGAGATATTGAGGGTACAGGTTTGACAGTTTGTCTGACTATTGTTTCTGACTGTCAGTACAGCAACCCTAACTCTCTGGTAGTGCTAGAGCAGCTGTTCCATCGTATAATTCTGGGATAGTTGTAGTGTCATGTCACGCATGGAAAGGGATCCTGCAGTTATCTCCTGTGGGATTTCACAAGACCACAACCCTCTAGACAAAACTCTACTAATAGTCTACTTATGTATGCATATTTGTCATCAAAACAGACCCATTTTTCCCAGCACTCTATTCTCAACCTGAAATTATATGTAATGACGTCCAAACAAAAATCACAATCAAACCAGACAACTATCCAAACAAAACTAATTCACCTTCTCCTTTGAGGCTTGCATTCACAAATATTTCTGGGCTTAGAAGTAACATAGATGATGTAGAATCTTTTCTCCTAGTAAATCCCCCCCAGATATCTTAGCATTAGTTGAAATTAACCTACACTCCTCAATCCTCTCTAACTGTTTTAGCATGATAAGACACCCCCCCCCTCCCTGTCTGCCATAAGGACTCCGACAGATATATGCGCAGACTTGGAGCCTATATTTGTAGCACTCTCCTCTTGAATCAGATGATCAGGCCTTCATATGCTTTATATTAACCTTTCAACATAACATTAGTTACTTATATTTTCTCTATCGAATCAGAACTGTATCTTAATCAACCATGTTTCTGATAGTATAGATGCAGCACTCTCTTTAGATATTAACACCTAAGTACATGTGCTTGGTGATTTTAATGTCCATTATCATAATTGTCTTAGCTCCTTGTGTTCTGGACACTGTACTCATAGTTTCTCTATAGCTCATTCCCTTACATAAACAGTCATGTCTTCTACTCATCTCAAAAATCATCAAGATCAGCAAGCGTTACTTCTAGGCCTATTCCCAACCATAATACCCAAGGATTGTGTAACAAATGTCCATATTCCATTGTGATATCACTAGACATCATTCTTAAATCCCAACTCCAAGATGAGCAGCCATTGCTTAAAATGATTCATCAGTCTCCTCCCCATCTTCAGTAAAATCAAGCACTAGTCCATCCCAAAGCTAATCTTCTCTCTGACCCACAATATGGATTTAGGCAATATTGTTATATTGCAAATATTTTAAAGGTCATTTTTGGCCACATATATCCAAAGCCTTTGACAAAGTTTAGCATGAAGAGCTCCTAATGGAAATTAAATCATAGAGTATTACTGGACAAATGCTCAATATAATTAGATCCTTCCTTAGACAAGATGAAAATCCAGGTTGTCCTTGATAGCCATATATCCAAACATTATAATATTAATACAGGAGTGCGTCAGGCATTGATACTTGAGCGTCTATTATTCTTGATATTCATAAACGACCTCCCTAATAACATTGTGTCTGAGATGAGTATATTTGCGAATGATACAACGCTCTATAATAAGTTCATGCAAGAGTGCTCCATACCAAAGTAGGGAAAGATATACTTTTTGTTTCACATAAGCATTTATATGTTGCTACACATTCATGAGCATGTTTTGGTTAGCCAGTTGCAAGTAATCAAGAGACATCTTCAGGTGATGTTGCTTTTACAAAAAATTACAGACTCTACTTTTGTATAAGATCTCTAGTTACTTGTAACTAACTAACCGAAACATACTCATGAATATGTAGCAATATATAAATGCTTATGTAAAACAAATATATATATATATATATATACATATATATATATATATTGAAAAATTTAAATTTTTATAGTCAGCCTATTACTATTTATTTTGCTAACTATTTTTCTTCTGAGAAAAGCCATTCTTTGAAACTATATAGAGCAAGGAATATTCATTTGTATCCCTTGCAGTGAACAATAAATGTTATAATTTCTGATCTACTTTGCAATGATTTTACAAAATTTTAATTTTTCCATTTATACTAATGCTGTGTATTGAGCATTTTCATCTGGCATATCAATATTTGATTCTAACTAGCCAGTGATTTATGTTAACTATTATTCTGTGTTCTTTGTTAACAAAAATGGAAAATTCAGTCGATTTTATTGGTTACATATGATGTCCAGACCAATATTTTTTTATATTTTTTTAGTAAAACACCCTTTTTCACCTAGACCAGTCGTTTTCATTGGCTACTCAGTCTTTTCATTAGCCAATAAAATTGTTGCATTTTTGTTGCAAATACAAAAATTTAAATGACTTTTTAAAAAATTTTGTTGATGTAAGTACTGCTGTTTTGTTTTCAGATGATTCTTTCATTCGTTATTTGACATTTTTTAAAATAAAAATTCAGTATAATCATCTTCTGCAATGATAGACAAAAATTAAAATATTCAGTTGCTTTTACTCGTTCAACACAATCATTAATTAAAACAAAAAATAACTTATGCAATAGTTTTATTTTACGAAAAACAGACAATAAAATTATTGTATTTTTTAAAAATTATTTTCTTTTTAACACTTTACAGTTTTCAAAGAATAACATTTTCTTTCATTGTTAAACCAAAAATTGACTAAGAGTTGTTTCATAGACTCATATTGCAATGGCTTTTAAAACAAGATTTAATTCTTGAATTTTCCATTCTCTTTTACATATCCTTGGACAATACTGACAATAATGCAGAACCTTGTTAATATATATATATAGAAAGAGAGAGAGAGAGAGAGAGAGAGAGAGAGAGAGAGAGAGAGAGAGAGAGAGAGAGAGAGAGAGAGAGAGAGAGAAATACAGACAGACAGACAGATGTACACAAATCTAAGTTGTTATTGTTTTCAATTCTTGTAGCATATGTAAATAGTTTTGTATTAATTTTTTACCTCCTATTTACTCTACTTTAGCTCTAGAAGATCTAACTCGTTTTCTATTGAGCTGATTATATATCTGCAGTATTTTTAATTGCTGGTTGTAATTACTATACTTTCCCCACCATTATAAGGATTAGCTATATAGTTAGCCATCTACTATTGTTCTTTTCTTCTGGCTTCAGTCAATTCTATCTCTCTCTCTTTATATATATATATATATATATATATATATATATATATATATATATATATACACATACTTCAGAATAATGAAATGAAATATGTCTACTGATATGCAAATCCAGTGATTTTTGATTTTACAAAATATTAGATGTAATATTTTATATAAGACAATCCCAGCTAAATAAAATTGCTCAATATACAAGATAGAGTAAATTAATCAAATTTTAGGTATTTAAATTTTATGATTTGAAACGGTTAATCTTCAAATATAGAATTTTTTATTGTTTGAAAACAAAGAATACAATTTAATAAATCTATTTCCTTAACCCGTCAGTATTCGATGCTTATTCATCTCCTCAGAGGAAAAATATTAGCAAATGTTTTTATTGGTTTTCACCTTATTTGCTAAACATAGAAAAATTAAAGTTTTTAAAACATTTTAGATCCATAGAATAAGGGAAATGGGCATTGAGGCAGAAAAAGGATATTGTACTTTAAATACAAAACGAACGCTAAATCTTTAAATGGAAATTCCTGGTAGTAAGGAGGTAAAGAGATCTCTTTACCTCCTTAGATACCTAAAATGTTATATACAATATGTATATATATATATATATATAGCCAAGCACTTACCAGATGCTTGCATCATTTTGTTTTTACTAAAATTCATTAAGATTGTCTTCTGCAAACATGAAAACATTCAGTTGATTTAATCCATTCACCACAGTCATTAATTAAAACAAAAATCAAGCATTACTTATTTATTTATTTTTAATTCTTTGAGATGAGGCTTCATTCATTCTTTTTGCAGACTGTCACCTTCATTTTCATAGTTGTTGTTTCATTACATTTCGGCCAACTCATCCTCTGGCCTTCTTCAGGTGATTTATCGTGACAGGATAGGAATGCTGAGTCTTGTAACTGTATCTTCAGTAATTGCTGACTTTCATAGTTGTCGTTGTCTCATTTTGACCAACTAATCCTCTGGCCTGCTTGGGTAGGATTGAAACCACTATCCTCAGACAGTACTCACCTGGAACCGTAGAGACTCAATGCCTATATCTAGTGCACAATGAAGAAGGCCAGAGGATGAGTTGGCCGAAACATGGCGAAACAACAACAATTATGAAGATGAGGATAACAGTCTGCAAAAACAATGAATGCGTAACTAGAGTTTTAATCTAAACAAATAGAGAATAATTTGTGTTATTTTGATTCTTCCAACTACAGATCTCATCAGTGTTATTTTCACAATGTTTTGGTCGATGTAATCTCTGACCTTCTTCAGCTGCGTCTTGTCAAACTTGGGAGTTTTTATCTTGAACTTGAGAATCTGTATGGGATTTCAGATGGAACCCCACAGAGGTGGCTTACTCTCATTCTGTCAGCAAGGACACCTAAGTCACAACAAATAAAAGTGCTAAGTAATAATCAGTTTTAAGTGGCAGTCTTTAGGAGATTGAAATTTTGATTCTTAGTACACACTGATACAAAGAATACAATAACAAATTATTCAAGACTTCTACATGGTCATGGATGACAGTATGAGAGCAAGCTATCCCCATGGATTAAATAAAGAGTTCTGTTTGAAATTCCGTACAGATTCCAGAGTTCAACAAGATACATCTGAAAAAGGTCAGAGATTACACACTGTGAGAATAATATCCAAGAACAGAACACACACACACACATATATATATATATATATATATATATATATATATATATACACAAGATAAACACCAAGATGAGAATGATAATCCAAATTATAAATCCTCTCAAAAAATTGTAACATGTTTTCTTTCTTCACCAGGCCAAAGTTTGCCTAATGGTTTGTCTTGTGTTTTTAATTAAAATCATCTTGTAAATGGCTCTTAAAACCATATTTCTTTCTTAAGCTCTTCCATTTTCTTTTTCATGTCTCCAGGCAACACCGTGTAGTCCTGTTAGTATATATATATCCATATATAATTGATGATCATTCATCAGTCTTATTTCCAGGGTACTTATATTTGGGTGATTATTATTAGTAAGGAATGTTTATATAAACTCACCATCATCCAAATGTATTTCTCCATGATGGATTGGTGGAAAAAGTAATACAAGTGTCTCTTGATTGCAGGGCTTCAGCAGCCAAGAATTACGACATTTTTTGTCGTAATTTCCCCATTTTTAGGGTTGCCATTCAAACCGATACCAATTGAAATGAAAACAAAATTCGAAAGGTTATTTTCATTCAACTACAAAAGAAAAGGTAACTATATCAAATCTATGGTATTGCCTTTATTTCAAGATGTTGAAATTTACCGATTCCTACACAACCCTCATCACTCACTGATAGCATTTTAACCCTTTAGTACCATTCCCCAAAATCCTTGATTCTCATCCTTTCTGATTAAAACAATCCTAACTTGAGATTCTCGAGAAAATCTCTGTGCTGCTCCATTTTAAGGTTTCATAAATGAAGAAAGCAAATGCACTGCGTTTAGTGACATACACAAGCATTAAAGAAGTAAATAGACACTCCTATTATCATTTATAATAAAAAATCAGAGGATTCTGATTGACCCACACAACATTGTAAAGATCAACAGTGTAAACATAATGCGATAAAAATTGTGTACAAGAAATAATGTTGTTGCTTTTTTGAAAAAAATCTTATGAAAAGAGAAACCATTTTGAGTTCAAATTTATTTAGTATTACGCATGTAATCAAAAGAAAAATCAAATGTGTTGATATGCTACAAGAGCTGTGATTTTCATAAAATGGAATCTTACAGGATGCCTTTATGTTGCTTGTTTTTAGCGGTCAAGACAAAAAAATGTACTAAAGCATCTTTTCCCCGTATTACTATGTATTAATACATTGATTTTAACTCCAAAACGTTCTTATATATAAAATAGTGGTTGTACAGTTTTAGTTTACTAGATGTAAATTCAGTAAAACTTTTGTGCTTATTAAAGAGTGTTTGATGAACGAACAGAGCATGTTTATAATGTGTTTATTTATGCAAACATTATTAGCTACATATGCGCATACATGTTTCTGTAGTGATCTCTAGTTGGAGATTCTATATCATCAGGCTAGTAGAGCAAGAGTACTTCTGATATGCCCAGTCCAAAAACACATTTTTTTTATAATATTTATAAAATATCAGAAGTACTCTTGCTCTACTAGCCTGATGACGTAGGATCTCCAACTAGAAATCTCTACAGAAACATATATGCACATATGTAGCTAATAATTTTTGTATAAATAAACATATATAGAGATAGATAGATAGAGAGATAATCACCTATACACTAATTTTATTAAAAGTTTTTTAAGAAACTCTTTACACCATTGATCTTTACAATTCCTGCAAGATAATATTATTTTCCCTCTCTGATGAATTAGGCAATCACTTGGTCAACAGTGGAAAGCGGAATCCTGAGGCTTGCAGCGATTTAATGCTGATCAAACCGACTTTCACATTTGACCTCTACTATGGCTGCTTTGATACCGTGACAATTATAATACTTATTAGGAATATATATAAAAAAAAAAAAAAGATGTCAATTAGTATAAAATATTGATGTTTCAAACTTTGACTGCATTGCTCGCCATCAGCAAAGGAAGCAAAAAGAAGAATTCAGATTTTAATATGTATGAATTATTTTTTGTGAGGTGTCTATTTACTTCTGGCATGGTTGTGTATATTCAGATTTTATTATTATTATTATTATTATTATTATTATTATTATTACTATTACTAGTTGGAAGCCCGGCATTGCCGATCATACAATACGCTTAAACATGATATTTTAATTTATGCAGATTGCTTTTGTATTATAATAGAATCAATCCTATATGGAATATTATATATTACAAGGAATAATTTTCCCGGTGGACTAATTCGCTAAAAAATTTAAAAAATGAAAGAAATAATTATGTCTTTCATTAAATTCCGTCTATATTTGTTTTGCAATATCATATCAACTTATATTTGGGTTTGATGATGAACACCCTGGAAAAGTCACTTCTGATTAATGTTTAGTTTTAAAATATGCAACCGAAGAAATGATTTGCAGCGATTTTAAATGGTACCTCGTCTTTTATCATAAATTAAACTCATTAATAAGAAAAAATTAAAATAAAATGGTGAGGTACACCCAGGCTTGAACAGGAGACAATTAAATCTGTAGTCGAATACTCTACTACTGAGCTATATCTCCAGATGACAATAGTTCTGTTTGTTTTTTTTAAGAAGAAATGATTTGTTGAGAATTATCTCTCTTAGCTGGTGTAACTGAAAAATATTCCCCTGTTAAAGTTCTTTTTTATCTATAAGAAAGACAGACTATTTTTAAGATCGGATTTTTTTTGATTTTCGATACTTATCAGATGAATTTCTGTACAAAACATATCTAAGAACGCTACCAGACATATAAATTGCCTTCATATGAAATTTACAAAAGATAGGCTCAGCTGTTTCTGAACCTATAAGGAAGGAACTCACACATACACACAAACGACTTTTATATATTATTATTATTATTATTATTTGTACTCACTAGGAGTTCTCACACAGGCCATCATCAGAGATTACTCCCTGACAACAACTGGTGGTGTTCCCTGGAGTCTGACTGACAAGAAGTCTTCCAAAATTTCCAGTCCTCTTCACCTCTTGCGATAACCTTTGCAAATGAATTTGCATCATTACAACAGCCACATTGCCATTGACTTCTTGTTGGCAATGATCATTAGTTTTCACTGGAATTTAGGTAGCAATAATCCTCCACACTGTCACAGTCCTCTTCACACCCATCTAGTGAAGGTCTGGTTAGTGCTTCCTCTCCTTGGTCTTTCCATCCTCCTTGACCCTTCACCGCTGTTTGGTGTGGCACCACTCAATGCAGACACTACCAACTTTTTATTGTTTATTATTATTATTATCAATTACTAGTTATACCTACTCGGCGTTGCCTGGTAGTGTTTTTATTTGCAGCTTGTCTTGTTTTTAACTATGCCAGTTTATTATTTTAGAAAAAACAAAAGAAAGTAACTTTGTGTTGAGGAATACAGTCACATCCCTTTTTTAAGATAAAAATAATTTCAACCTGGTCAATATATTTTCCGGAAGGAACTAAATATAATTGCAATTTATTATTTTTAATATGCTACAATAATCCAGCAAGAATCAGAATCAAATATTGATTTTGTAGGAAGAAAGCTATTGATGACCAAAGTTGAGAAAGAGACTGACGTTAACCTAATATATTAGATTATTTTTTTTTGATATTGTGCAATAATACTTCTAGATTGGACTCAACGACCAACAGCACAAATGAAGTAATTTATGAAACCCTCCAAAAATCAAATTTCGGCTTTCATATAATAATAAGATTGTTTTATATATATATATATATATATATTATATATATATATATAACAATCTTGATATTTAGATTATTCAACTGCTATTTTCATCTTTGTTGTTATTTTCATAATGTTTTGGCCAATGAAACCTTGAATCTTCTTCGGGTGTATCTTTTCGAACTTGGAGATTTTATGTCAAACTCAGGAACCTATACAAAATTTTGAACTGAATTATTATCTAATTTATTGGGTAAAAGTAATGGTTTTATTTCGCATATAGGTCACTGTATATTGTGTTGTTCTTTACTGTATTGGACATTTTTCAAGCCTGGTATTATCAATATTATCTTTCATTAAAATGCTTTTTTTCTGTAAACAAAAAATGGATATTTATGCTTTTACAAAACTCCAAAACTGAAATATGTTAATTAATTTTGATCTTAATTTTGACTTATTTTTTAATTTTCTTCAAATGAATATTGCATTTTCTTTGATCGCTTTCTACAGAACATATGAAATCTCATAACTGATAAAGAATTAAATTGTAAAAGTGTATGCAATTATTAAACTTGTAAATTCTTCTTGGAATATGGTCTTTTAGTTTCATTTTCATGTAATAATTTGACAGTTTTTTTCTTCCTTTTTCTGTTTTTTTTTAATCATTATTTAAACTAAAGCTGGTATGACTTCTTTTTAGGAATAATATTTATTTGAGGGAGATTCACTTTTTTTTTTTTTTATTTGCTTCTTGAGTTAGTAAGTTTTATTATGCAATACTGAGAAACCGGTATCACTAGTGTTAAGTATTATCTGTAATAAATAATAGAAATAGAGAAAAATATAAATTGTATCAATTTAAATTATGTGAATAATACATATGTAGACAATTTATTTTAACAGCTATTTGCAAAAATCCTCATTCCAGAAATGTAGTGATATCATTGGTTCATTTTATCTGTTGCTTTATCAATGTAAAAAGTCAGTGAATCTCTCACAGTCTCTGCTATTGAAAGAATTATCAGGCTGGATTAAATTGGAATTCCTTTTCTTTTCTATATGTGAATAACTCAGATAATAAAATTTCATATATATATATATATATATATATGAAATGTCAAAAACATCGTTAATTCCTTACCCTCACAGCAGCAGCCATATAGCGCAATGGTGAGACGCCTTGACTGTCATTTGGGCAGTTGGGTTTAGATCCTAGCTTGAGGCAGTTGCCTGTCTAGTCGTACTGATGAGCTGTGAAACAGCGAAACAGTACTGTATGTGAATGACTATATATATATATATATATATATATATATATATATATATATATATATACAATCAATATCCATTTGGCCGATGCAAAGCTATTTAGTATCATTTGGATCATTCAAACTACCGTTCTTATCTTGAGTGTTATTTTGACAATGTTTCAGTTGATGTAACCTCTGACCGATGCAAATAGTATAAATTATCAATCCTCATCTCAAAAATTTCAAAACATAAAGCTATTTAGATTTGATGGCAAGAACTCCACAAGATAACTGTATAGATTAAATAGAAGAATACATTTTATCGGTAATCTCCAAAAATACCGTTAGGGCTTACAACATGGCCGCCAGAAGAGTCAACAAAAAACTGCGAATAAAATATATAAAACTCGTAATTTCTGTTTTTAAAGTGGGTTGTCAATTTTCTTTATGAAATATACTTCCAAAATAAACTATTACAGTCGTTTAAAACATAATAGAAGTATTATTTTTTATTTTTTAAAAACAATGTTTACAAAATGTCTACGCACGTTCATAGACATTTTGTAAACATTGTTTTTAAAAAATAAAAAATAATACTTCTATTATGTTTTAAACGACTGTAATAGTTTATTTTGGAAGTATATTTCATAAAGAAAATTGACAACCCACTTTAAAAACAGAAATTACGAGTTTTATATATTTTATTCGCAGTTTTTTGTTGACTCTTCTGGCGGCCATGTTGTAAGCCCTAACGGTATTTTTGGAGATTACCATTTTATCACACCCAACACCAAACCAATATTTCATCATATAATGATCGATAAATAAATACTAGTTTAATTACAAGTAAAATTTCAAATGTTTAGACCCAAAATTGGCTAAATAGTTTGCTACAGAACGCAAAGGTCAAATCTTTTTTGGCAGCCAAATTTTGGGCCAAAAACTGAGTAAAAAGCTTGCCCTATGTCTGAATACACTTTATGTAAAATTTCAAATGTTTAGACCAAAAACTGATTGAGTAATTTGATAGAGACCACACAGGTCAATTTTTTTTAACTTTAACCTCAATTTTGACCCCTTAACATTTATTTTGAGCTCCAATCAAATTAAAATGTTTAATCCATGTCCAAGTAACCTACATTTAAAATTTCAAGTGTTTAGACCCAAAATTGATGGAGGAGTTTGGTAGAGTTTTCAAAGGTCAAATCATTGAACTTTGACCCCTTCACAGCCAAATTTCTGGTCAAAATCCGATTAAGAGGATTTTCCCAAATCTGAATACTTATGTCAAATCTCGAGTCTGTAGACTGAAAATTGACCGAGTAGTTTGGAAGGGAAATGTATACACACACAGACACACACACGTGCACACACAGAGACAATTTCACTTTTATAGATATATAGATTGTTGTACCTTGTTATTGGCAACAAACTAACATTCTTTGCAACAGTTTATTTTAAAAAGAATTACTTAATCTGGTTCAACAGTTCGCTAATATGGAGATATTCTTAAAAAACACCTTAAAAGAAAAATTTACTTGAAGAAAATAACTGTTATTCCTTTAGTAAGAGTTGGTGTTTCTTATTTGCTTTTTTAGCTTTGATAGTGAATATAAGGGATAGTAAATGGGTATTTATCTTTTTATTCAATATTTTTAATAATTCTGTATTGTTTTGTTTTTTTTTCTCAAAAAGAGCAATGCTTTTTTTTTTAAAGAATACTTTTAAAAGTATCCCTTTACAGCAAATGTGAAAAGATTTGCTTAAACTATTTTCATATTGATAATAAGATGAAACTAAATATCTAACATGGTAATTTTCATCATGATCTAAAATATTTGTTTTTCTTCTATTTTCTTAGGCCTATTCATCAACATTTAGTGCCAGCACAGAAGATCAACAATACCGACAATTATATTACCCTGCTGAGGACTACCGTAGCGTCGACACCCAAGTCAGTGTCGCCCCTGGGGGACATCTAACAGGTGCGGTCGGTACTAACATAAAGATAACCCATTCGGCAGCTACCAACGTGGCTGGCAATCCAAATTATTTTAAGCAAACGTCACTGGCGCCTATCCGAGAGGAAAGCGGTTCAGCATCTGCTGGTTCACTGACTGCCATGCAAGGCCATTCCATTAACAATGCACCCACAACAACTACAACCACGCATGCGCAAGTGCAGCAGCCACCGATGCAAGAATACGTACAACAACATCAGGCAACGCAGCAACTACAGCAGCCTGGGGCGGGAAAAGCGTTTTTGTAAATCATGTGGTCACAAGCTAAGATGCAAATTCTATTGGTTTAAAATAATATTTATTTCTACGAGCTACTGTACGTAAAAAAAAAAAGCAAAGCAACTCTTTTTCGAATTTGACTAGACGCACATTCAACGGTACCAAAAATTACTTGACAGTAGTTGAATTAGTACTTGCGATAATCAAAAATGTATATGTCTTTATGTTGTGCACTATCAATCTATTAAACTGAGCCACTTCTATAGAATGGACTAACATCGCTAACAGTCACATGACATATGTATCTGTTTGCATTTGCTGAGTATCGTACCCAATGGCGTGCAGGGTAAAGGGGGTCTTAATTTTATGCCCTTCCTTAAGACTCAAGTATAAGGCATAAAATACTGTCATATATGAGAAATGACGATTCGGATTATTCAGACTATTGTTTTTATCTGGGATATTATTCTCACAACGTTTCGGTTGATGTAACCTCAGACTTTCTTCAAGTGTGTTTTATTGAATTCTGGAATCTCTATTGAATTTAATTATTTAATCCATTGGGGTAGCTTCCATCAGGCATAAACAGATAGAAGTGTTAATTAACACTCCCACCACCACCACTACCAGTAGAGTGTCACTTAGAACTGAATATTACTTAGTATTTATGTCCGTTGTGCTATGGGTTACACAAATAATAGTACGCATTATCATCATCATCTCCAAAATTTTGAAAGCAAACGAAAATAGTTAAAATTAAATATAAACACAAATATCCAACAAAATCAAACGATTTATTTGATTTTAATGTAAATTAAAGATGAGAATTGATTCAGAAAATGCAGGAAGTGACAACCAAGTCTCCTTGTTGCCTTTTCAGAAGGTTGCTTCACAATTCAAATGCATCATACACACCTTTTTGTATGGGTAAAGGTAAGATTGCCAGATAAAGATATTTCTAGCAAAAGTGGTGAGATCAGACTAAAAAGTCAAGAAATATTTACTAAAAATAACACAAGATACCATCACCTCAACTATTGCTACAAGTAATATTATCGAATGTTAAATATTATAAAATTGTTTTCCATAATCAACATAACACCGTAGCCTACACACACCATAAGAATAACAGACAGGAAATTTAGTTCAATAAAACACACCTCTGACTGTCACGGTGTGTATAAACTGTGTGTTATGTCCCCTATTTATTTGCCTCCCCCTACGAGGGCAGGCTGAAAACAAGATTGGTTTTTAATGTGGGGGGAAATTCAGTTCCCTAAAAATGGGTAAAAATTGCCTCAGTCTAGAAGTATTTCTCCTTCACTAACCGACGACAGAAAAGATGAAGTGTAGTATCAGAACAGATACTACACTTTGTTCCTAGCCAAACTGTGGTGTTATGTATGATAGTGGAAAAACAATTATATATTGTGTGTATTTAGACAGTGTTTTTTAATTTCAGAAAACCTTGTTAGGAATAATAGAATTCTAGTGCTTAATTATACCTTATATATATATATATATATATATATATATATATATATATATATATATAGTCTGGGTAGGTTTATCCATTAAAGGCGTTGAGTGAAATTTGAAAATCAAATAAGAGACGTGTTACATTTAACACTTTAAAGCCAAATAACAACGCAAATTTTTTTTTTTTAACCTTTATAAAATAAACGAATGTTTATTTTTAAAGAGAGAGATATATTTCGGAGATATACACTCCTTTTTCAATCTGTATATATATATATGTATATATATATTTTTTCCTCTTATTCTTCGTCATGATGTTGAATGGAAGAGTTTTAAATTAAGTTATATATATATATATATATATATATATATATATATATATGAAAAAATAATGATAACTTCTAAACATTCCTGTACAGATTACCAAACTAATATCATACAATATGGGATGTGTTTCAAAACATCAAATTATATGAACAGTTGAAAGTGAAAACAATATCAAAATAAACAGTAGTGGAAATACTATTTAATCGGAAATAAGAGAGTATTAAGCAGAATCAGATATATCTAACACATTTGCTCAAAGTGGAAGCTTCACCTTGGTGCACCTAGTGTGATTAACTACTTGAAGTCAAACCCACAAGAAATACTGTCACATTGTACTGAGGAATATTATTAGAAAGAGAAATAGTTTGAATTCGATTGGATGCAAATTAGATTTCAGGGAGCACCATACTGTTACCCCCTACTCTATACATGCCACTGTTATTTATCAAATACCTGAAAAAAAGTCACTTCTGATTGCTAATATGCAATTACATAACAAATATATGTATATTGTATGTATTTAGGCAGCAGGTTTTAATTTAAGCAAACATTGTAAAAAAAATAACAGAATTCTTCAGTTTAATATTATCCCATTTTTTTTTAATTAAGCAGAAAATTTCTGTAGTTTTTAACAATGTTTGCTGATATATATATATATATATATATATAAAGAAAAAAATGACAACAATGACTCCAAAACATTCCTTGTGGATTACCATGCTAATATATAGTACATGAAAAAATAGCAAACAATATGGGATGTGTTTCAAAACATAAAATTATATGAACATCAATCAACTGTTGGAAGAGAAAACATGGAATTGCTGCGCGATTGAAAGCAAGACAATATTGAACAGTCCGAATCGGATATACATGTTGAACACATGCATTTACTTACTCAAACTGGAAGCTGCGACTGAGTGCACCTTCTGTGATCGACTACTCATAGTCAAACATATTCTAATTCATTGTACAAACTACAGAAATACACACAAGAAATACTATCACACAACAAGCCTCACCTGCTTGGAAATGTGCCTACATCACAATTAGTAAATAACCTAAAAAAAAAAAAAAAAAAAAAAAAGAATTACTTCCAGCTTCTAAAGAAATATCAAAAGATGCAATTATATAACTTTTCAGGACTTATGAAATGATTATTTGAAACATTATATGGCACAAAATGGTTTCTAAGGTTGATGTGCCGTAAAACATATAGCCCCAATCTCAAACAGATACTCCTGGGCCACTACTCTCATTTCCACCCTACTTTATCTCTGCATGCCAATAATCTAACCCTTTTAAAGAATTCCGCTGGGGTGATACTAAAATGACTTCATTGTTTCAACTGAGATTGCCGGGCTCCTATCTATGTTGTGCATCGTCTGAACCGCAGTCTTGTAAAGCATTCCTATTGATCACTTTCCGAACACACATTTTGATCGCTTAGTTAATCCATGCTGAAAGTAGATAAATAACATATCTATTTATCTACAGTCATTACCACAAATAGACTATTCGGTCTTTGAATATTGCCGATATCTAAAATTCTGATATTCCGCTCGGCAGAATTTACCATTCCTTTTATTTCAGTAAGTGTTATTTTGTTTTTGTTTTCTTGTTTTTTTATTTTTAATATTCGTCTACACATGACGTGCCACACACAACTGGTCGTGTTTAGACCTATAACATTAAACATTTTAAAAAAAAACAAATCCAAAATTGACTTGATTTCTGTCAGCTTAAAAAAAGTACATTTACATCAGATCATTGCCTAGAAGTAAGTTTTGTTACCTTGGTGTGGAGTGCAGGGAGGATCAGGTGCTAGTTCAAAGAACTTTTGCCATTACTAACCAGCAGAGTATTATCAATGTCGAACAAAGGAAAAGTCTATCAGACATGCGTATGCAACGTGATTATGTATGGAAGTGAAACCTGGACAGTGAGGGTTGAGGACATGTGTTGCATGGAGAGAAATGGTATGAGTATGATACAATAGGTGTAATGTGTCTTAAAGACAGGCTTAGATCTGATGAGCTCAGAAGAAGATGAAATCTGGACAGTATAGGGAGATGTGTGCAGAATAGTAGACTTTGATGGTATGGCTATATTGAAAGAATGGATGACAATGCTAGATGTAGAACAGTTGAGATAGCAGGTTCAGTTCACAGGGGAAGGCCAAAGAAAACATGAAGTGGAGGGAGTGATAAGGGTGGATTTGAGAGAAAGAGGGATAAATAAGCACCTGATTAGAGATAGGTTAGGTTGGAAATCAATTTTTAAAAGCTGTCAGTATGTGCCATCATATAAAGAGGACGTTAAACCAATGATGATTCTTCTCCTCCTCCTCCTCATTTCCTATTGCATTACTGACATATTTCCTTTTTTCTTTAGTTATTATATATTTAGTATATTTTTAAGAATAAATAGACCCATGGCCAAGTCGAAACTTTTCATAAAGTTTGGGTTTTATCTCGCCCAGAGCCAGCTCAACATGCCATCGTATAATGATCGATAAACGGATACTAGTTTAATTATTTGGGGTCACATTGTGTTTACATATGAGGAAAGAGTGTTACCCTTCTCCAACCCTGACTTTTCTTTTATAAAGAAAAGCTTCGGAAAAAGGTACATCATGCCATTGAATATGTTGACAAATCAAACTTTACTCTGATTAGCCAATTTTCATTTGTTAATGTTGTATCATGTTATATGCAATAAATATACTTCACTATAGATTTTTTTTTTTTTTAAATACTTAATTTACTTGGACACTTTGCTAATATATTCTTAAACATTCTTAGACACCTAAAAAATCACTGCAGAGAATAGGTTATTCTTTTAATAAGAGTTAGTGTTTCTTATTTACTTTTTTTAGCCGGAGCACAAAAGATGTGATTATAAAATATAGAAATATTTAGAAAACAAATTTTGATATAATGAACCGGGGCAATTCCAGATCGGTATGTTGTTCATATTTTCATAGCTTTTTTTTAAATTTATACTTTTACTTCCTTTGTACTTAGTGAGACATAGTTTATCAAAAGGAGTGGCCTCTTTGAATATTTATGCTTAGTCTTCAGAATTCACTTTCCTTATTTTTTCTTTTTCAAGCTTTTAATACTTGGTATTAGGTTGGTGCAAAAATAATGTCGTTTTTTATCATATATATATATATATATATATATATATATATATATATATATATATATATATGTAAAAAAACGACATTATTTTTTGCACCAACCTAATAAATTGCTGACCTAAAAATGCAAAACTGAATTTAAATATTTTAGTACTTTCCACTTGTTTGTCTCATTGAAAAAAGACAAGCAGAAAAAGAGGGGCTGGGTGGGAGTGAAAAAAAAATAGATAAATTATCATAAGATGAGATGCAGTTTGTCTCTGAAAGCCTCCTAAGTTTTATTTTTTCATTCCTCACATAAAAAATGCAATTTCTCTTCCAGGGGTCATATGAGAAACTGAACAGTATTTAACATCTTCTATTTAGATTTTATGGCCCTGGGCAATGCCGAGTATCCCTGCTAGTATATATATATATATATATATATATATATATATATATATATATATATATAAACCCTCTTAAGCTTTTTATGTAATTTTCTGAAAATGAAAACAATATTTAAATTTAGTTTACATTTTTACTTACTTCATCCTTTAAGATATTTTATCGAAAGAGTGTAACTGTTTTTATTCATTTTTTTTTTTATTATTCCAACTCACTGGAATTCTTGCTGGCAAAATATATATAAGATAGTGTTTATATTCATTCTTACAAAATCATTGCTATTATTTAAAAACAAAACAAAAAAAGACTATGAAAAGTAACAAATACAGTTTTTGAAAATAATAAATGTGTTTGGATTATTTGGACGACTATTCTCATCTTGGTTGTTATTTTCATAATGTTTCAACCAATGTAACCTCTGATCTTCTTCAGATGCATCTTTATACCAACCTTTAAAATCTATATCAAATTTTAAACCAAACTATTTAATTCATGGAAGTAGATTGTTCTCATTGATGGTGGAATTGTGGTTGGTTAACTATTTTGTGCAATTTTGCTTAGGACTGCTGTGCACTGTTTGGGATATGATGCAGACCAGGAAAAATGCTGTCTTAACCTGACCAAGATGAACATCATTGTAATAATAACCAATGATAAGATATACAAGTGTTTGTCTATCATAAAACATGGCTTAAACAGTTTGATCTAAATAGATGTTTAAACTACTAGTAAACAAAAGGAAGACATTTATAAAGAACAAAAAAATGCTTCTTGGTTTTTTTATTCTTTTCCTGTACAGAAGGAATTTTAAATTGGAAAGCTTTTTTCTTTTGTTTTGCTTGTTTTTGTTTTTTTTTTCATCTGTGAAAAAAAAATTGTTGATTTATTTTCTTCTTTGCATTTGAGAAGGAAGCATTTTTCTCTTGGGAAATGCCTTGATCACTGGTGGAGCTGGCCTCATGACTTAAAACTCAAAACTAGCAGTGAACCCAATTGATCATTGATGGCCCACCTCGGACCATCTACAAGATGTATTTTATAATTTACTGTGGTTCTCCACTACATAGGATGCCGAGATTGACAGGATGCATTTTGAAACAAAAAGAGATGTCTATGTGCGGCATACATTATTAGCTATTAATGGGAATACGTCCTCAACAACCAGTTTGACAGTGACTATGTTGCTGTCTGGTTTAAATATGGTCCTGTTCAGTCTCCAGAAGTCCACCCTCTCCAAATTTACCTTCTCTTTTAGAAAGGATTAGTTTTACCAGGCTTGCTGAAGGCGTTGTTCAGGCATTTTTTAAAAACCTGGTGGCTACCTACTTTTGTATCATTAAAATGTAGACTTTTTTAATTTAAGGAAAAAAATGTATCTTATATGGTTGGAAACATGGTACATGTTATAATGTTACTAAATTTTTATTGAATCAAATACATTCCTTTGATGTATGCATTTTTTATGGTAACTTAATTTTTTCAAGCAATGTCAACATATTGTTTTTTTTATGATGTGATTTTGTTAATATACTTTATAACAAAATTTGGTGCAACTCCAGAATTCAACCTAATTAAAAAAAAACAAAAATACAGAAAACGCTTTATGATATATGTACGATCCCGTCACAGAACAAAAATGTTATATTCCAAAATTCACATAAAATAGGGTTTTTTTTGTTAAAAAAAACTACATACATACACACACACACACACATATATATATATATAACATTAAATTTTATGAGGAAGCAAGTCGCTATGTTTTGATCTGCTATGTTTCACAGGTTTACCGACATTTTTTTTTTTTTTTACATGGTAGTCACCACTTTTCATCAGACATTTCATCACTTGACATTTAATTACCCGACTATGAATCACTGACATATAATCACTAGACATTAATCATTTGTTTTATCACGTAGAAACTTAATTACTCAACACCGAGAAAATTAATCACCTCCCAAGGAAAAATTAAAATTTATGTAATAATGTTATTTATGTGATTATGTTTTTATTACATGAAATTTTTAGTCCCTTTAACAATTTTGGGATTATTTTTATGATAGATTAAAATATATAGGGCAAAACTGCCCCCTCTTCTAAACAAACTTCTGCAAATAGTTTATTGTATAAACAACAACTATGAAGGTGAGGACAATAGTTCGCAAAAATGGATATAAAGATTATGAAGAATCATCTTAAAGGATTCCAAAAAATAGACAAATATAATGTGGTGAAAAAATAATGCCCTTCAAGCGCTTTCAGAAATCCCCAAGTGATTAAATGTCTTGATGCGATTAAGTGTCAACGTGATGAAAAAAACGTGATTAAAGGTCTACTGATTAATAGTCAGGTGATGAAAAGACCGTACACCATTTCATAAGGAGGAAACAACTCACTTTGAACTACCAAGATCAAAATCAGCGTTATAATGTCTACAATTTACTATTAAAATCACTAAAAATTGTAAAAATAAATGATTTTCTATATTAACAAAAATCTACTTGATCAATTTACATGATTTTTGGAATATAACATTTTCATTCCATGACCGGTACATACACCATAAAGATTTTTCTGTACTTTTGTTTTTTTTTAATTACGTTAAATTCTGGATATGAACCCAAAATTTTGCCTATTTAATATTAATCTGCATTTTTTTTTTTTTTAAATAAAATGAGTTTCTTTTTGTCTCAATGGTTATTATATTTTTAACCATAACTTTTTATTAAATAAATTATTATAAATAATAATCTATGTTTGTATATGTTATTTATAAGCTTTGAAGTATAATAATTTTTTTTATTAAACAACTGAAGAAATAACTATAAAAAATAATCTGTTTGTATATGAAGAAATGATTTTAGAAAAAATTCTGAAACTTCAAAATGCTTTGAATTAATGTTGTTCGTTTTACATAAAATGGCATAATGGTTAAAGTGTTTGCTAATGGGACTAGGAGAACAGAGTTCAATCCTTGGTTGAGTTATATGAAAGACTCAAATATTCATAATTGGTGCCCTCTTGCTAAATAAGGTGAGAATTAAGGATAAGTGAAGTAATCCTGGAAAAGGAGTGTTAATGAAAAAGGGAGCCTTTGGATCACTCTCGACTATGTTTTAATTGTTAGTCGTACTTTTAAAAAAAACTATTTCTGCATAAAGAGGCCTCCATTCTACCCTAAGTGTCAATGGATATTCTCCTGTAAAGGTGTCTATAAAAGGAATCTGTTGTGAAGAAAGAGTGGTACTATTCTCAACTGCATCTCTCCTCAACCAGTATTGTTTGTCCTGTCAGAAGAAGTCCAAAATGACTGGAAACAATGAAAGGATAAACAGAGAGTCCCAAATAGCCACATCAATGAAAAAAGAGAGCATTTGGCTAACCGTCAAGTATGTTTTAATTGCTAATAATACTTTTACAAAAAGCTATTTCTACATAGTGAGGCCTCCATTCTGTGTCGAATGACAATGGTTAGGCTCTGTAAAAGTATCTATCCAGGGGTTTATTGTGAAGCAAGAGTGGTGCAATCCTTAACTCCACCTCTCCTGAACAGGTATTGCTTGAGTCCAGTCACAAGGAGAAATCCAGAATGACTGGAAACAATACAAAGATAAACAAAGAACCTTACCACATACAGCACCTGGTATCTCCAAATGGCCAGTCATTTAGTATTGACCAGGCTCAATGTTGGTTAACTTTGATGATCTAACGGGACTGATGTTTTCAATGTGATTCTCCTGTATTGTGATTGATACATAATGTTTTATGGTGACAAGTACAAGAGTGATGTAAAGTTCCACACTTAAACACATTAAAAATTACATTTTTTTTTCTGTTCATTTAAGGTCACTTTTTTTTGTTCAGTGTTCAGGCATTTTCTGATATTTCGTAGGCTCACTCTTCAGTTTTAATGGCCTCACAGGTCGTCTTAAAATTTCACTATACTTATATATATATACTTATATACAATCTAGTCTAATCACTTGCTTCCAATTTTTTCTTGGCCGAGCAACCTTCTTGTGATTCAGGACATCCATGCTTCTGCAACAATTTCTCCAAGATAGACAAATGCTCTACATGACTATATCAGTGTAACCAATTCATTCTTAGGATCACCTCTTCTCTGCTGGGCAAATATAATGGCCTCAGCAAATCCTCTGACCTGGTGTGCTGGGTTTGGTCAGATTTTAGATTGCAGATACATCTGATTTTGAATCTGCTATTGTGTTGCAGTCAAAGCAAGATAAAACTGGGTGAGGGCCCAGCATTCACTGCCATACAACCTGACATTTTTGACACATGCTATACAACTTAACTCGGATGAAGAGAGACACAACTTGTGATGCTATCAGAGTCAACAGCTCATAAAATTATGATTAATAGATCAAAATCTTCCGCTAAAGTTTTGTTTCTATAAAATTTCACAAACTTGCATGTCTTTATCAACCTGTAAGTTTTCACGAAAGAAGAACATGCTAAAAATTCACTTTGTATCGTCTTGCGATTCTTAGCAGTCCTTTGAAGATTGACAATAATATCGAATCTCCATAACCAACTGGAAGAGACAGCATCTGGAATCAGTTTCTTGTACTTCTGATGACTGATGCGGTAGATTCTTGATTCACACTGCCATTCTTGGATGTTGCAAACATGAGTGGCATCTTTTCATACGGGCTTATACCGGTGTTAAATATGATGTTGATGTCTATTAAGAGATTAAGGAATGAAAAGATGAAGTAATGAAGACTTACTACTAGTTGATTCACAGTATCTGCTCTCTTTGTATTATTTGGATTATTCAAACTACTTAAACGTTATTCTCACAACATTTCGGTTGATATAACCTCCAACCTTCTTCTGGTGCATCTTGTTAAACTCTGAAATCTGTATGTAATCTTGACCTGAATTCTTTATTTTAATTTACGAGGTTAGCTTGCTCTTATTCCATCAGCCATAACAAGATAGCAGTTTTAAGTAATTCGTTATTATATTCCTAGTATCACCCATACTAAGGATTGAGCCTTCCACTTCTAGACGACTGTCGCTTAGAGCTGATTATTAATTGGCACTTTTATCCATTGTTCCATGGGTCCTTGTGACTAGGCCAGTTTTTATTTTTATCCTTTTTATGGAGCTGAATATGTCCACCATTAAACTGATCTTGTGTCATATCCAGCCGACATGGGAGAAGGTAAATAGGGACTTTGATTTTGATAGTGCGAAATCCGAATATGGCATTGAATTTCTTCTCCCAAAGTTTGAAATTACTAAATCAACATGGCCTTTCCAATAAATCTTATTGATTTTTTTGATAACATTGATCAGTTGAAACATAATTCTCTCTCCCTCCCTCTCTCTCTCTCTCTCTCCCTCCCTCTCTCTCTCTCTCTCCTTCCCTCTCTCTCTTCTCATTTGGCATCATTTTTCCATTGTCCAGGGTTCAAATGGCTTTTTGGAGACTTTGCAAAACTTCCTCTTCACAATACCATTGACATTTTTATCAGTGGTCCCATCACTTGTAGTCTTTTATACAGAGCAATGATTTCACAGGTGGATGCTCTTTCAATTAGGTTGATGCAAAAATAATGTCGTTTTTTTAGTCAGATATATATCTACGTCAAAAAGGCAACATTTTTGCACAAACCTAATATCATTAACCACAGTCATAAATAGTAAATCTTGCCTTTTTTATTCCACAAACAAAACCTACAAGACATTAGATACTTTAATAAGGTTTAGCCTGTTAGCTAAGACAGTTTACCAGGGTATGATGTTTGGTTGGTTTTGTTTTACAGCATATCAACCCTAATGCCGAATCCAGTTATTTTGAAGAAAATTTTTTTTAATAGAATATATATTTTTTTTCAAGTCAGTTTCTATTTAACCTATAGTTGAGACCCTAACAGGTACTACCACTCTGGGTCAGAGTGGACCTGGGAGCAATGGCAATTAAAGGGTGGCTCCACACTCTCCAAAGCCCGCAAGCTGGGGCCTCACCATCAGATATAGTTTAAGGTCATATCCAGGACCATGATGTTTGGAGCCACACATGAAAGATTTAGAATAAACATAAGGACCAGGTGTGACCACTTATTCTGATACCAGTAGGATACAGCTGGCCTCAAGTAAAGTATTACCTCTATGCACACAAGCCTATACTTTTACATACCTCTATATTATTATATATTATAATGCAAATGTAAAATAAATGTGTTATTGATATATATTTTTTATTCATTCATTTTCGTCAAAATTGGAAATATTTTCAAATTTTCACCAGCTCCATTGCCTTTTGGATGTTTATGGAAAGTCTGATGGAGTAAACCCTGACAAAAATTTGGTTTGCAGTCCCAATAGGCAGATGATGAAGCACTGTAATACCTTTCTCGCAATTCCTGCAGCTGCGCTGACTTCAACCATATTGACTTGCCTTTGCATCAGACTTTGTCTTCAACCCCAAGAGGGGGACCTTGGTAACTTGGCAAATCTAGATCTCCTTATCACCTACCCAGGCCTGCATCCGGAGAGCCAATTCTAGCTTTGAACTGTATAGTCACAGCAGATACTGTAGTGCACCAGACTAGATGCAGAACGCCATTGTCTCATGAGACAGAAGGTTGGCATCATCATTTAAAAATATAATTTTTATATAAAAAATATGTTAATAGCATTTGAGTTATTTTATTTTTGTAGTGATACTCACTATTAAATATGCATAATTTGCATAAAAGTAGGGATATATATTATTTCAAAATATTAGTTTTACCTACAGACACTAGTGTTTCATGCTCCCCCCCCTCGCCAAACAGTCATGAGAAACACTTGCCTAGCTGAAAACACTATCAATAATTTCCCTCACTCCTTATCCGTGCCTAAACCTAAAGTAAATTCCATGAACAAAGCTTTTTTCTTAGAACTACAAACCTGTGGAACTCTGTTCCATTTGCCTGCTTTCCGGCTGACTACAATATGGTCGTCTTCAAGTCCAATGTAAACAAGTTCTTGATGAACTGTTCCCCTTAAGTAATCCAATTTACCAAATTTCCACTACTGACAATTATTACGACATTGTCCCATTGACCACTGTACACATTAACCCTTATCCTCGAGTGGCCTCTGGGCCTTGATAAGTGGTAACCCCTTTATAAAAAAAAAACAAAAAAGTTACTTACGCAATCTTCTGTCTAAGAAATTATCATTACTGCCAAGCAAAAGAATTAGACCCAGTTAAAAAGTGACCTTTAACTCTGGTATTCAACACTCAGGCCACCATTAATTAACATTGGAAAGAAGAGAATTTAAAGTCTATATTATGTCAAACTGGCAGACCTATGCAGTAAGCTTAATCATATAGTGTCTAACAGCAGCATCTGGAATATTGCATTATGCTTATATTGACAGCTTATTAATTCTCATAGAGGCTCAATCATTACTGAAGGGGGCAATATATCGATTGAACCAGAAGTGGGTTGTTTTCTCAATCATCAATTCAAGGTGAATTTGGATGGGTGCTGGGCTACTATATCCTCTCCTGCATAAATTTCTACCATCCTTTCCGTACATGGCAACTGATGCATGCTTGTTTTATTTTTTGCCAAATTAATTGAATTGAATCTATTTCTTTTTCTGTCTGAGAACAATGGTAAATAAAAAGCTTGGTTAGCCACTAAGAAAGTTAAACCTTAATTTCTCAACAATGTTTATTTTAAACATGTATTGTAAATGCTTTCAATGATATATAATAATTTCTATGCTTCAAGTGAACATTTCATATTCAAGCAGAGCGTTTGGAAAATCGATGGTAAAATTTTGGGGATTATGTTCTGTCTTATATGCCATTGGAACAAATGCTGATCAACATTATTTATTGTAAATATCCAAGATGTACAAGGTGCATGATAGTGCAGTGTTATTTCTATATATTGGATAGATAAACACTATTCACTGTGAAAAAGCCACAGGTAAAATAAGCCTGGATCTGGTGTTGCCACATACACCAACAAAATCATGAAAACATGACACTAAACAAATATAAAAGTTGTGGGACTCAGAAGAAAGATTTGAATGTCATGATTAGCTTTGGTAGTCAACATGGAGGCCCCAGTCAGTGTTTTGCATATATTGGCCCTTATTTCAGGTAACGGAATATAACCGACCAAATACAAGTAAATAAATATGATCGGCACAAACCAAAATTGCGTGGAGAAAAAAATGGACCACAAAAAAAAAAAAAACTAGACTGGTAATGAAGTACTACTTTAATGAAATGTGTTCTGACGAACTAGTAACACTTGTGCCCCCTGAGCATAAATATTTACCGAACAAGCAGCAAAATCCCATCCCTTTAGTGTAGTGGTTCCTAGGTGCCAGAAAGTCTTCTACTCTAATTGATCAAACTACTTTATAAATTATATATAATTTATAAAGGAAACAATAAAAAAAAAAGTATGATGACAGTATTAATACAGTATCATGCTAAGTTAAACATACTGGTTTCTACAACACTCTAGTGGCCTCTTTAGTTTTAGTGTTTTGTTCCCTTTGTAATGTCGTACACCTGGGACCCAACACGTTGTAGATTCAATCACAAAAGAGACAAAGAATAGGAAAAAACTTCAACTTCTGTTTCAGGTTTTAAGAAAAGACCTTTATTTCCAGGGTACTTTCTCAAATAAAACATTATCATCCTCCTTCTCTCCCACCTCTGGCCTTTCGAACGTCCTCCAGTCTGTCTCTTCAGTATCTTTTTATAGTCTTTTTCTTTTTCCTTACAGTGACGCCATTCTGCACATGACCTGACATTTGCATACAGCTGCCATACTCTGTTACACCTTAAAATATTGAATATAATGATATAGAATCAGTTTTAACAATAGCCACATATAAAAAAGAAAACATGATCATTGTTAAGATAGTCAACAAATCGATTTTTTAAATTTGGCGTTTTAAGCAAAAACAATATTGCATACTTAATTGTCATGTCATCAATAGTACATAACCAAAAATTACAAAAATTCATCAAATAGAACAACTGCTATGGTGTTTTTAGTAAAAAAGAAAAAAGTTTATCGCTATAGACAACAAATATTGCAGCCGTGAACAAGTAATCTAAAATATTTGTTCAGGGTTATGTCCCCTGTGTATAGACTCTTACTGTCTACTTTATAAAATCTAAGAAAAATGCAATTTTACCCAGTTTTCCATTAAAATTACTTTTAACTATAAATAACTTTCTACTCAATGAATTTTCGTAATTTTTGGATATATTACTATTTTCGACATGACAGTTAAGTACGTAATATTGTTTTTGCTGTAAACGACATATTTTTAAAAATCGATCTGTCAGTTTTATCTTAACAAGCACCAGAAACACCATTTTATGTATGAATCCATCGTACCCAAATCGAATTCCATCAAATTGATATAAAATGCTATGCATCATGTTTGCTTCATATTTTGGAATTAAGTTATCTATTATTTAAATGAAACTTGTCATTTTCTCTGTGTGTCTGTCTAAAAGTCAGTAACTTCACAAGATACACTTTCAAACCTTATGTATTCAGTAAAAAATAAAATACTGTAATGTTTATTTCATTACAGTCACCCGAGACCAAATTAGTGCATCCATTTTTTTTTTTATTAATAGGTGCTTCAAGAAAAATACTGAAATTAGGTTAAATGATCACTTTTCTTTTTTTTTTTTTTTTTTGTCTGTTATATTGAACCAATTCTCAGAAAGAGAAAAAGTCAGAGAAAGAGAGTTTTTTTTTTAAAAACATTTAAAAAAAAATGTTATTTTGCTATACATGCTTCCTTCTTATTAATGATAAAAGATATTTAATAATCCCTTGATTTTTTTCTTATGCATTGGATTAAATTTGAATGATTTGGAATAAAATATTCAAATTTTGGGCAATTTATGCTCCAATCCACATATGAAATATATGATCAGCTATAAAAATATCTGTGCTTCTACAGAATTTGAACCAAACTAAACCAAACCAACTTTTGCCAAACTAAACCTAAAATTTAGATTAAGATTAAGGTAAAAACAAAACAGAGTTGTTTAAATTCTGTAGATGTACCCAAATACTAAATTCTAATTTTACAATACAAATTTCAACATCTTTATTAATTTAAATTTGCATCTTTATTAATTTAACGATTTTATTATGATTTTCATATCTGCTTGCTTCAACATTTGCTTTATACATTCTGAAGAATATGAAAAAGTTATTGAATACATATGTTGCACTCTTGTTAGCATTAGTTTTGAAGATGACCAAGTTGTAATCTGCGGAGAAGCAGTCCCATGGTAATGTGTTCCATAGACAAGAAGCCCTTCCCTCGCAAAAATTTCTATTTGTGAAAAGTTTTTCTTCATTATGATAGAAAGACAAGTTCTTATCTGGAAAGTTATTTTGATTAGTAATAGATTTATTATTATTTTGGAGATAAGTGACTTCAGTGCTGAAGGCGTTACAGTCATGTGATTTGATACTTTTATCTTCCCACATGATCATAAATTAAAAAAAAAAAATGAAACTCTTTTGCTATGACCTTTAAACTGTTAATATTTCATAGACATTTACTGGTACATTTCCTTCACCCTGAATGGTCAGCATGCCTGCTTTAAATAGTTTCCATTTCTTTTATAATAATTTAAGGGAAGCAACTCATTTGCCATTAACACAAACGACTAAACGTTTTTTTAGCATGGGTTCAGACCCTAATTGAACTTTTCATAAATCCTCCTTGTGGCAAATGGCTATAATTTATGCTGTGCTATTAGGTGTATTCCATAGAATACTGCACAGCATAGGCTTGTTCTGCTCATACTGCACAGGTCAAGCTCAGCAAGGCATGCAGGACAATTACCGACAACCTGAAATTGATCAACCTGCCATTTATCTACAGGATATCAGGAATTGATTTGTCAAGAGACGATAGCAAAGGTAGAGCCTGATAAGCAGAACAGTGACAATCGCCATCCCCTATACCAAGAGATGCTGCAGCGACTACCATCTCGCAAGAGCTTTGCCATTATCACAAACCTTGGATGAACAACACCAGCATCCTTCCACCTGCATTAGTGGAATGAATTGGTGAAATACAACAACGAGGTTCTTCCAGCTGCGAAAAAAGACCTCCTTACAGTTTCTGAACTATCCCAGAGAGAGTGGGTAACACAACCAGCCCGAGCAAAGATTGCTAAAATACAGAACAACCTGCACATTGGGCTATGTATAGGATGCTCAGAGTCCCTGCAGCACAGACTATCGCACACATCCTCATAGATTATTTTCTAAGCAAGGCGTTCTCCAATGTGAACCTGAAGGATGCCTCAGACACTCCCCAACGATGCATCTCAAGATGGAGTGAAATGCTATGATGATGATGATGATGATGACATTTACAATATATGGTTGTACGTTTATATTCCATACATTCGCACATTATTCTCCGTCCCTTTAATAACTCGTACATTGAGCATTGTGATGGGACAGATGTATTCCTTAATTTCGAATCTATGTGTTTCTGCGTTATCTTTATTGTTCACATAACATGTAAACAATAAAGATAACGTATATTTTCATGTTGTCTTTAACATGTCTTTCATGTCCTGTCAGCATTACTAAGGTAATGCCGCCAACTCTTTATAAACGTTAAATGTATTTGCTAATCACTGTTCCTCTTTATATCTTTCTTTTCCAACACAAACATCATGGCCACATGGGAAGAAAAATAGAGGTCCACCACATGTGCAACAAAAATAAAATGTATAACCTTAAATATGTTTCATAACCAACGCGATTATAAGAATTTGATTTATTAATAATCAATTGCATGTTTTTGCTAATAGAGTAATACATTCAGAAATTAATATGCTTTTAAAAAGTCATTGTGTTGTAGGAGTTTGTTTATATACAAATAGAAACAGGATTGCTTGACAAAAAAGGAATAGGCAGAGTACACATTACTAAGGCAGTAGTTTTTATGCTATCAATATTCAAGTTCGAATCTCTCATATGTCTTAATGATTTTTTTAAAACTGAATATGTGTTTTCTAAATTTAAAGAAATTAACATAACTTGAAAAAAAAACCATAATGTAAATATTTTTTTAAAACTAAATGGCATTTTTGTTTTTTGAGGGAAGGATAATCTGCAAAAAAAAAATTGGCATAAAAATTATTTGGTATTTATTCAAACCAAATTATTTTTGCTTAAAAACATAATTTTAATCTTTTTTTTATTTGAATAAAAATAAAACATTGTGTGAATATATTCATTGTAGTTACTTACTCACATGTAAATACAAAAAAAACTTATTTTTTCCACAAAATTTCACAAACATTTTTATTTGTACAATCTATAAAGAAGTAGATGGAAATTGACATACCCAGGTACACACTAACAATGACCAAAGTGTGAGCATAGACTAGTAATCACTCACCTACTCACTATCCAGGTTTGTTGGTTGTGTTCCCTTCGACAAGAAGTTCGATGTTGTCTGGCTATCCTTATACTAAATTTCCAGTGATCACAATTGTGGGGATACATGCGCGTATTGCATGGGTTTTTAAAGAAATCTGAAAAAAAAATTTTTTTTTTTGACTCTATCGTTAAAAGTTTAGAAATTTAAAAAGAATTGGAGTTGATAATTGTATCTGAATCAGTAATTTAGATCAGAATTGGTAGTTGTATGAAAATTGGAAAAATATTGGAATTGTTCCATCACAAATATTCATATTGTATTAATAGTGTAAAAGTTCACCACAATGTTATTTTTAATTGCAAATAATAATAATAATAATAATAATAATAATTGCAAATAATAATAATAATAATAATTGCAAATAATAATAATAATAATAATAATAATTGCAAATAATAATAATAATAATTGCAAATAATAATAATAATAATGATAATTGCAAATGATAATAATAATTGCAAATAATAATAATAATAATGGTTTATTAATTTATTTATTGCGGACTATTATCATCTTCTTAGTTGTTGTTTCACAACGTTTCGGCCAACTATTCATCTGGCTTTTGTCAGGTGGTAACCGTGACGGGATAGGAACTCCGAATCTCCAAACTGCATTCTCAACAATTACTGCCTTCCATAGTTGTTGTTGTCTCACCATGTTTTGGCCAAGTAAGCCTTTGGCTAGGATTGGAACCGCTATCTTCAGACAATGCTCACCTGGAACTGTAGAGATTCACCATCTTTATCCACTTGCACCATGGGCCCCAACCAAAACGTGGTGAGATGAAAACAACTATGGAAGGCAGTAATTTTTGAGGATGCAGTTAGGAGATTCGGAGTTCCTATCCCGTTGCGGTTACCACCTTACGAAGGCGAGCGGAATAGTTGGTCAAAACATTGTGAAGCAAAAATTAAAAAGATGAGGATAACAGTCCGCAATAAATAAATAAGACTCATCTCAATAATGAATTCCAATTAAATAAATAGAGGTTTACTTTTTTTTTTATTTGTACTGATGGGTTACCATTTATCAAATCTTGGGTCACTCTAATCACCCTGGTAGTGTGAACAAATCAACTCTAAAATGATGTGTGAAATCTTTTCTTTGAATTTCTGTGACACATTTCATCTTCTGTCTTAAAGATGTTGATTAGATTTTGATATTCTCACATCTTATTGTAGCCACTTTTATTTTCAGTTTGGGGAGAAACAATTTTAAAACCAAACCATGATATATCTATATGTAATTTCAGGTCTTCAAAGAATATGAAATTAAAAAAAAAAAAGAATAAGATAACCCCCTCCCTTCCTGTATCTTCCTACTTTAGCCCATTTCATCATAAATCTGAGTCAATCTAAGCATGCTAATAGAGAGGACAAATCATAAGTGAAATCATATTTTATAATATAGATTAAACATACAATTAAATACATTGTTTCCATACAAATAAAAGTTATTCATAATAAAGTAAAGAATGCATGTGCTAAACACAAAGGCAAAAATTTACATTTTCTCTGTAAAATATTTTTGTTAATGTAATGTTGTGGAAGTCTGTATAAGATGGGGGAATGTAAATTGTGTATGTATTTAGGAGTTTCTATTATCGTCTAGTGTATGATTGTATGTGAGTGTATATATGTGTGTATATATGTATGATTGTCTATCTAAAGTTAATTCTGTGTGTGTATACATTTAAAAACAGTTAATGACGAGACAATAATATACATAAATACCTTTACAACACAAAGGACGAATAACACTTATTTGGGGTTTCAACATCTGGCCAATCAAGAAACCTATCTAGTCCATTTTAGATCTTGTCTTGACGGAAAGCTGCAATGAAAATTCTCCCCAAGAACAACAGAGCCTCAAGTTTATTTTCAGTAACTTTATTCCGGATGTTTCCCCCTTGGAAAACTGCAATGCTGGTCCATCATTTTTTACATTTGATAAATGTTGGATCCCCGCCTCCCCCGGTGATTTGAGCCATTACGACCAGTTGGTTGGACTCTCTGTCTGTCTCCTTCAAATTCTAAACACTAATTTCCACGTATCTCACAAAGACTACCTCCCCACCTTTAAATGACATCATTAATTACTAAGATAATCACCTGATGTTTTTACGTGTCATTATTTCTAATTTGTCAACTAAATTGTTTAGATAACGTTTTTAAGTTAACATTCCTAAATTAATGTAAATAAATATTTATTCTAAATATTTTGATTATTTTAAAACATTTTAGCTGACAAAACTTTTTAGCTTGAATAATCATAATAATCATTAACCAGCACACCTTTTGGCATTGCCCGGCCAACATTAGGTGACATATCAAAAGATAGATCCTGTCTGTAGGATGTCTGGTCTTAATTCTCAACCATCTATGGATATGAGAATTGCTGTGAAATCTTGTATAGGCAATGAAGTTTAGAGAGACTACCTTTTTTTTTTTACTAAAGGATTTTATCTGGGATTAGGAAAGAAGCAACCATAACCTATGCAAATCTCTCTCCCCACTCCAATAGAATTGATCAATAATATGTCTTTTCTATCAAAATGTTGTACTAAACCAAAAAAATGAGATTCTTACCCAAGCTAAATATTTTAATATTCATAATGTATCAAAAATTTCTGATAAACATTTTTTCTTTTTTTTTTCTTTCTTTTTTTTTCTGTGCATTTTCTAATTTAATCTAATATATAAAATAATGTTGCCCAGATTTTCAATGTTGGACCTAAATAGCATTTCAAATGACAAATCAGACTTTGATTCTAACTAGACAAGTAGTCTTTGTTATTGTTGTACCCTGTTCTTTGCAACAGACGAGTATATTTCATTACTTCAATATTCCGTTATTTAAAAAAAAAATACTTAATCTGATTTGTCAGTTTTCTTATATGCAGAACTTTTTAAATAATCAGCTTAAAAGAAAAATCATCTAGAGGAATAAGTTATTCTGTTAGTAAGTATTACCGTTCCTTATTTCACTTTTTTTTCAATGTTTACGGACAGATATGGTTTTGTTTACTTATTTTATTTCCTTTACATACAAAAACAAATGTTCATTTGTCATTTTAGACGCTCATAGATTATTGGTCTGAACATTCTTTATTCTTACTTGCTTCCTTCTTTGAGAATCAAAATAAGGGTTACATTTAGCATAGATACTGAACATAAAAAATGAGAAAGGCATAGCTATAGAACATATAAATATTTACAAAAAGAATTCAAATGTAATGGATCCCAGGGAACGTCAGGGCAATGACAGCTAGTAATTAACGCACATATCTTTCTGTAAGTTTGGCAACTTCACCACCCACCCCTGTCCACTTTCTGCAATCTTGAGTTGCGACTAGATTTCTGGAATGTGATAAAACACAAAACAACTGCACAATTATTATAAATATGTATATGTATTTTAATTATACAAAACTGAGAAATACCAGATGTATAACAAGAGTATGTATTCCATTTCATGTAAACTTTGACTGTTGTTGTACTATTTATTATTTAAAACAAATCAAATGAACCCAATTCTGATAGAGGTTTGGTTAAACATTAACTGATTCTTCTTTGATCCAAGGGTCGAAAAATTCAGTTTTTATTAAAAAAACAATAACTGCTTACTTCTTATGTCAATTTCAAAAGCAATGTTATCTACTTAATTGCCATGTCACAATTAGCATTACTGGAATATTAGATAAAACAAGTATTTTCATGATTCAACGGAAAAACGATTTCGCCATGAGATGTAAACACAAGGGAAATAACTCATTTCTCCCAATTTGGCTTAAGTTTTTTTTTTTAAAGTTTTCAGAAATTAATTACCTCCCCTGCTTATGTGTGCGCTATTCAGTTTATTTTGTAAGCAAATCTTGCAAATATCTTCAAAAACTATTTTCTTTAATAATTTTCTACCTCATCATTTTTCGTAATTTTTGGATATGTTCATTACTGTGACATGACAATTAGGTAGATATCATTGGTTTTACTTGAAGTTTAATGTTTCGATTTTCGAATTTCTTTATTATAACAGAGAAGCACCCATTACCTTTAGAGGAATCCTAAAAGAAAATTATCATAAGCACTATTTCAAACCAAATTATTGCATAATAATAAATGCAAATTTAAATCGTACACACAAAATGCTGGAAAAAAAAAATGCTTCTTTGGACTTTTTTTTAAGGTAAAAATGTAAAATAGTTAACACTTAATAACCCGTAAACCTCCCCAAAAACAACAATGCATAATTTATATCAAACTCATTAAAATGAAATTCTCCATCTAACCAATCTACCAATCAAGTTTTAACATTTGTAACTACGCACTTTTTTTCTATAAAGTCTGTCTTTCCAGCAATCAGTGGTGGCTAACAAATGTCGGCATGCTGTGAAAGTCAATTGCCAAGACTTTATAGATGAAATTATGTAAAATAAAAAAGTGTTACAAATGCTAAAATTTGATTGGTAAATAAAGAATTTTCGGTGCAACTACAGTATAATAGCGAAATTCTAAATTTTTAATATTGAATTTCAAGGCAAACCAATGATCTCTACTGAATTGTCATGTTACAGTTATGAATATATCCAAAAATGACGAAAAATGATGAGGTAGAAATAAATTTATTAAAGAAAACATTTTTTTGATGAAAATTAGCAAAATTAAAATGTTTGGTTAAAAACCCACCAGTGAGTTCCAAGGGAAGATAAATAGCGTGTAACTATTGCCAATTTTTTAATAACTTGTGCATTAACAGTTAAGTTATAAATATGAGTTACTTGCCTTGTTTTTAGCATAACTGAGTTACTTCCCTTGTTATTATGCCACGTGTTTCTCAAAGGAATGGCGAGGGTTTTTATGATAAAAATCGAAAAGTCATGTTTTCTTTTTAAAATAATGTGATAATATTCAAGTAGATATATTTGCTTTTAGTTGAAATTGACACAAAAAGTCAGTAGATGGCTTTTTTGTGTTTTGCTTTTTTCAGTCGATTTTTTTTTGTTTTCTGAATTTTGCTATTATAATGTAGTTGCACCAAGAATTTTATTTTAATGAGTACGATATAAATTATACATTGTTGTTTTAGAGGGTTACGAGTTTTAACTATTCTGCAATTTTACCGTTTTTTAATATTGCCGAGGTAAATAAATGGTGCAGGATGAAGGGAAATAATAAGTCTGTTCGTAATATGTCAGAAGGGAAATAATTTATGTTCTCTAATAAAAATGCAATAAAACACATTATTTTTTCTTCTCCATTTTGTAAAAAAATATTTTTCTTGTGACATATTATGAACACTTCAGTTATTTATATTGGACATGATAAAAAAATGTTCAGTATTTTATGTATACACTCAACTTACTATAACTTTTTTTTGCAGTTTGTTTTATTTTTTTTTTTTTAAACATTAAATCACTTATTTTGAAGTAATGCTGAATTGCACTTTTTTAGGATTCTCCAAAAGTTAATGGTAACCAGTGGTAATTTGGCAAT
The DNA here is from genome assembly GCF_053919585.1 of Euprymna scolopes. NCBI lineage: Eukaryota > Metazoa > Mollusca > Cephalopoda > Sepiida > Sepiolidae > Euprymna > Euprymna scolopes. The sequence continues at coordinate 73,748,012 of NC_136498.1, forward strand.
TGAACTCATTGTACTCTTCAGTTATGAAAACCAAAAAAATCAAACAACCCATGATTGAATGATTATCATCACTGTTCATAACAGTTCAGACTTGTTTCTTTTCAGTATTGAAATATCAGAATATACATTTTAAAAAAAAATTATTTATTTATTTACTTTTATTACTGTATAGCATGTGAATTTTTCTATGAATATTTTAACAGAAATTAATGCAATGTTTAATAGTTCCAGAAATAGGAATATTTTCTCACAAATTAATGATTGCAGTTCCAAAAATCAAAAATATGAATAATTGAAACTTAAACTACATAATAAATAGGAATGATGTTGCCAAAAAAAAAAGTAAATTAAATCAGTAACACAAAAAAATTCCTGTATGTGGCTTGAAATTTGCAAAGATTGTAACTCTCATATGAAAATAAAAATATTTATTAGGAAAAAAAAACATAATAAAAATAATAAAATTATTTGCAATATTGAAAAAAACAAAACAAAACAGAATAAATAATAAAATGATCTATTATATTTATTTGCAATATATAAGTAATTAAACATAAATATTATATTTAAAGTTAAAACTTAAAAGAAACAGGTTAGAAAAAAGAAACAAGTCGAAAAGAAAACAATATTATCTATTATATTTATTTGGAATATATAAATAAATGAACGTAAATATATTTAAATTTAAAACTGAAATGAAACAAGTTGGGAAAAAGAAACAGGTTGGAAAAAAAACAAAACAATGAAATTATATTTATTTGCAATGTATAAATGCATGCATGCAGCGACCCTGCTGTTTTAATAGTGTTAGCAATCACGGCTCTCCAAATTGTTGAGCCACGGTAATCTCAAAAACACAAGTAAAGACAGTTGTTTTCCATTGATTTCCATCTTGATTAGGGGTATATCTTCCCCCGTGAGTTGAATGCGCCCCCAGTTACCAACCTGGAAATTCCTACGATTTGACACAGTACATACAGCGCCTAGCCTTCCCAAATGGTCACCCATCTCATCGTTGCTTAACTTTAGTGATCTGGCGAAAGCTGGTGTGTCAACGTGATTGTGCTGTATAAATAAATAAATGTAAATATTATATTTAAAGTCAATACTGAAAAGAAACAAATCATTCAATCACCACATTTGACTTTCCGGTTTACATAACTGAAGAGTATAAGAAGTTAAACTGCCGAATTAACTAACCAGTTTTTATTTAAGTTACTTATAGTATGCAGTTTAATATAGTTTGCCAATATTAAAAACGTTTAATATTTGCTTTGAATTACAATTCTACATTCCTTGCGTTTAATATGAAGTTTTTAATTTTTGTATAACCATTTTTTTTTTGCTACCAGAAAGTTTTGTTTTGTGCCAGTTATAATGTCCTATATCTTTCAATGTATTTATTTTATAAAAAAATTTAGCACTTCTGCAGTATTCAGGCGAGCGCCATTCTTAGGAGGCGATAAACTCCAATTTCTTCTTGGTCAAATAAATAACAAAGAAGATTTTTTCCAAACACAAAAATATTTGAAAACCAAAACGTTTATTATATTTAAAAATGTATCAAAATATAATTGTAAAGATATTTATTGAAAAGTCTGCTTAAGAAAATATAATTTTGATAAAACAATTTTGTAATTAAAGCAAGATTAAATTTTTATAAAATGAATATGTATTTTTTTTTGTTTTGAACAAATAAATAATTACAACATTTTTCGAATTAAAGCAACTTTGAAGGGTCAACAATAAATTAATAATTTAAATGAAACCAAAAAGTGCCATCTGGCAACAGTTTAGTGAAACACACCAACAAACATGGCACTCGTCCGAATACTGCAGAAATGCCAAAAGTTTGAATTTTTTCATTGAGCATTTAATAAAACAAACACTTTTCATCATTTGAACAAGTTTTGTATTTTGTAAAAAAAAAAAAAAAAAAAAAAACCCCAAAAAAACTTACCAGTAATCTTGCAGTCAAGAAATAAAAAATGGTATTTGTCCAGAATTCCCCCGATATTAAAAAACAAAATTAAATAAAAATCGTTATGGTGTACAAACTCATGATTGAAAGAAAATATTGTATTCCAAAATTCATGTAAATTGATCTAGTAGTTTTATTTTTATAAAAGAAATAATTTTTAAGGAAATTGGAGGGGTTTTTTTTTTTAACACTATACCCATGTTAAAAATAGCTTTCTAAAATCTCACAATTATTTGCAGTTATTTCCCTTATTTTTAAGATGGTATCGCAATGTCATTCTTTTTCATTTAGCCACAAAATTTTATAAATAAAACCACTTAATCAATTTATGTGATTTTTGGTGCACAATTTTTTTTTTTTCTGTCAAAGGTACACAGATTTTTTTTTTCTGTCAAAGGTACACAGATTTTTCTTTATTTTTGTTTTTAATATAGCGAGAATTCTGGACAAGCATCTAAAAAATAATTACAACTAATAATTTTCATCAAATGTATGAAAATTTTATTTTTTACCAACCTTTTACATTCTAAAACTATTTCCAATTTTTTATTTTCAAATTAAATTTTGTTGTTTTTTTTTCTTTATCAACTTCATTTAAAATAAAAAAATTTGTGCTTTGATAAGTTCATTTGTGATAACAGATTCTGAGATAATAACTCTTACTATCAATTCCCACACTTTAAAAGTTGGTAGAAAATCAAATTATACCATGAAAGTTATTAGTTGTAATTCTATTTTTATTTTCGATTTCTCGACTGTTAATTATACTGCAGGATTACCAAATTGTCAATATAATTTCTCTTGCAAAGTTTGAATTTTTTTTTTTTTTTTTTTTTTTTTGCTTATAAGGTCTGGGTTCCATGTAAATGGGCAATGTAAATATATTTATATGGAGTAAAAGTTTCAAATAAATTGCACTGAGTTTCATATTTCTTTGTTTTTCATTGAAATTGATGTCCATTTTTTTTTTTTTTTAATACTCTGATGAGAAAATTTTTATTTTCATCAAAAAAAAATTCTGTTAAAAAAAAGAAAAAAGCCTAAAGCTTTATTGGCTAAGCAGTTGTCATTTGAGTAATTCTTGTTAAAGTAACATTTTTCTGCTCTTTGTAGTTTCTGTTTGTAAAACAAATTTATCCAAAAGGACTGTGATAGCTTTTATCAGTATCTTCATACATTCATGTATTTTTATTCTTTTTACTTTTCTTGTATTTTTATCTTTCAAACAAATACATAAAATTGTCTTTAAAAAAATGTTTCTTTTGTTTTATTTTTGTTGTATTTTTATTCTTTTTGTATTTTTTTGTTTTCTTTTAAATTTGTTTGGTTTTTTATTAATAATTAACTACTAATAAAGGCTAAAAGCCACCCAAGGATAAAAGTTAATGAGATGGATAAATTGGCATTCGACTGATGATGAATATTATAAGGGAATTAAAAATTATGAAAGGAATGAACTTTGATGCCTTATGGGGACGGTTTGTGACAAGTGTTTTATTTTATTAGACTTGAAGATGACCGTGTTGTAACCCTCAGGGAAATCCATCTATTTATTCTTTTTAGTTATATTAGGTATTTGAGATGCCTTCAATAAGTTTCCAGACTTTTTTCATATGAGTACTTTAATTCATAGTACACATATGAAACTCCTGTCCCCTTCGAAGTAATCTCCTCCGGCTGCAATGCACTTGTATCATTCTAACAACTTCTGGAAGGCCACATGGAAGTCCCCTTGTGTGAGCATGAAAATGACCTTCATCACAGCTTTTGTCATCTTCTCACTTGTCTCATAACCACAGCTCCTAAGGTTTTCCTTGAGCTTAGGGAATAACCAAAAGTCACAGGGAGTAAGGTCTGGACTATAGGGAGGGTGAGGAACTGTTTTGATACTTATGACAACATCTTTCTTTCTGATCTTCTCTGAGCACCCTTGGAACAAACTTCACACAAATCATCCACATCTTCAGTTCCTTCACAAATAATTGTATGTATAGTTCCCACACTGACGTCAAACTGTGCACTTTTTGTCTCTATAGACACACAACGGTCCTTATCCATGAAATTATTTGGCCAATCAACTGACTTCCTTACCCACACCTCTTATCATCCCTTACAGACTCCTTGCCTTCCTCTGCATCTTCAGTTCCTTCTGAATAATTGTGTAGTTCCCACACTGATCAAACTGTGCACTTATTGTCTCTATGGACACACGACGGTCCTTATCCATGAAATTCTTTCTTTGGCCAATCAACTCTCGTATTCTGACTTCCTTATTCCCCCCACACCCCCACACCTCTCATCATCCCTCACAGACTCTCTGCCTTCCTTGAATCTTTTATGCCACTCAAAAACTGGTGCTCAACTCATGTAAGATGGTCCAAAAGCAGTCTGAAGCATTCCATACATTTCTGTGGCTTTTTTTCCCAAGTTTAAAATTGAATTTTATTGCATATCGTTCTTCTAAACTGTCCACACATCCAAATTGCATTTTTGAAATTCACCAGCTGTGACAATCAGGCTTTAGTCAAGTGTATTCCAATTCCTGCTGTAGCTGTTCATTTGGACCTGAAATCATAAACATTGCAGACGATAGAGATGGATAAGAACTCAGATATGGAGAAAGTGTATTTGGATGGTGAAGCTACTGAGATTGTTCAGAAGTTTGGTTACTTTGTGGCATAATGAAGAAACTCCCTCTTGGGGGAGTTGGGGTTTGCTGTGTTAATAAACCTTGTGCTTGTTGGGTGGCGAAAAAGAAAGACCTTATTATTGAAAAAACATGACGGATGCGGTAACTATTTTCAATCAGATATGATTCAAGCCAAGAGTGACAATTCTTTATAAAACTCAACCAAGTTAAAGCCTTCAGAGAATGCAGGTAGTCAATAATAGTTAAAATTGTCTGACAGCAGAATTGAAAACCACAGTGGCATTCGACTTGCTTTGTTTTTTTTTTTAATGTGTGCATGTTCTCTCTTTCTCTCCCTCCCTCTTTCTTTCATTCTTCTCTCTTATTACTCTATTTCTCTCTCTTTAAAACACAGAAGAATTATATTGAACAGTTGAATCCAGATAGTGGACAAGACAGGTCGCATGCCTTGGTGCTCTTCGTTGTTTCAAAGTTAAAATGCTCCTTAACAGTTAATAATAAAATAATTTTATTTTTATAAAAAAGATGTCTTTGTTCCCTGTTTTGTACAAACGTTCAATTTCAGCAAGTGGTCCCTGCCATCAATGACAATAGAATGCTGCCCGTAAAGATGAGCAGACCCACACCAGTAGATAAAGCTGACGTCAAGTCAATACTAGTGATTCATCTTTGATATTTTCATTGTCCATGTGCCTATTGTTTATTTCCCTCAAAGAGCTAGTTGCTGTTCTCAAGACGTAACAACAGTTAAAGAAACGTCCCCATGACAAACCAAGTAACTCTTCCCGGGTTCACGACCTATTGTTTTCCCTGTTGTTAGAACATGGGGAGCTGGTGCCGTGCCAGGACAGGACAATCATTTCCCCGGAAAATGATTGGGTCATATTGATGCCATGGAATACTGCTGCCATATCTGGGCAGGAGCTGCTAAAAACAGCCTATCCTGCCTTGACAGAGTACAAAATAGACTTTGTGGCTTAGTAGGGGATGCCCTTCCCTCTACCCTGAAACCTCTCTCTCACAGAAGAGACGTTGCGAGCCTATCCTTGTTTTATCGTTATTTCCATAGCAGGTGCTCGTCTGAACTCTGATCCCCCCTCACCAATCTTTCACAAAAAACACCCGTCTAGCTGAATTCACTGTGAAAAATTTCCCCCACTCTTTATCTGTGCCTAAATCAAAATGTGGATTCCATGAACAAAGCTTCTTTCTTAGAACTGCACGCCTGTGGAACTCTGTTCCGTATGCCTGCTTCCCACCTGACTACAACTTGGATGTCTTCAAGTCCAACGTTAACAAATTCCTAATGAACTGCCCCCTTAAGTAAACACTTCATCAAATCTCCACACTAACGTAATGTACTTGCAATAACCCTTATCCCTGTGTGGCTTCCAGGCCATGTAAAAAAAAAAAAAAAAAAAAAAATTGAAACCAGGATACACCCTGGGTTATCACAAAACACAACAGCAGTCCTAACCACTAAATGATTACGAACTATGGTATTACAACCTTGATTATACCATTGGAGCACAGGGTGGGGCAGGTGTCAGGGTGATAGCAAGAGTTAGAAGTGGATGGAATAAGTTCAGGAAATTTCTCCCATAGTTTTTGATGGGGACAATCTTAAACTATTCTCATGTAGTGTTAGTAACACTTCTTCCCATACACTGTTAAGCTCCATGGTTGTATTGATGCCGACATATAGGTCATCGGCCAATTTTATCACTGACCCTTTAATCATCAAGTCGCCGAATACTTTGGACATTAATTGTTCTAAAGCGGATTTAGAGCCTGGGAGACCCATTACCGCTCTTGTATAGACATATACTCCACGGAATGGTGTGCAAATACCAACATATTTCATTGATGATTTGGCCAAGGGTATCTGAAAATATGCTTGTTTCAAATCACATTTGATAATGTATTTGAACTGAGTGATATGTTTGGTGATATCATCAACTTTAGGCATGAGAGCAGGTTGCGGTTTGATATATTGGCCCGATTCAGTAAATGCAGTAACTAGTCGATGGCCTCCTGAAGATTTTGCAACGAGGAATGAAGGACTTACATATTCTGCGGTGATGTTTATGTCTTCTGGTCGCACGAAGATACCTTGCTCATATAGTTTATCAATTTTCGTTTGAAGGAGTTCTAGTTTCGCTCGGTTGTACATAGGGATGCGCCACTTTCTTTGTGGTGGTAGTGGTGTACTCATATTAATTCTATGTTGAAATTTACCAGATTTTCCATTGTAGCATCCTAGTGATGGTGAAAACACCTGGCTATACTTTTTATTTGTCTTGTGGAAGGTGAACTTTTCATCTTGATTGAGGATGTTTAAGGGGCCACAGAAATTTCTGCTGATCTGTCCGATTGCTCAGAGGCCAGAATCAGTGGAGGTGGCTTTGACGTATCACATGTGAGAGGCATCTGAGTAGTATAGCGTATCTGGCATATTTGTTCATGCCGCTTGATAAGTACAGGTATGATTAAATTGTTTGTGAGGATTATTTTGTCGTATTCTGTTTTGGTTATTTTACATTGGATCAAGTCATTATGGTTATCAGTGTGTCTGGGCTCCACCGAAATTGTTTCACTTCGGTATTCTGGTGTTATTGTTAAAGCTATATCTGAACCAGGTAATAAACAGGTTTGACGTGGGATGCGTAATATGGTTGCTGCTCTAACATTAGCGCATCTTTTTATGCTTATGTATTTGAAATTACAGCAATCTCCAAGGTATACAAAATTTGTGTTTGCACGAAGATAAATATCATTTCTGTCCATGAATGGTATACTGCCCAAAATTGTACAATTTAAATCTTTTACCATAAGCTCATCGAAACGAAAGGAGTGTGTTTGTTTTGTGATTGGACATTTTCTGGAAATATTAAAGTGAACCTCACCTGTTATTTCCATAGGAGAGACACCATCTGCCATGTTGGTTTTGTGGGTGGTAGGTAAGATATTCAGTTTGAGACGTCTTGCTTCATTCTTTCTAATTAGGTTACTTTCTGCGCCGGTGTCTAGTGTAACGTCCGCATCCTCTTTGTTTATTTCTACCTCCATACACGGTGACGATATGATGTCTACTCTGTTGATTTTGGGACTCTCGGGTCTTTTGATTTGAATTATCCTATTATCGGAACTATAACACTTTAAGTCTTTGTCATCTTCCTCAGTTTCTGATAAGATTTTGATATCTCCAATTATAGACCAAAGTAACTTTCTGTCTGAGGTTGGCATAAAAAGGCAGTTTTGGAAATAGTGGGTTTCTGCTCCTGATCTATTGGCAGCATAGCAGAGGCAACATTTAGGCCTGTTTCCCAGGCGACTTCTCCGATTTCCTAGCTTTATCGGTCCTTTCCTTCTATAGCTGGAACTAGAGTATGATATGCTGCCCTCTCTATCACCTATTTCTTGTAACAGGGACGGGGCTGCATCACTGATTTCCGTCCTAATGGAATATAGTGTAGAATCTCTTAAGGTGATGGCAAATCTTTGCTTAACAATGGAGGGTAGGTCTCAGTGGATTGCATCAAGCCAAATCATCACTGTGATATTCTGTAAAGTTGAAGTTGGGTGTTCATCATTCTCTAGCTTTGCTCCATAATGTTTGATAGCTGAAGCTTTCGTAATTAGACTATCCTCCATGAACAAATAGCACCTTTCCCAGAGAGCCTCTCTTGTTTCAATGACGCCACATTTGAAACTGAACATGTTCATCGTATTCGAGTCTGTCAAATATTTCGTCTATACTATGTGCCTCTTCTTTAATGAAGGCACTACTAATAACTGGAGCATGAATGCTTATGAAGCCAAGTAGCACTTTTAAGTTAATGGCCTTTTTTTCTGCTGAGAATTTTTTTCCATTGACTTCTTGTTCATCAGCAATGAAGCCTCTATTCGGTGTGCCACTTGCTACACCGCTCCAGGTTTTACGGTCCTCCAAATAACGTTCAAATTTATCTTCATTTGAGATATGATAGATTAATTGTTCATACCACGCTTCGAGGGAACCTCTCGATTCTTGTTCAGTGAGGATTCTCTGTTTAGTACTGAAGGCAGACATGTTTGTTTAAATAGATTAATTGTTTTGGAGGAAAAACTTATAAGATATATTTGTTTTCACTTACTGCATGGTTCCCGTAAGTATTTTTTCTTTTTTGACTTCAGTAAAGGTCTATTTGGTCCGGTTCAGATTCTGTAGCAGCACGTTAATTTCAATAATAGATTAAAACAAACTAATGTGTGCCACGTAGATACGAGAATACACATAAATGTACTAATATAAAATTGTCATGTGATTGTCGTGTCCCTGTATCGCAGTAAAACAACTACAGAAAACTGGTTATATTGTCACTTTCAAAGGGAACTGTTGGTTTAAACCTGCATACAGTTTCTTACTTCTAAATTAGCAAGAAAAGGAACAAATGATTCTCTTTACATTTTAGTCTAGGGATATTGATGGCTATAATTCGAATATTTTATATTGTTTTTTTCCTTCGTTACGACAATCCACCACGTTCACGTTGTTTTCTGATTTGAATATAATGTTTGTTTGCAACTTACTGCGTGGCTCTCGCAAGCAAGTGATTTTTTTTTTGTTTTTTACTGTGCGGTTTGCATAAGTGAATAATATATTTAGTACTTTTTTTTCTTGAAGGTACGTATAATTTTTTTAACCCCTCGCGTTTATTTCTGGCTTAAGCCATCTCCACTCATAGTTAGAAACGGTTTGTAGGAGTACAATGTTCATTTATTACTTTTTTTTTTTCTTATCAGTTATTTTTTGAAAATCGTCTCTTCTCGTCGTTTTTGTAGTGACTCGAAATCTTAAATTACGATGCGGTATTTGTCGTAATTCTTTCAGGGAACAAGTTCCACATTCCGACATGCAATATAATGCGACTTGTAATCCTCATACTTTTAACTTAATATTTCCGGGAAAACTTTTGCGTATCCTTAGTCAATGAGTATGACTGTTTTCATTTGTAGAATGTATTATCGTCGAAGGCTGAATTCTTTTGAATGTTTGCCGCTGCCACCACGTGTGTGGCTTTAAGGTGCTTTTTCTGGGAAAAGCAGATGACAACAATAATCCACATGAGAAAATGATCCCGTCAGAGACAAAGTGCCGAATAGTTAGCAGACTTGAATGAAACACTGCTTGTAGGTAGTGTTGACGGCCTTATATAAGTATGTAGTTCGTATGTAACCGGAGAGCATCTCAACAGGATACATATGCCTATGCTGAATGGTCACTAAGCAGTTATGTAGCAACTATTTTTACTGGGTAAAAAAAACATTAAAAAAATGCCCCACAAAAAAATGCAATCATTTAAGCCATCTTGCACTGTTTTGTGACCTTCCGTCTTGGAGGAGATACAGTTTTAAAAAAATGTAGACAGACAGACAGACATAGCAAGTTTTATAAATGAGATAACTGCTTGTCTAATGCAATTTTTAACTTAGATATAATAAACATCGTCACTTTCTCCTCTGATGGGTTGTTCCATGAAGCAAAAACAGACAGAAATTGCTGGCTTTCTTCTAATGCAGTCGTTTCCAATTGCTGTGCCGCAACATAGTAGTGTGCTGCAGAATGATTACCGATGTGTCGCAAAGAGGTGAGAGTTAGAAACTATTTAATTTCATTTTGTTTAATAAAGACATTATTTAATTTCTTTATAATGATGACATCACTCAATTCAAAATCACCGTATTTCTGGAATCTAACCTTTTCGCATATACTAATTGGTAAGATTTTTATGGTTTATATTAGTGATGGGACGATTAATCAGAATATCAGGAGTTTTTCAAATTATTAAGAATTGGCATCGGAGCTGAATAATTTAATTCAGACCCGATTTCGATAGCAAAACGATTCCTAAATACACAGGTTGTAAGACAAAAATTAATTTTCAAGCTAATCTAACTTTGTGCAGTAGCAGTATTTTCCAAATGTATTTTAACTCTTGCTAATGGTGTGAACTGTGAAAAAAAAAAAAAATTAAAGAATGATCATTTGTAGTTTTAAAATTCAGAAATTAACTGCTTGCTGAATCTTGTAAAATCTCTCAAATGCGTTGTTACCAAGCATATTGTAAGTGATTTATTGCGAAAAGAGTACAAAATATTTAATTTTTGTGATAAGTGTGTCGCGAAAATTACAAAACCTCAGTCGTGTGCTATAATGTAAAAGAGGTTGGGGACTACTGTTCTAATGAGATGACAACACCTTGGTACTTATGCAGTTTACAACCCATGCTGAAGCACATTCATGGGGAGGGGGTGGAGGCTTTTTAACTATTCTGTACTTTCACCTAACAATTTAATAAACAAAAGATACTGTCAAAATTGAATTTAACTTGAAAATTCTATCTAAAAAAAAGTATGGTCCATAAACTGCATAAGCAACGGTATATCTTTCATTGGATTTTCTGAAAACAACAAACTGGTGTTGTGGTGGAAAATTTCTTGAAAACTACATGTAAATTCCTATTCATGCTTTTCATTAGAATCTCATACATCCACATCCCCTGTTGCTTAAATAATGGATAATTATTCAAAGATCAGTGCCAATGATGCATTCAGCATCACCTTGAACGTTTTGAACATCTGCAGACTGATCACAACTTCTGGCAGTTTGTTCCATGGAGCATCGACCCAAACCACAAAAGAAACTGGTCGTTTCAGGTGCAACGTCATTGAATTTCCACAAAGTCCTCTCTGCAGAACTGGTGTAAAGAACAAGAGGCATATTGTAATTGCTGTGTATGATGCTAAAGGTGACGATGAGGTTCCCATGCATCTGCCTATACTCCAGAGGGTACAGGTTTAAGGGCCTTCACCATGTGATTTGTGTAAAGCGTGTGAACTTGCTCCAGTTGTTGGAGAGGGTAAGTAATAGTGAGAGTATAATTCCAATATTTTCCCCAATTCCAATACGATTATTGATTTTGTTCTAAATTCCTGGCTCTGATACAATTACCGATTCCAATTTCAATTTTGATTCTCAAATCGCCTAAAAAGGTAGAATTTCATTTTTTTTTTTAATCTACTGTTAAATGTAGATATTTTCTTTTTAATTTGACAAATTTCTTAATGTTTTCTTAATGTTTAACTGCATGGGTATTATGATATATTTGTGCAGAATCAAGATTAATACATGTAGACATACCTTGGCATCAAAAATATGATTCAACATAAGTTCTCATTTTGATCACTTCTTGATAGGATGTTATCCTGTATTCGTCTTTGTACAATGAGTAGTCAACTTCAATGAAAGTCCATGATAAAGCGTTTATTTATCAACAAAAACAAACCTACTGAACAATTCTTGTTGTTTCTATTTTCCCTTGAATAAAAGTTTATACTTATTTAGTTGTGAAGATGTTGTGTTATCCTTTTCTTGTTCAATATTCTATTTCAGTTAGATGCAACCAGATAGAACTAACCTTTTTTTCTCAATCAACCACATAACCTTTCCAAAAAGATTTTTTTTTCAGTCAGATGCAACTAGGTACACATGACCCTACTTCATCCTGATGTTTTTCCTAACCAACTAACCACATACCTTCTCCATCAAAAGCCTAAACATAATTCAAAGTGTGGTATTTTTGTTTTAATTCAGCCTGCTCCTTTTGGGGGGGCTATATTTTCCCAACATTCAAAATCGACCATGTTTCTTAGTCTGCCCTAATATGGAGGTCATTTCAAAAGCTAAGTCTAGCTATTCTCAAAGGATTTGTGACAAAAGGTTGACTCTCATGATTTTTGGAGAATTTATAATAGTATTATTAATAGTGGCAAGTCTGCTATTCCCCCTTTCTGTTAATGGTCACTAAGGCCAGAGACCACACCACAAAAGTTCACATTAATTTTTTAACATGTATAAAATTTATCTTTTAATGTACAACTGGCTTTCTGTACACCACACTGTTGTTTTAAAATGGATGAGACCAATTTATGATTTAAAATGGATTAGACCAATTTATAAGCTGGGATCATGTGTACGAACGCCCCCCCCTCCCCTATTTTTTATTTTCATCTTTTCAAGTTTTTCAGCAGATTACTAATCTACCAGATCATCAGAATAAATGCAAAAAAGAACATAAATCAATATTTAAAGATTTGTAGACGGTGCTCATTTTCTAATGCAACAGTCTAGTAAATCGATCACCCATTTTAGAACAATTCAACATTTTTAGACCAAATTTTGTGAATTTAGCCTTTTTTTAAAAGTAGTTTGGCCTGTTTGGCCTTTTTTTTTTTAAATTTGACTTGAAATTTGCTCTTTTCCGATTGTTTATTTAAATATAGTTATTTTTAAGTTTCATCATCCAACATTTACAAAGGTTTTGCTCAGACAAATCTTTTTTCTTTTTCTTTTCTCAAATTTGTTTTTGTTTTAAAAAGCAATCTTCAAGTTTCATCACCTGACATTTCCAATTTTTAAATTAACAGGAAAACTCTTTGGTATACTTATGTGTGTGCACAGTTTCTAATACAATAAATCGATCCCCCATGTTGGGATCACTTGACGAGAACTCATAGACCCCTCTTATATAAAAGATTTTTCATTTATCAATCTAAAGGCAATAATTAATGGTTAACGTGCGACAGAGTACCAACTAAAGACTTACTTTTAAAAAGTTGATTCTTAATCATCTTTGTTCCATTACAAAACATCATAAAGATTTCTTCTGTATTTTTTTCTTTTTTTTTTTTACAAGGGAGTCACCACTTACCACGGACTGAAGGCCACTTGAGGATAAGAGTTAATGAATGTAATGTGGTAGTGTAGTAATCATTAATGGTGTAAGTTGAGTAGAATTTGATTATTAAAGGGGAGGGGTCAACACGAATTTGTTTGCATTGGACTTGAAGACTGATATTGTAGTTGGTTGGGAAACAGGCCAATGGAGCAGTGTTCTATAGGTGGGCAGTTCTAGGGAAGAAGATTTATTCATGCAATCTGCATTTAGAATTAGCCACAGATAGAGAGTAGAGGAAATTGTTGATAGTGGTTGTAGCTAGATGAGTGTTTTTTTGTGAAAGTTTGGCAAGATTGGAGCTCAGACAAGTACTTGCCATGGAGATACTGATAGAGCAGAGACAGGCTTGCAACGTCTCTTCTGTAGAAAAGAGGTTGCAGGGAAGAGAAAGGGGCATCACTTACTAGGTTTCGAAGCTGGTTTTGAACTTTATCAAGGCAGGATGGGTGTGTTGAGCAACTCCTGCCTAGATGTGGCAACAGTACTTCATTTTATGATGTACTTGGCTCTTTTTAACTAAGTATAATTAATTCTAAATAAGCAACATGGGTTCTTATTTAGAATTCAACTTAATCAAAGAAAATAAAAATACAGAAAATACCTCATCACGGAACGAAGATGTCATATTCCAAAAATTATGTAAATTGATTGGGTATTTATTTTTATATATAGAAAAACATTTTTTAACGATTTTTAGCGCTTTTCAGATCCATTAAAAGTCTTATTTTAATCTCGATAGTTCGAATTAAGTTGTCTCCCTCTTATTTATAAATAATGGCAAATCAAAAAATAATACCTTGCTTCATAATGAAATATGATTTTTTTAGTTAAAAAAAATACTTTGTTTACATTCTTCATTAGAAACAATTGGTACAGCAAAGACAATTCCAACAACAACAACAACTGGAACAACAAAAACAACACCAACAACAATTATAATTCAAGTTATTTTCGTGATTTTTGGAATATGGCATTTCCATTCTGTGGTGGGTATGTACACCATAAAGATTTTTTTCTGGATTTTTAAAAAAATTAAGTTGTATTCCAAATATGAACCCAAAAGTTTAACATTTATACAGACATATTGGTATTTCTGCAGTTTACTGGCTGTGTTGAAATAAAACATTATTATTTAGAAACCCATTCTTAACATGAGAAGGATGACTTTGTTAAATATTTTGTACTTTGACATAGCAATTTAGTAAACAAAAGATACCATAAAAAATTTTCTTTCTTTTTTTTTTAATTACATTTTCATCCCAAACAAGGCACATTGCCACTTTGATGTAGGGGGCTACTATCAGGGTCATAAGCTACAGGGGTACTATGTGGGGAATTGGGCAGCAAGATGTCGGTTCACGTTACACTTGAACTTCTGCATATCAGTACAGTTGGGGAAGCAGGAAGGGAATGCCAAAGTCTAGGGGTTCTGGGGAAAAAACTACTGGAGTAGAAGGCTTTCTTACATCTAGGGATTTCTACTGTGAAGGGGTGGGATTTTGCTGCTTCTCGGGTTTGTCGAGGGTATTTACGTCGAGGGGGTACAAGTGCTTGCAGTTCGTCAGAGCATTCACCGTTAAAGTACTTGTAGAACAGGCAATGGGATGCTACATTTTGTCGATGAAACAGAGGCTGAAGCTTAGATGACAGTTCAGGACCTATCAGGTTGACAACTCTCTTTTGAACCTTGTCTAGGAGCGAGAGACTAGTAGCAGATGCACCAGCCCAAATATGACAACAATACTTCATACATGGGCGAATGGTGGCCTTATAGAGGTACAGGACACTTTTAGGCGTTAGTAGCTTTCTAGCACGGTAGAGAGAACTTACTTTTTTCACAGCAATCCTGGCAATGCTCTCAATGTAATTTTTCCAACTCATGTTTCCTGTGAACATTAGGCCGAGGAGTTTAAAAGATGTACTTTCAGATAAAGAGTCTTTGACCATTGCTATTGGTGGTAGAGAAGGTTTCTTGTAGTTATTGGAGGAAACAAGTTTAGTCTTGGCAGCATTGAATGTGACCATCCATTTTTGTCCCCATTCCACTACAGATTGGAGGTCATCCTCTAGTGTTTCTGCCATTTCTTTAGATATGTGTTCATTTGCTTTCCTGTCATGTCTGTTATAGAGCGTGGTGTCATCAGCATATATACCCATCTCACAGACAATTTTGTCAGGGAGGTCATTTATGAACATTAGGAATAATAGAGGTCCGAGGATAGACCCGTGAGGCACTCCCGCATTTATATCATATTGTTTAGATGTACAACCTGGATTTTTCTTTTATCTAAGAAGGATTTAATTATGTTAAGTATTCTTCCAGTGATACCGTATGATTTGATTTTCCTGAGAAGACCTTCATGCCATACCCTGTCAAAAGCCTTAGATATATCTAGAGCTACCACTCTACCCTCCTCTGCTTTGTCCAGTGAATGGTATATACGCTCAGAGATTACAGTTAGGATGTCTGCTGTGGAACGGGCTTGTCTAAATCCATATTGTTGGTTGGTCAGAAGTTTAGCATCTGTAAGGTGATGGTTAATTATGGACTCAAATATTTTGGTGAAAAGTGGGAGGAGGCTAATGGGGCGGTAATTTACTGGGTCAGTTCTTTCGCCAGAATTCTTGAAAACTGGCACCACAGAAGCAGTGTTCCAGCAGGCAGGAAAGCAAGCAATGGAATTTAACTTGAAAATTATATCTAAATATAGTAAGGTCCGTTAACTACAAAAGTATTGTATTTTTTCCGAAAGAGTTCAGTGAAAAAAAAAAAATAAATAAAATTCCACCGTGTGTTCTGTTACTTACTATGCATTACATTTAAGTCTACACAAATGCATAACACGTTAGTGAAGTCTTACGATTAAAATCAAGTTCTGCCCATCTTTGTTTACATTCTTTGTCAGATACAACTGGAACAACAAAAACAACCCTGACAACAACAATAATTGGAACAACAAAAACAACCCCAACAACAACAATAATTGGAACAACAAAAACAACCCCAACAACAACAATAATTGGAACAACAAAAACAACCCTGACAACAACAATAATTGGAACAACAAAAACAACCCCAACAACAACAATAATTGGAACAACAAAAACAACCCTAACAACAACAATAATTGGAACAACAAAAACAACCCCAACAACAACAATAATTGGAACAACAAAAACAACCCCAACAACAACAATAATTGGAACAACAAAAACAACCCCAACAACAACAATAATTGGAACAACAAAAACAACCCCGACACCAACAATAATTGAAACAACAAAAACAGCCCCAACAACAATAATAATTGGAACAACAAAAACAACCCGACAACAACAATAATTGGAACAACAAAAACAACCCTGACAACAGCAATAATTGGAACAAAAAAAACAACCCTGACAACAACAATAACAACAATAATTGGAACAACAAAAACAACCCTGACAACAACAATAATTGGAACAACAAAAACAACGCAACAACAATAATTGGAACAACAAAAACAATCCCAACAACAACAATAATTGGAACAACAAAAACAGCCCCAACAACAACAATAATTGGAACAACAAAAATACCCCACAACAACAATAATTGGAACAACAAAAACAACCCTGACAACAACAATAATTGGAACAATAAAAACAACCCCAACAACAACAATAATTGGAACAACAAAAACAACCCTAACAACAACAATAATTGGAACAACAAAAACAACCCCAACAACAACAATAATTGGAACAACAAAAACAACCCCGACACCAACAATAATTGGAACAACAAAAACAACCCTAACAACAACAATAATTGGAACAACAAAAACAACCCAACAACAACAATAATTGGAACAACAAAAACAACCCGACAACAACAATAATTGGAACAACAAAAACAACCCCAACAACAACAATAATTGGAACAACAAAAACAACCCCAACAACAACAATAATTGGAACAACAAAAACAGCCCCAACAACAACAATAATTGGAACAACAAAAACAACCCTGACACCAACAATAATTGGAACAACAAGAACAGCCCCAACAACAATAATAATTGGAACAACAAAAACAACCCGACAACAACAATAATTGGAACAACAAAAACAACCCCAACAACAGCAATAATTGGAACAAAAAAACAACCCTGACAACAACAATAACAACAATAATTGGAACAACAAAAACAACCCTGACAACAACAATAATTGGAACAACAAAAACAACCCTAACAACAACAATAATTGGAACAACAAAAACAATCCCAACAACAACAATAATTGGAACAACAAAAACAACCCCAACAACAACAATAATTGGAACAACAAAAACAACCCAACAACAACAATAATTGGAACAACAAAAACAACCCTGACGACAACAACAATAATTGGAACAACAAAAACCACCCCAACAACAATAATAATTGGAACAACAAAAACAACCCCAACAACAACAATAATTGGAACAACAAAAACAACGCAACAACAATAATTGGAACAACAAAAACAACCCAACAACAACAATAATTGGAACAACAAAAACAACCCCGACAACAACAATAATTGGAACAACAAAAACAACCCGACAACAACAATAATTGGAACAACAAAAACAACCCCAACAACAACAATAATTGGAACAACAAAAACAACCCCAACAACAACAATAATTGGAACAACAAAAACAGCCCCAACAACAACAATAATTGGAACAACAAAAACAACCCTGACAACAACAATAATTGGAACAACAAAAATAACCCCAACAACAACAATAATTGGAACAACAAAAACAACCCCGACAACAGCAATAATTGGAACAAAAACAACTCCAACAACAACAACAACAACAGTTGAAACAACAACAACAACAATAAAGGTTTGAAAAGTTATTCAAACAACAGGCAAAAGAAAATAAATCTCTTTTGGAAGACGTATTATCAAGGACCATAAAATCATCAGGTTCGTGGACTTTTTCAGCTGAAGGAACTGAAAATTTGTCTCGGAATTTAAATATGACCTGGATATTGATTCAACATTTCCAGCTTGTTGTTTTAGGTTTGAAACCATATTAATGAAAAGATGAAAATAATAGTCTGACGAAGAAACAATCATGCTATTATTACAAAAGTTGGGAACAGAAAAAATACTAAATACGGGAATTTAATCTGTCCAAAAAAAGAAAAAAAAGTAGAGGGCATGTCATTTTGCGAAACAATACAAATTTTATTGAAAATTTTCAATAAAAATGATAGTCTATTTCATACGCGATATAAGTGTTTAAATATCGTAAAAGATGAGGACGATAATTTTGTCACATATGCTGATATAGTTAATGCATAATGGAAGCATTTGAATTAACGTAATTATTGAGCAACTCAAGTATCTTATTTTTGTCCGAGGTCTAACAACACCAAAGGAAAAAAAATTAGATCAAGAGTTCTTAGTATAATGGAACAGGACCAAATGTTATGTTGCAAAAAGGATGACAGCGTCTAATAAATATTAAAAATGATAATACTCAGATTGAAGAGAAAAGCATATCACAGATACAGGCTGTAAGACAAAAATCGAATTCAAGTAAAGAAAACAATGTTATATGTAATGTGTCTGGTGGAAAACATATAAAAAAGGACTGTTTATTTAAGGATAAAATATGCTTTAATTTACATTGTAAGAAAGCATCACAGGTTTTTACATGGAAGAGAGTTTATTCTGCAAACAGACCACAGACCGTCAGTAACAATTTTTGGTTTGAAAAAAGGTATACCAACTCACATGGCAAATTGACTACAATGTTGGGGTGTAATTCTATTGAATTATAATTTTAAAATAGAATAAATATCTTCAAAGAAGATAAGTCATGCCGATGGGTTATCAAGATTAATATCTAAATATATGGATCCACTGGGAGAAACAGTAACAGTAATGCTAAGAGACGAAAGTGAATCAACGAATCTGTTATTAAATACTATTAGAGAACGTCCTGTTATGCTAGAAAATGTGAAAAAAAGCAATGGAGAAAGCTTCTCCTGCTTTTTGCCAAAATATTTGAGTCGTTTATTAACTAAGCTCTAATCCATCACCTTACAGCTACTAAATTTCTGACCAACCAAAACCATGGATTTAGGCAAGCCCGTTCTACAGCAGATATCTTAACTGTAATTTCTGAACATATATACCATTCATTGGGGACGAGGTAGAGCAGTAGCCCTAGATATATCTAAGGCTTTTGACAGGGTACGGCATAATGATCTTCTCGAGAAAATCAGATCATACGGTATCACTCGACGAATACTTAACATAATTAAATCCTTCTTAAGTAAGAGAAGAATCCAGGTTGTCCTCGACAGTCATACATCAAAACATTATGGTATAAATGCAGGAGTACCTCAGGGGTCTATCCTTGGACCTTTATTATTCCTGATATTCATAAATTACCTCCCTGATAAAATAGTCTTTGAGATGGGTATATTTGCTGATGACGCCACTCTGTACAGCAGGCATGAGTTGAAAACAAATGAACACATATCTAAGGAAGACCTCTAGTGAATGGGAACAAAAATGGATGGTCACATTCAATGCTGCCAAGACTAAGCTTGTTTCCTTCAATAATTACAAGAAATCTTCTCAACCAATAATAGCTATGGCTAAGGATACATTACCTGAAAGTACTCGGCCTAACGTTCACAAGGAACAAGAGTGGGCTCCTTCTACTGAGTTAGAAAGCTACTTATACTTGAAAATATCCTGTACCTCTATAAGGCTACCATTCGCCCATGTATGGAGTATTGTTGTCACATTTGGGCTGGTGCATCTGTTGCTAGTCTCTCACTCCTGGACAGGGCTCAAAAGAGAGTTGCCAAACTGATAGTTGTGGGAGCCTTTTCTAGTCTCACACAAAAACACGCGTTCACATCTCAAGCTATATTACTTGTCATATACATACGCGCACACAAACATACGTGCGCACGTACATATATTCACGTTCGCGTATATACACTCACATTCACGTGTATACACACACATGCTAATGTACGCACATGTATGCACAGATGGACAATGTCACTTCCCTTTCAAAGGAAATCTACACATGCGCAAAAGACCACCGGAAACAATTATAAAAGCAAGAGACAAGCTATTTCCAGCCCTTTTTTGGACCAGCTCTCAAGCTGAGAGGCTCGGCTAACCAGCTGCCTCCTGAAAGGGAGGCACATGCTCACGCGCATCACGTCCCCTGCGACTATGTATGGGGCACGAGCTAACAGAAAGTATGTACACTTTATACGTTTTCCATCTCCATGGCCTGGATTGACTTTTTCTCATTTTATCATTCTCTCTCTATACTACAATACACTTTCCTCCTCACCAGCTAACGGCGAGAGACGCACACCAAACTGGATTGACTTTCTTTCTTTCTCTCTCTACAACAATAGACTTTCTCCTTCTCACCAGTAAACAGCGAGAGACGAACGCCAAACTAAACACGTGTTTTACCCTTTTCTTTCACTTGTTTCTTCACGAAATAAATCCCAGTTCGTTTAATTCAATTTAACACATACTTTGTCTCTTTCTCAATTCATTTTTCCTTTCCTAATTCAAATCATTTTTCCTATTTTATACGACTGGGGGATATATATAATATATCCACCAGTCCACAACATAGTCGTGTCAGCTTCAACCTCTGTCTCACCGACAAAATGTTGCATCTCTCTGCCTGTTCTACAAGTATTTTAGTGGTGAATGCTCTGATGAACTACAAGCACTTGTACCCCCACAACGTAAATACCCCGACATACCTGACAAGCAGCAACATCCCACCCCTACACAATAAAGATCCCTAGATGTAAGAAATCCTTCTACTCCAATAGTTTTTTCCCCAGAACTGCTAGAATTTGGAACTCCCTTCCGGGAATCTGATTTCCTAACTCTTTACATAGTATCCTTGCAACTTATATCTCTGATAGTAGCCCCTACATCAAAGTGACAACTGTGCCTTTTTTGGGGTGAAAATGGGGGAGAAAAAAAAGAAGGAATACCAAAAACCTTGTCGAGTAGTGGGAGGAATTGTTTTAGAATTTAAAGTGGGGATCAGTCAGTTTTGTATATAAATTTAACATAAAATGATTTCCCATTCCAGGCCATTCTAACGCTTTAAGGTATTAACTAGAACGTTTTACCACTAAGTCCGCCTGAGGCGCCCCTATGAAACTTAGGAAATGCCGAAAAGTCTGATCACGGCAAATTTTGTAACGATCGAAGAGTACGCCGCCCCACTTTTTTTTAGTGGATCTTGAAACCTCTAATAAACTGAGATTGTGTTTAATGTTGCAATCGGTGTAGGGATAAACAGACTCGATAGAATTATCGTAAAAATCTGTTTTGTCAGTAGAGAGCGATTTTTTTTTTTTTTAGAATAATATTTTTTTTAATACCTTGATTCCAATAATTTCACCATAAATATAAAGATATCTTTATTTACAAAAAATAACTAAAATTGTGCTATCCTAGATAATTTAAATCTACATTTAATTAAAACAAATTTGAAAGCATGTGCTTTTTTTTTTTTTTTAATACCGTCAATTTCTTATGTTGTTTCGTTCCGACTACCTTTTGATTTCGTTCCGTTTTTTTTTTTATGAAACCGTTTTCTTTATTACTAAGTGATTTTCAGAAGCCGGTTTCTTCGAGAAAGTTCAGTAACAAATTTACGCATTTAGATTGATACTGCCGGTAAAAACGTTCCATCATGGTAAGTAAAACCAATAAGAATGATTAGATGCTTTTGCTTGGATGTTATTCTGATTAAATGTTAAATATATTAATTTAAATAAACCATTTTGGACTTGCATTAATGACTCAGCTACATTTTTTCTTGTTGGTCACGTTTTATAAATGTACACTAGTATAATATTTGAATAACAACTTTTTTCTTTTTTTTTTTTAGATTTTTGTATGTATTTATTTTTGGTTTTATATTTAAATAAAATTTAATTTTGTTAATTGAGACAATGTGCGATTAGTTTCTTAACTGCGGTCCCATCCTTATATAGCTTTTATCACTTTCCAACGTTTATGTACGTTTTCAGCGTCCTAAATTCTCTCTTCAATTCATACGATTATTCGATTTGTAGATTTTAAAATGACATTGTATTTCAAAAAGTACTAACAAATTCATTAAGATTTATTATCGATTCCTTTTTTAAGAGAAATTGTTATTTTTAGATTTGAAAAAATCCATGAGAAAAAAAAGATGCTTAAATTAACCCTAACACTGAAGTAACAGATACAGAACACTAAATTTCATTTTTTTTTGTCCGTCATCGCTTAGCAACGTATAAATCCTTCTAGACCGAGGAAATTTAAAAACTACAATTCGAATAATCCTATCTTTGAGAAGAAAATTTGGGAGGCTGAAAACGTACTTCGTGCGAAATCGGGAAAAAGCGATCTTGGTAAAAATTAAACTTTTTTTTTTTTTTTTTCCAATCTTTTTAACAAATTAAACATTTCTTGTCATATTTTGTCTATCATTGTTTATTTGTTAAAAAAAAAAAAAAAAAAAAAAAATCCGAATTGTCAATCCTTTGAATATCTTAATAAAAAAGGATTTCCTTTTAATAAAAGCCTTTTTATGCTTGCCATGCCATTTCCAACGCACATTTTTGAAATGAACCTACGTTTAACAGATCATTTAAGTACAAAAATACCATTAATTTTTACAAAAATATTTTTATTTTTGGAAAATGTATATTTTTATATGGCCACCATATATAACGGATAAATATATATCGTCGTTACATGTGCATATTATTATTGCAATCCATTGCATTTACACCCCCCCCATTATGGCTGCCTTAAAGGCCGCATGGTTTTAGTGCTTATAAATTACAATTAGAATTACTAAATTAATGCAATATTTTATTTTAAAAATGTTAAAATTACACAATATCAAGAATAATGTTAAAAAAAAAAAAAAGGAAAAATTCGGCAATGTTATACAACACCTATGCAGTTTACATCTCCACGTGATTCTGTTACTAGACAAAATTACGATTTACGAAAGCAAGGGGGTTCCCAATCCTCTTTTTTTATCCTTTGTATTTAAATCAAATTTCATACACATTCAAAATAAATGAATATAAAAAGAACTTCAGATTCCTAGTCGTATTAAACGTTTCTGTTAACCTTATAAAATCGTTTTCAATCACCTGAGCTTTATTGGAAAGGGGATGCTTGTAAAATTTTATGCTTTGCCCCCACGATGTTAAATGACAAAAGAAGTATTCTATTTTTGGAATTTACTCAGAATACAGACCTTATTTTCAGGTTTTATTTTACAATAAACAGACGTACAAAAATGTGGTAACAAGACAAAAAAAACAAAAAAAAACATAGCGTTCAACAACTTTCGTCGCCCCCTATCTGTGCCCCAAAACTAAACGAAAATTCCATGAGCAGAGTTTCTTTCCTAGAACTGTCAGTTTGTGGAGCGAACGCAATACTGTTTGTTTGCTTTCCGGCTGACTATAACATGATCGTCTTCAAGTCTAATGTGAATAAATTCCTATTGAGTTGACTATTCAGAAAATCTAGCCCTATTCAAGTTCCACCGTGATTGTTCTTGTCTCGCTACCTAATATCTACTTAACGCTTACCCCTGAGTGGCTTCTGGGCCTTGATAAGTGCTGACCCTCCAAGTAAAAAAAAAAATTAAAACAAATATGTAACAAATATCATCAAAGGCTACCTAAAAGGATAAATGTCAACATTTGTTAGGTGGGTTTCTAACTTTTTTATTTTTAAGTCATTATCGAGACTTAAAGATGTAAGACTCAACTCGCGGTCATTTTTTTTTTTCTTGTTCTCTAAACACGTCTTGTTTTTCAAACCGAATAAACATTTTAAAGTAAGTAAAAACACTAAAAACTAAGGTATGGCATAAAGGTCTACTTCACAACATCTCCAGTTATACCATAGCTGGAAATGTCTTAATTATTAAATCATTTCTCTCTGATAGGTTCATGAGAGTAGTGGTTTGATGGGCAGAAATCAAAAGCTCTCAGTATTAATGTTGGAGTTTCTCAGGGGTCCATCCTGAGCCCAACTCTCTTCCTGATCTACATAAATGATCTTCCAAATCACATCCTTACATCATTTATAGACATTTATGTTGACAACACTACAATCTATGGTAGCACATCAAAGACTGTAAATGACCAAGTTCTCTCTGATCTTGAGCATGTGGTACAGTGGGGAAAGAGGTGGCTGGTTACTTCTAATGCATCTAAAACCAAGCTTCATCTCTACACCATCTACGCTCTCATGCCAATCTGGCATCGGTTGAAATGAATGGCTCTTGTCTTGGAGACTTCATGTTTTGACAAGCTTCTGGGCTTGACCTATACTCCTGACCTGAAATGGAACACTTATATCAAATCCATTGCCAAGGCCGCTGGAAAAATGGTGGGATCCTTCTACCGCTCCTGTAGATATCTCACAATTCTCTACCTATATAAAAGCCAGGTACGGCCAATGATAGAGTACTGTTGTTACATCTGGGCAAGAGCTGCTAGAAGCAGCTTATCCCGTCTTGACAGAGTTCAAAATAGACTTTGTAGCTTTGTGGGGGATGCCCTTTTCTCTTCCCTGCAATCTATTTCCCACAAAACAGACGTTGTGAGCCTCTGCTTTATCGTTATTTGCATGGCAAATGCTCAGCTGAGCTTCAATCTATGGTTCCCCCTCGCTAAACTTTCACGAAAAACTCTCATCTAGCCAAAACCGCTATCAATAATTTCACGCACTCTTTATCTGTGCCTAAACCTAAATGCAGATTCCATGAACAAAGCTCTGTGGAACTCTCTTCCGATTGTCTGCTTTCCAACTGACTGCAATCTGATTGTCTTCAAGTCCAATGTAAACAAGTTCTTGATGAACCGTCCCCTAAGTAATCCAATTTACGAAATTCCCACTACTTATGTTTACTACACTATAATCACATTAACTAATGTATACCCATTAACTCTTATCTTCGAGTGGCCACCGAACCTTGATAAGTGATGATCCCTGTATAAAAAAACAAAAAACAAATTTATCCATTTAGAAAGGAGTAAGTTTTCTTGCCTTTGGTAATATTTATTTGTTATATATTTGCTTCTTGACCACTTTTTCGTACCTCTGTCTATTGTAAAACAAACCTCTATATAAATATAATGAAAAATGATAGCCCACTTCCTGAGTAGAAAGTGCTATTGTTCACTTAATTCTTGATCGCATAGTGTAGCACACAACCGGTAACCATTTTTTGTATTTCCGAAATTGAAGCCATCCTATGTTGAAAATTTAATTCCGACCAGAGTTGGGCTGGATGGTCCGAGAAAAGGCCGGTATCAAGGTTGCGAAATGATTGTTTCACAACCCCAACCCGGGAGTCAGTTAACTAGATGAAGAAATATGACGCATTGACTCTGTGGTGAGTTGTTAGACAAGCTCTGAATGGAACCAATGACACTCACATCCTGCAGAGGCCCCTGTCCACAGCATACCTCATTATCACGCCCAAACTTGGAATGGTGCATATACGTCGGCAACCAACTGGTAACAGATAAAGTGCTCACCGAGGTACTATTAGCAACCTACCGTGTCACGTAATACCAATAGATGCAATATATGAAACTACTGGGCAGACAGGGAACACTACAGAACACGGACGACATCTGCACCCCTCAGAATCAATGAAGTGGCGTGCACCAATGATCCGACCACCTCTGGCCCAAGGCATGTTCAATCTATGTCCAAATGCCAGCTCCTACCAGTAACAACATAAAATGGCAGTCAAAGGCGCCTTAGGGTAGAACCAACCTTCTCGGACCTCCACCCCTCCTTGGCATTGGTCCTTCCCTTATTTTTTTTCTACACCTATAAATAAACAAATTGGGTTATCTTTCAGATGCAAGGTTCCTTGTTTACTTGCGATTGTAACGATGTAAGATTCCGTTGTACGGAAGACCAAATCGGCCATAATTTAAATATTTAAATTTATTTACTGAATTTAAATATTTAAATTGATATACTGTTTAAATGATAATATACGTCTAGGATGTTTTTATTGGCGCTTTTCTTCGTATTTTTTAATAACATTTTTTTGCACCATTTACAAGTTTTTTTTTACAAATATTTTTTTTAATACTGTAATAGTAAAATTATTTTAGTAAAATTCTATATTGGATACGTTTTTTTATGAAGTTTAAGTAAAAAAAGTTCACTTTTTTATTATTAAAAATACATTTCATGAAAACACTTATTATAAAATGTTCACGTTGTTTAATTAAAAGTTCTTAATTATAATCTAATAGTTTTATAATTTTGTTATTTTGTTACAAATTTCTAATAAAGATTATTTTAATTTTAACGGTAATTTGGTTTTCATTATAAACTCCGTCATGTTAAAGGCTTGAAAATCACTTTAAATCAATTTTAATATTAAAAAAAAAAGAAAAATCAACAGGAAAAAAATATCGTGTGAAAACATTACGAGATACTTATTCCGTATAATTAATAAATGTATCTTTATTTTACTATTACAGTATTAAAAAATTATTTGTAAAAAGAACTTGTAAATGGTGCAAAAAAATGTTATTAAAAATACGAAGAAAAGCGCCAATAAAAACATCATAGACATTTTGGCCGATTTGGTCTTCCGTACAACGGAATCTTACATCATTAAAACCGCAAGTAAACAATGAACCTTGCATCTGAAAGATAACCACAAAATGGTTACTCGTTATTTCCATGTAGTCAAAAGGGGGCACAAGGGCATTTTCTTTTAATTTCAAATTATAGCGTATAAATAGATGAAAACAACTTCAGTTTTATTTTCTGGCAAATCAGAAGAGTCCTCAACAGTGTTGGCACTTCTACACTATCAGAACGATTTTCGGAAATCATATTACTGAATTTTATATAAAAACAATGGTATCTACGTATTCCTCATATTTTTAAATTAAATTACTAAAATCAATAAGGTCGAAAATTATTTATTATAGAAAATAGAATTTGAAGAAAACAATTGTATTGTCTTATGTAAGACAGAAGAATTCAAAAGGGAGGTAATTTTTCGTTTTGATTTAAACAAAATGATTAACACGATTAAAGTTGTTTTTTTAATAATTCAGTAATATTCAGTTAATTTTGACTGCATAATTTGGAAGCTAACATCGTGTTACAAAGTTGAGTGCAAGATCTCATTTCAATTTGTGAAGCTTTCTTGCAAAGAAAACAAATTAGCAGGAGCAGCAAATAGATTATGGAATTAGAATGGACAGCTCCAACTATGACAAGTAATAGCAGCAGCAGCTAAAACAACAATATTTACAAATCTTTACAAAATACCAAAATAGTCAACTCTAGTTAATTTCCAACAATTTGTCTATCTAACTTTGACCAATCAGAAAAGATTTGCCAAGGGAGCTGGACACCTGCTAAATTTACGTTTAAATAGAGAGGAGCCAAGCTGATCAGGAGACCGGCTTGATAGAGCTTGGCACACGCCGCACAAACCCCTGTCAGGTAAGAACCCAACTTCAAAACCAAGGAGAGCAACCATGTAGAAATGGTATCTTCCTCGCTTGTTCCAATGCACTGAGTAACCGTCTTGTAACGTCACCTGTTTACCGTTTGTACAGCGAAACTCACCCACTCCGCCAAGCGATCTGCTTTTATATTACATTCACCCATGTGAATCTCGCGTGACCTCGCAAGATCACATGAGACCGTTTCTGTTAAATATCGCAGATACCATCTTAGTTTCTCTTTTTTTCTGTCCAATGCGCATGACAGGCAGACATGTGGACATTTCACAGATAGGTTGTTTGTATTTTCGTTTCTATCCCCCCCCCAATCTCAGATAAAAGATGCCAGGGAGGTGGCTGGCGCTCTCTTCCATTGGATGCTTCTTCGAAGGGGCACTGTGCAGGCCTCTTTTTTACTTGCGCTTTCATCCGCAGTATGAGGTTGAAGAACACTGCCTCCTCTGAGAGGCTACTAATATCGGATTCACTGCTTGATGAGGATGGTGCGAACCAGAGCAGTGGTCCACTGGCCTCAGACCCAGAGTCGCTCCCCTCATCCAGTGGTGGTTGCAACTGTGTTGCCAGCCTCGGATCCCTAACATGACGGGGCACACCGTCAACCATGACTGACTGCTGACTCACCACGTAGGTCACTCAGCTCTGTTTATATCTGTCAATGCATTGGCTTCCCGGTGGTTTCACCCAGACAGGATCCCCTGGTGCATATGACCCCCGTCCTTTCTCTTGGTGACTTCTCTATTAGGGTAAATTCCCTTTTCTTGGACTCAATATTGGTAGATTGCATTTGCAGGCGCTGTTCCTGGAGAGACACCATCCTTCGGTGTGATGTTGTACCAATATACAGCTTCTGAGACTGTGCACTGCTTCCTGGCCACAATTCTTTTGACACTGCGATGGCTCCTCTCAGCAATACCGTTGCCGGCTGGCACATCGCAGTTGCAGCCGCACTCCCCACTCCTTCAGGAACTGCCTGACCTGCCAGCTGCAGAAGGCTGGGTCATTGTCCGTCAGCACCTCTTCGGGCGTGCCTTTTTCAAAGAACACAGATGACAACTGGCAAATAATGTAGGAGGAGTGCTGGTGCCGAGTGGTCTCCAGACCATGAAGCGCATAGGTCCACAATCGATGAGGGTGGGGAAGTGATTGCCACTGTAATGTGTGATATCCATGCCCACTCTCTGCCACGTGCCACTCACTCCCAATTGCCCTTTTTCCCACTGTATCGGAGCCGGGTGGATTGATTGATATGCCTCGCAACTTTTCACTGCTCTCTTGACATCTGCCTTTCTTACTTCTGGGTCCACCATCTCTGCAAAATATAGTGTCCGCTTAACCCCTGGGTGTCCGCATTGCCGATGAATCTCACTGATACAATCTGCATCCATATTACATGCGATAGCTGCACATGGCCGTTGCAGCAGCTCAACCTCTCCGGGTATCAGCCAGCAGCCACTGTTGTGGTACTCGTGTCAGCACATCTGTTGCTTGCAGACTTGATCAACGTTACGTCTACATCAGGTTGTACTCTTTGATCGTATTGACCAGGGTGGCGAGCCGCCTTCGTATCACCATCTCATTTGCTGCCCCTGTGATTAGCCGTGCTCTTCCAGTCAATGCATCAGTTATCCACTGATGAGTGCATGCAGAGTCCGTGATAATATGTAGTACCCTGGCTTGCCACTGAAGTGTACCGGTAACTCACTTCAATGTGGCATCAAATTCAGCCAGTTTTATGTACCTAGAATCATTCTCTGGGCAAAGCCAACAGGCATCTTCAATAATGTCATCATCAACCGAATAGTAATTCCAAGGGCTAGTGAACTAGCATCCACCCAGACCATGAATTCGTTCCCGTTAACGCACCAGTTCCCTCGCACAGGGTCATCACGAGTCACCCTGGCCACAGTTTCTGTCAGCATACTCATGAGCGTGGCATCCTTGACTTTATCATCCCATCCCAATGATACGGATGTGGTATGACATTTTATGGCCGCCCCTGCCAACCACACACAGGGAAGTGGCTCACCAGCTTTCCACAAACAGAAAAAACGCTCTGACGAGTGATGTTGGATGGGACTTCCGGAACATCACCACCTCTCCTCCAGTAGAGCCCCTCTTTGGTACCGCTCATACACAGGCCAAGTACTTTTGCCCCGTCTCGCCGATGCTCCAGTTCCTTGAATGTTAGTCTGAAGTTCTCAAAGTGCTCTTTGACCGACTAAACAGACATTAGATACTCATTTACAAAGATATCGTCGATGTAAGATGATGTTGCCTGGCACACAGCCTCATCCTGTTGCCGGATCGTGGGCATAATTGCCGTCATAATGCCTGGTGCCATGTTAAAACCGAACCCTAGCCTGGTTAGACAATAATAAGTTCCTTTAACTTTCACAATCTGAAATGGCCACAGCGCTTTTTCAATGCGTATCTGCAGGTAGGCCCTGCACAGCTCCAGAATTGCCACATCCGACCCTTGCTACCCCCACACCCTTAATTTGAGTGCACAAACATCCACCCTGCCGTGTATGGGTCGACATGTTCATTAAGCTCACGGTAGTCTATGACGGGTTGGACCTTCTGTTTTCTATCTTATGAGACAGCCATCAGGGAAATCAGTCCTTGGCGGGGCCCGAGCTCATCCTCCGGGTATGGAAGCAACCAGCCATTGTTGATCCAAGATTGTAGTTCTTCTTCATACTGCCCCTTGAGCCTCATTGGAGAGGGGATACTCTAATAGTCAGTTCGGTAAGGATATTAGTGGTTGATCGCCAAACCACTTCCAAGATGCTGTCCATGCGTTGGTTTCCCTGTCGTACTCCGCATGAAAGTCAGGCTTGTCCAGGGCAAACGCGTTGCTCATGTCGGGAGAACTGTATCTTGCTGGTACAGATCACAGTGATTCCATCCAGCTGTGTAATCAAATCCATCCCTAGAAGTAAGTCCACGTCCACCACCAGGGCTCGCACGGCTACTGCAGGCCTATCGCCAATGCTTGTGCTAATGAAGCTCACCCTGCAAAATGCCAGTGACCCTCCACCCATGGTTAGCACCGAAATTCTCTCTTTGTACCAAGTGTCGCAACATGCCTAGCACATCAGGGTCTGGGTGCACATAATGTCTACAAAGGCGAGGCATTCATGTCCATTAACACGCACGTTCACTGCGGGCAGCACCTTGTTCAGTAATGATCTGGGGAGAAGACTGGCGCTGTAGCTTCCTCCCCTTGCCCGTTTCCCAGACAGGCACGGGCCAGCATGTGTCCCTGGTTTTTACACTTGTAGCACTGACGCCCGCTAAGCCTTTGAGTCAGTGAGCGCGACGAGAAACAATCACAGGCCAAATGGTTGGGCCCACCACATTTGTAACAGCTTGTAACTGTGCCCAGGTCCTGAGATCCACCCTGTGATGGCTGCACGGCCCTTGTCTAACATTCCTCTGAACAGGACCGCAAGCTTCTTCATTTCTGCCAGATAAACATCAACTGTCTCCCTGGAATGTAACTTGTGTGCCATAAACTCCTTCCATGCAGCAACCAGATCTAGTGCAAATGCTGTGTAGAGGGTGTTTTTGATGCAGCATATGTGCTCCTAGCGAGGCGCATTGAGACCACGCATTCCAGAAGCTTCACACCGCTGAGCTGGCATATCAATTCTGCCTTTTCCACCCGTTCCTGTATTGACTGCTCAGAGCTGCCATCAAACAGTGGAATCTGCTTGGGATCAAATCCTGACGTCATGCCGAAAATAGCTTGTAGAAATGGAACCTTCTTCACTCGTTCCAATGCACTGAGTAACGTCACCTGTTTACCGTCTGTACAGCGAAACTCCCCCACTCCTCCCAGCAACCTGCTTTTATATTACATTCACCCATGTGAATCTTGCGTGACCTTGTAAGATCACAAGACCATTTCTGTTAAATATCACAGGTGCCATCTTGGTTTCTCTTTTTCTGTCCAACGCGCATGACAGACAAACATGTGGTGCTTCACAGGTAGGTCATTTGTATTTTCGTTTCTATTTTCCCCACAAACCGACTTTAACCCTGGCCAGTTTGGCCACGGGTCTCAACTAAAACCAAGAGATAAGTACTACAACTTCACCGGTCTACCACCGGCTAATACTGACTTCTACACCAGACTACTGGTCAAATCTCCAGACAAGGATCAACAAAGCTATCGAAGGTGCTACTACATACACCAGGAGACAGCTTGCCCGAGAGATGAGACGGCTGCAGACAGTCGATATCGCTAACTGGCAGACGACAAATCTGTAACATGTTAGGATCTATAAAGCTGTGAAGCACAGTTGAATAAAGGTCCCATCTAAATGAGATGAAGAACATTTTTAATAACTAGACAACAAATCTTATTCTCTGAGATTGTTATCAAAACCACCCAGCACAAAGAACACATATTGACGTATTTTATCAACAAAATTATTTATGCTAAGTTGTCTTTGAACATTTTTCATTGAAAAGCAAGCTCTTATTCTTCGATATTGTTATCAAAACACCACAAGGAATAACTTCCCCATCTAAATGTAAGAGGAACAACATTTTCATAACAAGTAGACGACAAATCTGCTGTGTTGCTCACCTTAGACTTTTCTTATTGAAAAACAAACTCTTCTCCTTCGATATTTTTATCAAAAACAACACCACAAGTAATAACAATTATTGACATGTTTTATCAACAAAGAAAGACGTGAATCGCCGATAAAGACTATACTGAAATGAATAACCTTAAACAGCAGGGTTAAACTGTTGTTGAACTGAAGAATACTTTATTTTATTTTGCTTTTCTTAAGTTTGTTTTTAAAATAAACGATTGAGTAATCAATCGCTTAAAATTAAAAAATTATATTGTTTGGTTCTTTCTTGCCACCATACGCTTATTCATATGATAATTGTAATTTATTAGAATTGACAAAAAAAAATCAGTAGAAACCATTGTTTTTTAGCTGAAAACTCCAATTATCAACTACAAAATTGTTTTGATAGTGTAGAAGTAAGAGACATTTATCTCACCTGTTTTTGCTCGAAGACAGTGGCAAAAAATTAATAATTACGACAAAGCATATCTTTAAAATTCAACAAATTTTATTCGTTCTATGTTGCAAAAAAGGAAATGCCTAATTTGCCTCTGAAATAGGTTATAGTTTATCTTTAGCAGGAACTGGTAACGGGTATAGCACTGTTCGAAGATGGATCAATTGCAGCTGTTTGAAGGGGGCTGGTATGATGCCTTTTTATGAAAAGATTCAGTTCTCGTCTTGAGTCAACATTACAGAAGTTCATAATGTTCATTTGAAGGAAAAGTCCTTGCTAACAGATCGACAATTCAGACCTTAAAAAGTCTCTCGGAGACTCATAACTTTGCCTAATCACTTAAGCTTAATAAAGTCTCAACGAGATACATATAATAACTTAGACTAATCATTTAGGCTTAAAGTTAAAATTAAGGAGACGAAGGGTAGAAGCACCCAAATGCCTCATATCCATAAAGTTGAGTTCCGTCTTTAATTCTTGCTAGCATGCCTGGAAACTGAAAAAGAAGCATTCAACTTCCTGCCAAGCGCATTGCTCTGCGGTTAAAATGATAACCAATATGATTGGTCTAAACAAAGACAATGGGTGGCCAAATCTGCCAATGAGGCGGTTGCCTATAATTGTAGAATTTTTCGCAGAAACACTGCAGTGTCTGATATTAAACTTCATCCGTAATATAACTTCCAACAAGATGTTCAGTTTCACAAATTATAAGTGGGTAATGTCCAAGATCAGTGCTAGGAAAAATCAAGCTACTGGAGTTATGGAATCAAGATATGAAAAACGAAACCATGTATGTGTTATGAAACAAAAAAATGACTTTTAAACAAACAAAAAAAACACACTTCTGTATTATCAATTAATAAAACAAATATTTTATTAAAAAATTAGTTTTAACACATTTTATGACAAAACAAAAAAACAATATCAAAGAGACTTTCTAATATTCATAATTTATATAATTAAATAAAACTTTATAATATATAATTTTTTTTTGTCATAAAACAAGTGTTAAAACTAAATTAATTTTTTTTAATAAAATGTTTTATTATTTGAGAATACAAAGTTTTTTTGTTTTTTTTTTTCATTAACACAAGAAGTGTTAAAACTAAAGTAATTTTTTTAAATATATGGTTTCGTTTTTTTTTTTGTGTGTGTGTCTTGACTCCGTTCTGTTCTATAATCAATCGGGTAGCTTGATTCCCCCCCCCCAGCACTGATCTTGGACATTACCATTAAGTGAAGGTATAAAATAGTTAACAAAGCACCCCTTCTCCATCTTAAGAATGGCTTTCTAAATAATGTTATTTCAGGATAGTCAGTCTTAACCTGCGATGGTTGGAGGGCTTTGTTAACTAATCTGTACTTTCACTTTATAATTAATAAATAAAAATACAAAACTTGGCAAACCACAACAATAAGTGATCCTAAAACAGGAACTTAGTCTGACTGGGCATTGTTTGCTGTGAATTTTGAGTTAAGGATTCTTTTGGTTTGCCCATTTTCTTTAGACAGCATGGAGGGGGTGGGGCAAGAGGTAACATTTTACCCTTGCACTTTCGTCCGTTAGTTCATATTTTCTTGTCTCTTCATCAAGGCAGAAAAATATAAGGATAGTTTTATATGTGGACCATCTCTGCAGAATGTGTTGCTCTGGATTAAAAAATGCATCTGTGTAGACGGATTTTTTCTTCCTTTGGCTGAGGACTGAACTAACACTAAACTTTATATGATTCGCAAAAAAAGGTATGTAAGGCCTTCAAAAGTGAAGAGTGTAAGGGTCATTGGTCATCCTTAATAGGATACCTACTCTTTCGACTCCTTCATCCAAGTGTTATTGCCTCTATCATCATTTGTCGATCACTTCCACTTCAGCAGTTACTATAAAATCACATTTACTCTATCGCATCCGTTGGACAGCTTTTACTACTAAAAATACTCCCACCCACTCCCATTTTAAATCGGTTTTATTTACAACTAGTAGTTCAGTCTGGCTTTGCTCGGGCTCTATGTACTGTTTATAACTTTATGTGCATATATATATATATATATATATATATATATATTAAAAAGTTTGACTCATGTCCAGGTAACCTACATCCAACATTTCAAGTGTTTAGAGCCAAAATTGGTGGAGGAGGAGTTTGGTAAAATCTGCAGTGATCAAGTCTTTCAACTTTGACCTCTTGGCAGCTAAATTTTCACCCAAAAACTGATTACAAAGCTTTCTGCATGTCTGAATACCCTTTATGTAAAATTTTACATGTTTAGAACTAAAATTGGCTGAATACTATAAACTGCAAAGATAAAAATCTTTTGAACTTTGACCCTTTGGCAACCAAATTTTTGGTCAAAGATTGATTAAAAAGCTTGCCTTATGTCTGAATACACTTTATGTAAAATTTCAAATGTTTAGACCAAAAATTGGCTGAGTAATTTGGTAGAGACCACAGATCAAATTTTTTTAACTTTGATCCCAATTTTGACCCTTTAATATTTGTTTTGGGCTCAAATTAAATTAAAAAGGTTGATCCATGTCTAAGTTACCTACATCTAAAATTTCAAGTGTTTAGACCCAAAATTGGCGGAGTAGTTTTGTAGAGTCTTCAAAGGTCAAAATGTTGAAATTTGACCTCTTGACAGCCAAATTTCTAGCCAAAAACCGATTAAAAATATTTTCCCAAATCTCAGTACTCCTTTTGACAAATCTTGTGTCTGTAAATTGAAAATGCACAGAGTAGTTTGGTAAGGAAATGTACACACACACACGAAATTTTCTAGATATAGATTTCACTGGAACTATCAAAATACACTCAATAAAATCAATGGCAAATAGTAAGATTCTCTCAAACCTTTTTAAGACTAAACTGCCTACTGTTTTCTATTAGGTAATGTCGTTTTTGTGATGTTCCACTTGCATATAAAACACATTTTTTTTGCACCTGATAATTTGTTCAAAATTGCCAACAAGCAGGTCAATCTCTTATGATGCAATGGTGATTAAATGTGAGCAAAAAAAGGTAGTAAAATAAGTAGTGGATGTTTGTTGTATGGCATTCACGCTAGCCAGGTTGAACCAGCTACCGCTGATGGAGGAAGTATCAAGGGAATATTAAATTCACAAGCAGTTCCCCGTCGTTTGTATAGTGCCTGGATCGTGTCTTAAAAAAACAAAAACAATTTGAGGAAGACAAATGCAAAAATAAAAGTAGGAACGTAACATTGCACGGATGCAAGTATGTAAATGCATGCAAAGTGACGTCACTGGTGGGAGAAAAAAAGGGCTATGAAAAAGAACGATCACAAGGGAGACAAGATAATGTTCAAGATCTTGTGAGAGATGTGGAGAACGTTCTAGATCACTTGGATGATGTCACAGCTGTACCAATGAAGAAATATTGTTGCTACAAAGAACAAATGAGTTGGAGTTTTTTTTGTCTTGGTCTTCTTTGTAACTGAAACTACACGTATGTTGGTCCACAGGCATTAAAGGAGGTGATCATATTGGAAGATCTTTATTACCAAAAAAAAAAAATGACACTTTTAATTAGCCAAGAGGCTATTTTAACCAGGGTGAGTCCCAGAAGGCCCCAGAACTATGTCATGTTCAAGCAAGAAAAATACCTGACTTCCTTTTTGTACATGCAAGTTCACAACATGTACCCACATTTTTTTGAATTTCATAATTGTAATTTTTTTTCTATCACCTCTAATCTTAAACTTTAGTGGATGTTTGCAGAATAAAACCCGATCCTGATGAAAATTAAACCCCATGAAATATCTTTGGATGTGTAGTCCAGACCACCATTCTAGCTATGGTGAGAATTGCAAGAAACAACATTTGTTTCTTTTGAGTTTACAGCAAGTCAACGTCGTCAATCATATTCACAAATTTCAACAGTACTGCTTGTGAATCTATACAAGTTGTCATCTCGTTGACAGTGAAATTTTATGCTATCAGTTCAAAAGGGAATACAATATTTAGGGATAGGAAAACCTCTTTGCATTTCAAAGCCAAATTCTCTCATCAGAAGAGGTGAGTAAAGACACATTATACAGAGAAGAAATTTTTTAAGATAGGAAAAACAAGAAAAAGCTATAAAGGGCTATAGTAGCATGGGTTGCTTCTTATTGATTTAGGCCTGTTCCCCCCCCCCCCCCGGATAAGATTGTAATTCCAAATCGATCCTGAACTAATCCAATTGCCAAATTCCGTTTGATTCAGGAACTGGATGGATAACTTTCAGATTACAATCCAATTGTTATCCAATGTAATCCAGTGATATCACTCAAAGACAAAATTTTCATTGATCCTGTGTGACATCACAACCAAAACGAAAACAGCTGTCCAGACAGAATTATCAGGGATCCGATGAACTGAAATATCTTGAAGTAGAAGCATTGCAGTACAGTACAAAATATGATAATCTCCAAAAATAAAAGCAAAACCAGACAAAAACTAAATTGTGCAACTGGTAAAACCAAACAGGAAAACCATGTAAAAAAAAAAAAAAAAAAAAAAAAATTTTTGTTAATAGATAAAATTTCAATCACTTATTTGCACCATATTTTACAAAATGTGAGGTCAGTAGCTCTCTAAATGATTTAAGCATTGGTTATAGGAGGGAAATTATAATTTTTCACAAACTTTAGGATTGTTTTTGAAAATGTCATAAATTGCTATAACTATTTCAGGAAACTGAATTTAAAAATAAAAAACTTTTGACTCCTAAAAATTTCTTATCTAAAATGTGTCTGACATTATTTTCCATCTTGTCTCTCCTAACTCCCATTTCCACATTCATCTGTTTATTTTTTAATACCTCTTAACCCCTTCTAAGAGTTTCATCGTTGAACAACCTAAAAAATCGCCCACATAACAAAACTACCTAAGTTACCCATTTTAACATATTACAATAATAAAAATATTTTGCAAATATCTTTAAAAAAATTGTTTTTTTTTTTTTTTTCATTAAATTTTGCACAAAATCAGTAAAAAAAAATTATGATTGGAAATGTAAGCAGAAGTCAGGACATGGAGAAAACCTTGTACTTTACTGTTTTATTTTTTTTGTTTGTTTTTTACAGGCTTTTATAAACCCACTTAATCCAGTCCAGATATTTAATGCTGGTGCTGAAGAGGAAAAATCAGAAATTGCTCGTTTGGTAAGAATGTTTAAAAATTCTTTAAATATTTTAAATTATTGCATTTTTATTCGTCATGTCCATTAATAAAGAAGAATGCAGCTTGCTTGTAAATTAAAATGGAAAAATACAAATGAAGTAGGTTTTCTAAAGAAAAAGTGATCGATCATAGTTGAAGGCAACATGAAGACTTCCTTTTCATTGATTATTACATTGAGATGTAAGAGAGGGTTTCACTCCTTTTTCTAGGATTACTCCACTTACCCTTGATTCTAATCTTATAATGCTGAGTGTTTGGCAAGGGAGACTATAGTACCATTTTATTTATTTATTTTATTTTTTTTTCCAGTTTAGTATTACTCTGTCGAGGACTGAACTCTGGTCTTCCAGATCATTAGCAAATGCTAAATCATTATGCCAAATCCTTGTAAAAATCAGATATGAAAAAATAGCTTTTCTTTTTAATTATGCAAATCATTTGGGGGGGGGGGCGTAGATTTAAAATAAAATAAAAAGACAGGGCATTAGTTACTATCTTTTCAGGTTAAGCTGAAGACTGATTGATAACTGCAAAGCACTGGAATATTAGAAGAAAATCACCTGTATCATGATTCATACCAGATTAAAAAATTTGGAAATCTTAGCTTTATCTCATTTCTCCTTGCATACAATAATCTGAAGAATTGCAATGGGGATGTGGAAGCAATGGCTAGCAAGAAGAATCATAGATTGGCAGCATAAGAAAATTCAGGTTTGTATTACTGTACACATATTCGAAAAAAGTTGTCAAAAAACAAATATGTAACAAATGTTATCAAAGACAAGATAAGTTACTTTTCTCCCTAACGGGATAATTTTTTGTGTTTTTATTTAATGTAACATGTTTATTCAGCTCGAAAACCATACTGTGTTTACTGATGTATTGGAAAATTCAAAATGGCGCCCGACTCTCTTGTTAACACGGTAAGTTTGGGAAAGGTGCTATAAATATAAAACTAGACAAAATACTGTTAGAAACTTGCTCAATATATGTTACCGTGACATAGGTTGACATATATTCGGTGGGTTTTTAATAGTATTTTGTTTGGTTTATTATTTGTAACACCTTTTCCCAAACTTACCGTGTTAACGAGAGTTGGGCGCCATCTTGAATTTTCCAATACATTGATAAACACAGTGTGGTTTTCGAGCTGAATAAACATGTTACATTAAATAAAAACACAAAAAATTATCCTGTTAGGTAGAAAAGTAACTTATCTTGCCTTTGATAACATTTATTTGTTATATATTTGTTTTTTGACAACTTTTTCGAATCTGTACAGTAAAACAAACCCGAAAATTCTTTGAGAAACTGCAGAAAAAGATGTAAGATCTAGACAAGGTAATGCAAACTTTGGCAAAAGAATGGGTGCCAGAGTAACAGTTAGGAAGAAAGCGCTGAATGAGGAGCTTCGGTACCCCTCATGCAAGTGTTGCAAGGGCCAATTACTCCTTGCCAAGATGTTGGAGAACTGCCTTACGAAAACCCAGAAGCTCTTTAATAGAATCAAACACCCAGTCAAACCAGGGATGCTCTGATTTTTCTCAAGACTGATTAAAGAACAACAGGTATCTAGCATACTGTCTGCACAAAACCTCTCACGTGAAAACCAAGTTCCTTCAAACTAGTGTTTCTAAAAAAGGCCACATCATATCAGTCAAGAATGTGGGGCAGCAGATGAAGGCCCTAAATATGCCAAATAATTTATTTAAAAAAAAACTTGTAAAAGATGTTTTAATATTTGAAAGATTTTTTTTCTCTATCTCACTTTCTTCCTCCAAACAGTTAAGTAAAATAATGAAGTGTGATTTTCTTTGTAGTCTTGTTTTGCCGGCGCCATCACAATTGGTGATCTCATCAAGAGTACTCTTGGACCAAAAGGGATGGTAAGTAATATGCTCGCTTTTCTTTTCAATGTGTATGAAACAAGTAGTTTTTTGAAAACGAAAATGTATTGAGACAATTGTCTGGATAGGAATTTGAAATGATAAAAACAGTCTGCATGTTGTATTTTGTAAAGATGTGATTTTGTTTCATATGGTCATTTTTTTACATAATCTTTGTTAATATTAATGGCAGATCATTGCTAAAATTTAGGATCAAAATATAAAACAATCTTTGATTGTGTACTTTGGGTGGGAAGAAAAAAAAATAACTTTGCACATCACATAAAAACATACAGGCCTTTGGGGGGGGGGGCTTAAATATCTTCAGTATGATTATTATTTTTTTTTTTTTTTTAATTTTGTATAAAAACTTTCAAAAATTGTAATAAAATTAAACAAGTAAATCTTTAAAAATGAAATAGTTTCATATCGCCATTATTTTAAGAAATGTGTTTAGCCTGTTCTTGATCTGCCAGTCATATGGGACATCTGATCTAATTGATAAAAGAATAAAACTCTCTTTCCCTTTGTTCTGTTTTAATTTTAATAAGAGAATATTTTTGTGTCTACATTAAAAGTAAAAAAAATCTTGATTAAATTTGCTTACATGATTATTGAAACGAACGTGATGCATGCACGTTCATTTTTATTATATAAATAACATTGAGAATGTATAAATTCTGAAATGCTTGTTTTTGACTGAAACTTAAAATTATATCTCCACATTATTTAATTTCTAATGTTATATATTTTTAATTTGCGAGCACATTTGTTCATATAAATTTAAAAAAAAGTTTTATTACAAAATCTTATGAAGAAATTTAATATACAAGATTTTTATTTAAACTAATTAACTTTCCTAATTTTCTTTTAAGGATAAAATCTTATTAAAACAAGGCCGTATGGAATCCATTGAAGTTACTAATGATGGTGCTACAATTTTGAAATCATTGGGTGTTGACAATCCAGCTGCAAAAGTATTAGTTGGTATGTATAGATTGTTGTTCATTTTTGCTGTTCATCTCAAAATCCATGCCCCACCCTCTTCCTTAAGAAAATTCTAACATTTTAGAATTTAAATGACAGGAAAGCTTATTTGATTTCTTTAGCTTATTTTTTTATAAGATCTTCTAAAGTCATTTGTCCATTTTGTTTCCATTTTTCTTTTCCAATCCAATTTTATTAAATTTTCCTAGTGTGAATGTGATATGTGCTGGGGAATATATATACACAAAGTATAGAGTATGTATCATGGTGACTGTAGGGAGGCATGGAAGGTCCCAATCAATGGGTTACATGCTATCATTTTAGTACTGGGGAAAATCTTTACTGTTCATTTGATCTCTTTATGAGGATATATAGACATACTTTTCAGACTGATATGAGAATAGGTATGTCGCGCACGCACAAACATTCATCAATAACACACTGGCTATTTACTCTTGTTGTGGTTTCTCATTTATTCAACAGGTGGCATCTCTTACTTCCTGTTCCACATTCTCTATTCACTTCCGTTCTCTATCTCTCTCTTTAGCTCGAATCGTTGATGTAGCTAGATGTATATTCCGTTCATTTCGACAGGTGTAACCTTCGTAAGACGACTCCTGTATACATTCACAAACTTATGTGAACGCAGGAGACACGCACACACAATGAACTTATCGAAACTCTTCCTGTTCATACATATACATGCAACAAACATTACAAGTTAAAAGGCATGCTTATGCGTGTACTCACACACTCGTGTGTACACCAAACACATTTTCTTGTTGTTTTTACCTTGTTTGTTTAATATAATATATTCTTTGTATATACTGTAACTCGGCTTTAACGTCCTCCATTTTAATGTCTCTCCTTTAAATGCGCCTCTCCTTAATGTTTCTTTTTATATGGAGTCATAGGAACATGTATATTTGGCGTGTACAAGTTCGGTGACAAATATCTCTCTCCTCAACATGCTTATCACCTTCTACTAACAGCCTACGCTACAGCAAAATCACCAGATTTAACCTTTTGTGATTTTTTTTTTTTTTTTTTTTTTTTTTTTTTCCCCCAACATCAGCTACAAAGTGTTGAAGATTTAAAGAAAAAAGTTGGAAAATTTTATAATGTTTAGTTTGAATGAACTCTGTATATACAAATATGAGCATATACTCCTACCTAACTTTTTTTCATTCATTTTTGTATGCCCCATCCAGTGTTAACTATTCGTACTAACTCTACATTCCAACAAGAAGCTATGAATGCCTTTAATGTGATGAAATTTCAAATGTTTTTAATTTCAAAATTGTTTGTAATACAAATCTAACGATCAGGATTTCACAATAAATTTAATGAAGGAATACCTGAAAATTCTGAAAAGAATTTTCAGGGAGTCATGTGTGGTCCTCTGGATTTCAAATGGAATAACCGATCTGCATGTTTATTCTTATAGCAAAGTCATAGATTTAAATTTAGAAGTGTGTTCAAAGATATTTTTCAACTGCTCCCTCTGCACTTTTCTTTTTTTTTTTAAATTAAATTTTCTCTTTTTAGTTTGGATTAATTTTAAGCTTTGTTCATATGTCATTCTAGTACA
This sequence comes from Euprymna scolopes, assembly GCF_053919585.1. NCBI lineage: Eukaryota > Metazoa > Mollusca > Cephalopoda > Sepiida > Sepiolidae > Euprymna > Euprymna scolopes. The sequence goes on from NC_136498.1 coordinate 73,790,724, forward strand.
TTATTTTTCTTTCATACTATTTTGTTAAAAGATCTTGATGAATGAAAAAAAAATAGAAATGAAAAAGACTTTTGTACAGTATCTTTTTTGGCAGTAATCCATTTTAAAAAATGTTTTATCCAAAAAGATATTTTGGAAAAAGGACAAAGGGTTATCTGAAATATTAAAAATTATATCGACACCTATAAATTACATGGTAAAATGCTTTCCAGATATATATAAATATATACACATAATGCCATAATTAGGTTGACACACTGGTTCTCATTAAGTGATGTAGATGTAAATGTGTCACTCGGTAGAAAAAATACATGAAATGTAATTGAAAATAAAAATCAAATGCATTCAAAATTTGTGAACAATTTGTCAGCTTTAGCAAAAAGTATTTTTGATATTTAAATAAGTGGGCAAAAAATACTTGATACTTTTCCAAATGTCATGTTTTCTATTTAAATAATATCACTTGTTTTAAATGAAATTTATTTTGTCTGTTTGTCGTAATTCTTGTAAAGCTTCACACCTCATTTACATAAGTTTACATATTTAAAAATAATTTGATGTTCGAAATCTATGCCATAAGATTTTTAAAAGCCAATAATTATGAACCACTAACTATAAATATTTGTGTCAAACACCCTCTTGATAAAAAAAACAAAAAATTCTACCTCTAACATCAAGTATGAATGGCTAGCATCCTCCTCCTAAAACTCGGTAAGCTACATGTAAGCGTCTAAAAATTTAAAAAAAAAAAAAAAAAAAAAAAACAGCAAAAAAACAAATCTTTCCTTAAAGAAAAGTGCACATGATTTATCTTCCATAAAAAATTGATCTACTGTCCTAAAACACTAGAATGGTCTCAAAATTAAATTTGTGAAACCAACCCCACTCTAAATTCTAAAAAATTTTTTTTTTTTTTTTTTTTTTATCGTTTTCAGGATGTTTACACATAATTTCCCTTATCCCTATCATTAACCCAAAATCAGAGTTGCAACTTCCTCACTCTCTTATAATTGCACAAAGACCCTCTTAAAACCACACCATAATCGTCTTTAGGAAAAAAAAAAAAAAAAAAAAAAAAAAAAAAAACGCTCAGGATTTATCTCCCATAGAAAAAAAATGCTAGCATGACTCTAAATGGGGAATCATTTTACATTAAATTCTAAAATAATTTTTGTTTATCTTTCATTCAAGTTGTTCACATGTAATTGTCTACAAAAGTAGAATCACATATTTTGGAGAGGTGGTTAAATCGGGGTTAACAGAATGTATTAATCTACAATAATTCCAAAGAAATATTGCAGTATATTCATTTTTAAACAGTCCTAGATTTAGATTTTAGTTTTTTTGTATATAAAATGCATTACAATTCAGCTTTGAATTCACTAACTTTTCTTTTAATGGATACATGGCATTTTTAAGGAATTGTAGCATATTTATGTGCATTTACTACAGATTATTTGGAAACCATTAATTTCTGAAGATTTGCAGTAGCATATTCTGATTCTTCGCACAAAAATACACTTATATGACAAATTTCATTGCTTAATCTTCTGTTTTAACAAAGATATAGCATGTTTACTGAAAAAGTAGTGTAAAAAAATGTGATGAAATGCATATGATCTTAAAGAGGGAAAAATATCCAAACGTGCAAGGCACAAAAATAGTCATAACTTGCTTAATTTTAATTGGATTTAAAAAATTTAAAAACATTCTTTCTTCGCTCATCAAGTTCTTTCTAATATGTTTAGGCATTTCAATTTTTTCATGTGTATTGCTAATTTGAAAAACTGGAAAGGAATTTAAAGTTTTAAGAAATCCAAAACAAAAGAAAGTCATTTTGCATGGATCAAATGAAGAAATTACAATAACAAAATTGTTTATTAGATTAATTTAATAGTTAACTTAATTTTAAATAAGTATTAATTACCCCCCCCCCTTTTTTTTTTAGTGCCCCATATAAGATATAAATATATCAATAACATGAAAAAAATCAACTTCTAGAGTCGGAACAGATTCAATCCAAACAAGTAGATCTTGCTCAAATATAGAGCTCAATATCCTTTCAAATAGAGCTGTAATTAAGAGGCAGTTCTTGTCCAGAATTTCCTCTATATTAAGACAAAAAATAAAGAAAAGTTTCTATGATGTACATATCCATAATAGAAAGAAAATATTGTATACTAAAATCATATAAATTGATCAAGTATTATTTTTAAATAAAAATAAAATTTTATGAGCAACGGAGAAGTGATTGTCTTGCATGTCATTTTGAAAACACTCATGAAATAAAGAAGATAACTCAACAATAATTCAAACTTGCAAGATTTTTATTATAATGCCTACGAATTCTCATTAATCACTTAAAAATGATTTTCTTTATAAAACTTGATCGAGTTACATAATTTTTGAAACATGATATTTTTGTTTTGTCACAAGTGCATATATCATTCAGATTTTTTTCTTATTTTTGTTTTTTAATATGGAGGTAATTCTAACAAGAATTATTTTAATATGGAGGTAATTCTAACAAGAATTATTTTAATATGGAGGTAATTCTAACAAGAATTATTTTAATATGGAGGTAATTCTAACAAGAATTATTTTAATATGGAGGTAATTCTAACAAGAATTATTTTAATATGGAGGTAATTCTAACAAGAATTATTTTAATATGGAGGTAATTCTAACAAGAATTATTTTAATATGGAGGTAATTCTAACAAGAATTATTTTAATATGGAGGTAATTCTAACCAGAACCAAAGGGCTTATCTTAACATTTTACAGTTTTAGGGTAAATCTGATCATCAGAAGTTCTTCTATTGCACATCTCTGAACTCACATTAAAATTTACAGATGTCAGATAAAAATATTTTTCTGAAATCCGGTTTACTATGAAACTTGTAAAAAGTTAAAATAAACATTTTTATCGTTTGTATATAGGACATATTTTAATTGTGTCCAGCAGGATGTTATATGCCCTTTAGAAATTTTTAAATAGTAATCGAAACCTTTTTAATCTTAATTATAATTTTATTTTTGTTTTCTATTTTCTAGATATTTCTAAAGTTCAAGATGACGAAGTTGGTGATGGAACCACATCAGTTGTTGTTTTGGCATGTGAATTATTGAAGGTACAAATGCTACAATTAAATGGATTTATAATTTTTTTTTTTATATCAATTTCGTAAAAATATTATTTTATTACCTGTTTACTAGTTTTTGCCGTTATTTATAATAAATACTACTAAGCGTGTTTTATAAAATTCATACTGTTTTGTCTTTTTTTTAATTATATAATATTAAGTGATTTGAAATATGACTTGTAACTTTGTATTTGAACTTCTAAATATTTGAACTTATATTTAAATAAAAAAAAATAAAATTGTCATGTGAATTTAAAATAAAAACTTTCACTAAAAGCTATAATACTTAGTGATAGGATATCCAAAAATAATTAAAATAAAACTGATAAAATACTGCTTTAAAAAACTAATTACAGAAGTTATTAAAGAATAAAATATGCCAATAAAAAACAAAATGGCATGAAATGAAGTAGATTGAATGCAACATTATTTAAAATACAAATGACTGAATCTTTTTTTTTTTTTTTTTTTGTTACATTGGGAAGATACGTGCATTTTGGTATTAAAAAAAACAAAGTTTTATTTATCTTTGTTTTATGCATTTATTAAATTGAAAACAAAAAAGTAAAACTAAAAACTATCAATAGATTAATTTTGTTTTTTAATGTTTGAATAAGGATTACAAAATTAAAACAAATATGGATTATTTGAATACAAACTACTGTTCTCATCTTATTATTTTCATAAATGTTTTGGCTGATGTAACTTGGCATAACAAATAAAATACTAGGTAAAACTTTTTTGTAATTGACACTCTTCTGTAAGTTAGTTTCATTTAATGTTAAGATATCCAGGGGTTTACTAGGAGGAAAGAATCTACATCATCTAGATTATTTTCTAAGCCCACAGATATTTTTGAACATGAGCATCAAGGGAGGAGCTAAATTGGTTTCGTTTGAGTAGTTGTTTGGTCATGATTTTTGTTTGGGTATCATTATCTATGATAGTTTCAGTTTGGGGGTGGAGTGTTGGGAAAAATGAGTTAGTTTTGATGCCAAATATGAACACACACAATAGACTCTTAGCAGAATCTTATCTAGATGGTTGTGGCCTCAAGAGTATCTTCTTTCAATAGAACCACCATTTGCCCATGCTTGGAGTATTGTTGTCACATCTGGTTAGGGCATCCACCAGTCTTGGACAGGTACCAAAAAAAAAAAAGTCTCAAATCTAATAAGTCTTGCACTGTCAACTAAGCTCCAACCCATTGCCACAGTGTTGCATGGATTTGCCCGTTTTACAAATATTTTAATGAAATGTGCAGTGATGAACTCTCTGCACTTGTATCCCCCACCATCGAAGTACACACCCAAAATTGAGAATTTTGGCTACAAAATCCCACCCCCTTACTATAGAGGTCCCTAGATGCTGGAAAGCCTTCTACTTTAATAGTTTCTTCCCTCAGATTCCTAGACATAGGACCCCGCTCGCGTTACCTGCTTCTCTAATTATTAACCTATAGAAGTTTAAAATTTAATGTAAACCAATATCTCACTAATCTTACATAGTTCTCTGTAAATATGGTCCGAAATAGTAGTCCCTTATGTCCAAATGGCAATATGCCTTTTTTTGGGATGCACATGTGTAAAAAAATAAAAAAAAAAATAAAATAATAATAATTTTGTTCAAAATTCTGTGTAAATTCCTGAGTTTGACAAGTTACATTGGTTAAAACGTTGTGAAAATAACACTCAAGAAGAGAATAGTAGTCAGAATAATCCAAATTATCAATCCTCATTTCAAAAATTCATAAACAAAATATAAATATATTAGTTTTTTTATGCTTTTGATCAATAAAGTTTTAATTGGGTGTGGACGACATCATCTAGACTCAAGACTACATAAGCCCATAAAATTGGAAGAATTATCTTAAATAAAATAGAGAAGAATTGGAAATAACAAGGTTTGATTTCTAGATATGTTTATATTTTCAATCTCTTTAAAGGAAGCAGAGAATCTTGTCCGAATGAAAATTCATCCACAAACCATCATTGCTGGTTGGAGAAAAGCAGTAGCTGTAGCTCGTGAAGCTTTAGAAAAATCTGCCGTTGATAATGGGTGAGTCGTATTTCTCTATAAAAATGCTTCTACTTTCTACTTTTCTGCTTGCTAGATCTACATAACATGGTATTTATTAAACTTTGGAAATCTTTTAGTTTAGTAAAGAATGTCATGTTCACTTTAAAAAAAAAAATTTGAGGGGAAAAGTATTGCATTGTTAAAATAATGGCTTATAATACAAAAATTTATTCAAAAATAACTATTCAATCATTGCTAATGTCCTGCAATGCTTTAATTTTGATCAACGTAACCCTCCTGGTTTGAATCCAAAAATTTGGAACAGACTTCTTAAACTTCACTGAAATACTCAAATTGAGAACAATTCATAAATTGGTGCATTGATCAGAATAAATCATAGTCAGGTGGAGCAATGGTTGTGACTCTGGGCTGAATGCCTCAAAACTTCTACACCATCCAATTATTTTAATGCAAACGTTTTTTTATCAACCTAATATATGAAAATATAGATCAAATTCTCTAAATATTTCCCTGGTGCTACCAGATCAGACTCTCTGAAAATACTGGGCTTCCTGACCTAAAATGCATCAAACGTTAATATTTTTTCCTTTCCAAAACTCAATCATGTTCTGTAGTCAAAAACAAAAATTTTGCTCTACGAAACAACCAAACTCGATGAATAAATATTTTAAGATATAAAGAGCTTGAAGCATAAAAACTTTTTTCAAAATTACTTGATTGAATAATCCGAAAAGTGTTGATATGCCATAAAACAAACCAAATTTTTTCAATCTAAATCATCATTTCTGAATTCATCTCATTTATTATGATGAATAGCATAATAGCTGTTCGCAAGCTTAATTTAATTTAATCGTGACCAATGCATTTTGGAGGTTCAATGCTTATTATCTGTACTCCTATAAATTTTTTTTTTTTTGTATTGATACTTGATATTAATATTAAAACCCCTTTTTTTTAATTTATTTCAAAAGAAAATACACTTTATTATATATGGGTCATGGAATTGCATTTATCTGCAAAAGATCTAGCTATATTGCATATTCTTTTAAACTTTCATTTTAATTAATTCCCTATTAGTTTTTTACGGTTTTCTTATGGGATGATCATCTTAACTATCACATGTAATTATATTCATGCAGATATTCTATATTATTTATACTTGCGTATAATGTTTAAAATGGTAGGAAACGGATATGAAGAGAATATTTCAAAAAGTGGGGGATCACCTTTACATATTAATTTAATGTAAAATGAACATAGCTCGGGCATTAACATCAAAGGAAAAAGTAAATCATAAACTAAACATTTTGGTTTCGATTCTTGGTGGTAATGCACGAGCCTTTTTTATTTTTTTTATAAACTTTTTCAATCATTACTATATATTGGGTCCAATATAATATGATAATAAATACAAAATCTGCAGTAATCAAAATATCATATTTAAGCGGATTTTACGGCTGGGCAATCTGCTAGTGTTGTATAAGCATGTTTTTAAATTCCTCATGATTCATCCAGCATGAAAAATTTGATATCATTTTATTTAATCATTTTGGAGCTTATAAGTGTTTGTTTTAGCAGCACTAGCATGAGTGTTTTACTCCCCCTCCTCCATAAATGATATGCTGGCACCTCAAGGATGCTTCATACTAAATTTTGATGTCAAGTAGTTTTGGAACCTATAAGCGAACAATAGGAAAATGCTGAATTATAAATTTCTTATGTATTTCTGATTCAAAGTTGAACTTAGTCATGGTTCTCATATTTATATTGAAAAAAAAAAACAATTTGTTTAATTATCTTAAATGTGCATCTTCAGTAATATCTGAAATTTGAGAATTACATTCCCTTACAATTCATTATGAAATAGTTTGTGCACAAGAATGAATATTTGTTTAGTGATGAAAATCCCATTTTCAAATTGAAGTGTGACTGACAAAATAACCCAGAAAAGCATTACTCATCAGTTGTGTGCATCTTAATATCTGTTTTATATTTTGATTATAGCTTGGTTTATTTAAAAAAAATTGTTTTTTTTTTAAAATCAGAAATGATCCTGAAAAGTTCAGCCAAGACCTTAAAAACATTGCCCAAACAACTCTAGGTTCAAAGATTCTTGTTCAGCATCGTGAACAATTCTCTAATCTTGCTGTAGACGCCATCCTCAAATTGAAGGTATGTATATTGAGCTTTTTATTGTACAGACATCGATATTAAAAGCCCATTTCTCTATTATAAAAATAAAATCAACTTCCTAATATATTCAGGAATACAGTTGCTAGATCTGAAAATCTGAGGGTGGGTAATAAGGACTATATTTAGTTTTATGTAAAGAGGGTTGAAGGGGGTTGTTACAATTAAGATACCTTCAATTTTTGTGAAATTCTTTAAATTTCAGTTTCTTCAGAGTATTTTAATCCTTTGGACCCTAACCCAATTAAGCAATAATTAGCCAAAAAACAATAGGTGATTAGCAAAAATTATTTGATAACGTATTATTAGGTCAAAATATTAGCTGCGTAGTCTTTTTAGCTATGTTGGTAGGGCCGGTATATTAGCCGTGTAGGGGTTAGAAAAGTGAAATGAGTTTTAGGGGGATAACTTTGGATAATTCAATAGTATTCCTCATCTTTCAGTTCATTAACCCTTATCTTCAAGAGGCTATTGTCCCTGATAAGTGGTTACTCAGTAATAAAAAAAATAAATTTAACTAATGAATAAAGAAAGATGTTTAAATACTAATGTTATTTCTGTCATGACATTCAGTTCAACATCCATTTTAGATGCTGGCATTTTTTGAACGGTTTTTAAAAAAATTTACTTCCAAACTAACTTTAGTCAGGTTTTTGGCCCTCGTTTTCTCAAATCTATTCGTATCACCTCCTCCCATGTTTTTCTTGATCTTCTCTGAAATGATCCTACTATTGCAATAACTTTACATCTACTGACTCTAGAACTCTTAGCCATTCATTCAACCATAGCACATACCAACAAAGTTCTGCACACAGTCCCTATACTCTCTATATTGAATATTTCAGGTGTTCAAGTGGAACTTATTTTGCATTCAAAGTTTCCTTCAACTTATGACATTTTGTTTTTATAGTATACTATCAAATAAATGTATAAGAATTCAATGAAATTTGTAAAAAAAAAAAAACTTGTACTAACTTGTGATTTTGTGTAATTTCTGTGTTTTTTGAGGTTGTTTAAAAATGGCCTCATCTTCTGACAATATTTGATTTTGTTTTTGTTTCCATTTATTTAGGGCAATGCTGACATAAGTGCCATCCAAATCATCAAAAAATTGGGTGGTGGAATGGCTGATTCTTATTTAGACCAAGGTATGAGTTGCTTTTATTTTTTAATAACGGAAATGTTTAAATAGTTTTAAAAGAAATATAATAATATTTGTATTGGGGGAAATGAAAGAGAAATTTTTGTGTGTGAAAATTAAATAATTCAGACACCATTTAAACTTTTGCTTTTCTATAAATATATTGATATATCTACCTATGATTAATATGATCCTGCTTGAATCAATAAAAATAGTCTATTATATAAAGGGCAAATCTTTGTGTATGTCCGCTAAAAACTTTCATCAACCACATCGAAGCGGCACAAACCTCATACTGTTAGAAAGAGTGATCTCTTGGACACGGTATTGAGAAATTAGAAAAAAATTGTCAATTATTTCATGTAGAAACGTTTTGTTTGAAAAGGGGTTCATGTAAAACTCATGATTTCAACGCTGTTTGTAAATCACGCATGCGCCAATGGTGAATTCGTTTTTTCGTTTTTAAAAAGCTAAATTTGTGACATACTATGTGTGTGTCATGATCTGGTCGATAATGTGTTCGTTTATGAACTTAACTTTTGCAAGTTCGCATCCACCATACTGCTTTTTTTTTTTTTGCTTACAAAAGTTTGCTTTCAGTTTCACATGCAAGTCTTGTTTTTTGCTTTTTTATTTAACTGTATTTTATGCTTCATTCTCTTCTGACTTTAATGGTCCTCTCAGTCGAGAAAGGGCACAAGTATGATATCTAATCTCATTTTTTCTTTCTTTCAGGTTATCTTCTTGATAAAAAGATTGGTGTTAATCAACCAAAAAGAATAGAGAATTGTAAGATTTTAGTTGCAAACACACCAATGGATGCGGATAAAATCAAGGTTAGTTTCTTTTGGTGCATTAACTTCAAATTTATCATTTCAAATCTGAGGAATATTAAGGCTACCATAAAATTTTTAATTTTGTTACAAATTTTAGATATTTTAGTTTTCTATTGGTGTTATCTGTTTTAAAAATGTTATGTCAATTCTCCATATATTCTACAGTAGACCTAATGGAGTTAAAAATTTATTGGTATATCCTTATAGTGGGATCATAAAAAAGCTAGGTATCTCTTGTAAACAATCCTCAATTCTAATTTTGTTATACAGATAATTAAAATAATTCTCTGTATATTCTGTGCTCTCAACTAGTTTTAAATACTTATTTTCTGTTTGAATGTCCATACAAGGAAAAACAAAGTAAATGATCATCTGCAAATTCAGGTGAACAGAAAAGCAGTAAATGAGGAAAGTATGGGACATAAAAAGCAACAAAACTACCAAAATGTTAGAAAAGATTTTCTAAATAAAGAGTAACAACTGGGAGCGAGTTGAAGTGAACGTTAAAAAATATTTCATTGACAATTATTTTTATGATAAGAAGAGCATATTTAAATTGTTACAACTTTCAATAAATAAAACTTGATTTATTGTAACAGTTTTAATCATTTTACAATAGTCTCTGACTATAAAAATAATTTCCAGCAAAATATTCTTTCAGTAAATTTGATTGTAACAATTAAATCCATATTGAAATAAAAACTAATGCAGGCATAAGCTTTTAAACTTTGTCAACACTTCAAAATTCAGTTTTGGAACAATTAATTTTAAAATGGATAGACTAAATTATTTATTTGGCTCTTTGTCTAGGATTCACCCATATTTAAAAACAAAAATAAAGAAAAATTTGTATAATGTATGTACTCGTTATGGAATGGAAATATATTTAAAAAATGATGTAAATTGATCAAGTTTTATTTTTAAATAAAAAAATTACAAATTTTATGATCATTCAAAAAGTGACCATGTCGCCATTTTTAAAAACACTCAACAAAGGGAAATAACTCGTCAGATTTTTGTAATATTTATGAATTCCCATTAATCTCTTGAAAATAATTTTTATAAAACCTATCTGCTCAATTTATGTAATTTTTGGAATGTGATATTTTCATTGCATCATGAGTACAGGTATTTTTGTTTTTTAATATAGAGGAAAATTTTGACAAAAACCATTTATTTTAACAACATAAGTTAATTTTTAATTACCTTTGTATTTTCAGATTATCTCATTTTTAAGAAATAGTTCTAGAACTAACATATAAACATTAATAAGCATATTATTATACAAATCTACATAATTTTTCTTTTTTTAGGATTATTTGATTGAAAAATTTTTTAATCTTTTTTCTTTTAAGGTATTTGGTTCTCGAGTAAAGGTAGATGCCCTCTCTAAAGTAGCCGATCTTGAAGTTGCAGAAAGAGAAAAGATGAAGGATAAAGTGAACAAAATTTTGAAACATGGCTGTAATGTCTTTATCAATAGGTATGTATAGATTGTATTATATATTAATGGGGTGGGAAGAGGCTGACCCATTGAGTTTGATTGAATTTGTTTGAATCAGTAAAAATGAAGTTTGCAAAATCAATTAAATTTACAAGAAAAAATCCCAACTGAAGTTTTTTTACTGCTTGCTAAATATCTTTCTCGCTTTTCTTCTGTATCTACTGGTTAAATACTATTACTGCTTGTGATATTTCCTTCTGTTTACGATGGATAATTCAAATCTATGATTGGCTAACCTTAAAGTAAAGAGTGATGGAGGTGAGTGTGATAGAAACCATATAAAATCAGATTGGTCGATTAAACAACAAACAGTGAAGAGAGTAAGAATGATAGACAGAAATGTCAATGAGTTACAAATAACAGGTAATTAGAAAAATTAAAATGGAATTTCTATCAAACATAACTCAATTTCAAAGCTAAACTATTTTAGCATGAATTTATGATTGAAAAAAAAAATATGAAGAACGCCTTATGGAAATGTTGAAATGTGTAAGAATAGATAATTTACAGCAGCCAGTGTAGTATGACCTTCTGTGCGAATAGGCGATCTTTTGTGTTTTAGTATCACTTATCTATGCTTGTATGAAGCATTATACACTTATTGGAAACTATGACTCTAACCTGAACTCGGCTTCTATTTTTCTGCTGATGAACCCACTCAGATGCTGAGGTTCATGTATAAAAAAAATGGTTTATTATAAAAGGAAGAATCACAGAAAATATCAGAAAGAGGTTACTTTCATACATGTGAGAGAGAAAGATGGATAGAAAGCTCATCCTGCTACTCCTAGTTATATTGTGTATCATGGCACTGTCAGGCATGCCTTGTGGAGTAAGAGCCAGAAAATCTTCATCTGGAAGTCGCATGGTTTCATCAATTTCTGTCTTGTGTCACTTCTAACCTTTAAAGCATCATTTAAACTTTTTGATTCAAACAATGCAGTCTCTTTAAATAACATTTGAGGATGATGAGAATGAAACAGAAACATCAGATACAGATTTCAAAACTTTACTAGAATAACGGGAATTGTTTGGTGAATCTTGAAACAATTTTGACGTTAAAAATGTTTATAATTGCAAGTTGTCCTCACCTGATCATATTTGTATTTTAAATTGTGATTAAAAAAAAAAAATAAATAAAATAATAAAATTAATATAAATTTTTCTTAATAGACTACCCAATATTTTTTTTTTAATTGTCATTAGAGCCATTTCATTGGTGAAGAGTAATATAAAACAATGTTTTGGTTTTTATGTGGAATTCTGTATTTTTATATTTTAGCATATAGGAGATATAAGTGAAGGTTTGGAATTGAAAGAGCAAAGAAGCTGAAGAAATAAAACTTGAAGATTAAGTAGATCTTCATTCAGTCAATTAGTACAAAAGATTAATATTATAACAAATATCAATCAATACATGGTGTGAACTAAAAAAATTTTTTTTTTTTTTTTTTTACATAGGCATCACCATTTATCAAAGCCAAGAGGCCACTCAAGGATAAAGGTTAAAGAGTGTACAGTAGACATTGAACAATATAGTAATCATTAGTAATGAAAATTTGGTAAATTTGATAACTTATATAGAACGGCTCATCAAGAACTTATTTACGTTAGACTTGAACACAACCATATTGTAGTCAGCAGGAAAACGGAAGACAATTCTACAGGCGTGCAGTTCTAAGAAAGAAGCTTTGTTCATGAAATCTACGTTTAGGTTTAGGCACAGATAAAGAGTGGGGGGAATTATTGATAGTGTTTACAGCTAGACGAGTGTTTCTTGTGAAAGTTTGATGAGGGGGGACCATAGATTGAAGCTCAGTTGAACACCTTCCATGAAAATAACGATACATCAGAGACAAACTCGCAACATCTCTTCTGTGAGATAGAGGTTGCAAGGAAGAGAAAAGGATATCTCCTACGAGGCTACAAAGTCTATTTTGAACTCTATCAAGGCAGGACAAGTCCTTTCTAGCAGCTCCATCTTTACTAAAAATGTAATTTAATGAGCAGTTTTTAATACATCTTTACTAAAAATGTAATTAAATAAGCAGTTTTTAAAGGTATTTTTTTTTTTTTAAATCTTTTTGAAGTTTCAACATATTACAACTGATGTTCAGCTTTAATTTATATATGTACTAATTTCACTAAGATGTAATTTTGTTAAAGTTTTTTCCGATTGAAATTTAACATTTGAAGTTGAGATATCACCAGAATCCACCTTTTTTTTATGTTAAACTCCCCTAGTGAAGTTTCAAATGAGGTGCTCCGAGCCAGACAGGCAAAGACGCCAAAAACAGTTAGAATGTGGTTTGCTAGTAAGCACATGTTCATTTCATCATGTTATTTCAAGGGACAATTGTACCAGAGTGGCGAAGTGATATCACTTAGTCGACCAGCTCAAAAGATAGAGCAGGGATAGGAGAACGAAGTACCAAAGAAAACGGATATTCAAGTCACTGACTGCTTTTCCTCTGGCACTAAGCACCTCATAAAATTAATACTTAAATATCAATACAACAACAAATACTTAAAGAAAGAAGCCATCATTATTGACAGCATGGTTACATTACTATAATAATCTGTAATTAAAGTTTCGATTTTTTAGCATATGAGCAATATAATCAAAGGCTTACAATTGAAACAGAAATTAAGCTGAAAGAAAGAAAATCTGAAAATCAAAAAGCTCTCCACAAAGTCAAATTTACCAACTAAAATGAAAGAAAAAAATCATAAAGCAGCAAAAATGAAAACTATCAGAAGTTTAGTAGCTCAAATTTTATTAAAGTTATTAATCTTCATTTTTAGTTTGTTATATATGTACTGATTTCACAAAAGTTTTTTTTTTTTTTTTTTTTTTTTTTTGCAATTAGAATTTGAAAAATTTGAAGATCAGATATCATCAGGACCCACTGCACAGCATTGTAGCAATCCTTAATAAATTTTTACATTATCACCATTTTGATATCAATATAAAATATTTTCAGCATTTGTTTTTTTTTTTAATTGTCACTTTCATCTATGAAAGCAAAAGTATTAGCATCTATGTCTTACATTTCTACAAAAATGAGAAACATAACAATGACCAAATAACTGATTCAACTCTTTGTGATATCTGTACTTGGTATAGTTTTAATGGATAATCTAGTTGTTACAAAAAACTTGCACTAGAAAATATGAAATTACTACCTGACCGAAGACATTAAAGCAGATAATCAGACCTGTACATCGAACACATATACTTAAAGTGAAAACTGCAGCTCATTATGGTCAACTGGTATTTTAAACTAGCGGCTGCGCTGTGTTGGCACACACAATGCCAAATCAAACACAAAATTGAGTACAATCAACATCATCGTACCATCAACGCTTACCTTGTGAACTCAGAGTATGGGAAATTCCCATATGCACAAAACAAAATCGCTGAAAAACAAAAATTTCCTAACTAAGGGTAAGGATAATGAGTAAACATTGGATAAAATGATGGTTAAAATTATTACAAACTTGTCAGAATTCGAACCTGAAATCTTCTGATCCATAGTCAGACACATTATCCATTGCACAAGTCCTGTCCGTATGCCGAAAGATGTTACCACAACTGTATACAGACAGTGCTAAATTCCGTTGACATGGGCAGGTAACTTTTTCAGCAATTGCACGAAACCGACCAAAAACCTTATTTCTGGCTTTTTGTGTGACTCTGCGTTATTCGTTATGAACCATATATAGATAAGGACAATCTAGGGACTCGCACCTTTTGGTGGGGAAAAAGAATTTTTCAATTCGGTGCATCCATTTGAAAGTTTTATTGGTGTACACACACACACACATAAAGAAACACTATGAATTTTATATAGTATAGATAAATATAGGAATATTCACAATAAATACATATAGTATTTAATCATAATATAATTTATTATAGTACAATAATCCACATAAGTGCATTATTTATATAATAAATAATCCATTTATAGTGGATTATTTATTATATAAATAATGCATGTATATATTATTTTTATATAAATAAAATATACATACATGCATTTTGAAATAATTCCAGCTTCTGTAGGAGAAACCAATGATACAGTTAAATAACATCCAAAATAAGATTTTAAAAAGTAAGTTAGTCAAAACTGCATACTTTTGCTTGACAATATAAAGGATGGGGCTTACTTTTTCATACTTTTTCAAGGTTATCCTATGAAAAACATTAACATAAAAACAATCTGATTAGTGTTATTAAAGAGCCTTAGATCCAAAGTCAAATTTGGATAGTGCTTCCAATCAAGCTGTTTGAAGATATTGGCTTCTTGACCTAAAATGCACCAAACATTGATCTTGCTGCTTTTTCCCCTTTGCAAAACTCAATCATGTTCTGCAAAGTCAAAAACAATTTCCTCTTCAAAACAACCAAACCAAACACCATAAATATTTGAAGATATTAATAACTTGAAGCATAAAAACTTTTTTCAAATTACTGCATTCACTATTAACCCGAAATGGGTTGGTATGCCATAAAACAAAACAACCAAACCGATTAAATTTTGTAAAAATTGGAAATTAAAATTCCATCAAAATTTCACAGAAGGAAGACATGGGTTCATATCTTATCGCAAGTTATTAGTGAAACAACTGCAGTACGACTATTCTATACATTGTATGACACGTAATGACTTTAGGTTTGGTTTGGTTGTTTTACGGCATATCAACCATTTTCTGGTTATTTCATGCCAAATCCAATTATTTTGGAAATAGTATTCATGTTGCATCCAGTTATTTTGTAGGAGATTTTTCAAGTTCTTTGTATCTTCAATTGCTAGTTTTGCAGTGTTTGGTTGTTTTTATAGTGGATTTTATCTTTTTTTGTTCCCTACTCTGCAGAACATGAATTTGCAATGGGAGACGGAAAAGGGTTACAGTATTAATGTTTGGTACATTTTAACTTAAGAAACCTGTCAGGAAGTGGGGGAGATAGAAAGAGAAAGGGGAAATTGGAAGAAGGAAAAGGTGGGTTGTTGTTTTTGTTTTTTGCAGAACATAATTAAGTTTTGCAAAAGGAAGTAGAAAACCAAAAAGCATCAATCAATATCTTCAAATAGCCTGATCTGGTAGCACCAGAATGAGTTTAGGAATGGCTGCACTGTGTGGTTGTGTTATACACAACGATATAATTTATAGTCATTTCTCAACTTCAGAAAGATGGGTTGAACATAAGTTTTTAGGGGTTTTTTGCTTTCTTTTTAAATGAAATTTAAATTTATTAAGAAATAAAATATGAAGAATAATTTTGAACATTTTTGATGTATTAAAAAAAAAAAAAAACTCTAAATTTAATTTCAGGCAACTTATCTACAATTATCCTGAGCAGTTATTCTCTGATGCTGGAGTCATGGCTATTGAACATGCTGATTTTGAAGGCATTGAACGATTAGCGTTGGTTACAGGTAAGCTGGTATTTGTTGCTTCTTTACACATTCACCCTTGCACACATTTGTTTCATGCATGTATGGGGAGAAAATATTTTTTTATCTTCTCATTACTCTATCCTACTAGAATGAGGAATTTTTTTTTTTTTTTATCGGCAGTTGAAAGTGCTTATTTTGGGGTGAGTTGATTTTCCCAGCATTAAAAACTGATTTTTGTGTTGAACTTTATTCTCGTTGGAAGACAAGAAAACTGAGATTTCACTAAATAAGTGTCTCCTCTGGTTCAGGTCCTGGATATGACCTTAAACTATATCCAGTGGTGAGGCTCCAGCTTGCAGGCTTTGGGGAGTGTGGAGCCACCCTTTAATTACCATTGCTCCCAGGTCCACTCTGACCCGAAGTGGTAGTACCTGTTAGGGTCCCAACTATGGGTTAAATAAAAACAGATTGTGATTGACTCTCTCGACCAGTACTAATTATCATTTCCTACACTGATGATTCAGTAAGCATGAAACACTAGTGCTGTAGATATAATAGATATAAAAAAAAAATCAATATTTATTGAAAAATATTATGTATCAGCTCTTACCTACCCAGCATTGTCCAGTAGCGTATTTACTTGTAGTCTTTTTTTTTTTTTTTTTTTTTTTTTTTTAACACTTATTTATTTTTCAAATGTATGTAACTCTGTATGAATGAATGCAGTTACATTCCTTAAGATGGCAGTTATTTGAAAATAATTCTTACTTAGGCTAAATATTTCTTGAATGAATTAAATCGAATTGCATTTTATTCTTTTTAATAACATGAAAAAATGGACAGACCAGAATCAAATATTGATTTTATAGAAAGCTATCAAAAGAAATGATAAAGAAACTGGCTTTACTTTATATATTATAATAATTACTGCTATGTCTTTTTCTAAGTGTGTATTAGTTTTTCAACTGATAATTATTTATTGAATCTAACCTTGTTCTTGCTTTCTCTTTCTTATAGGTGGTGAAATAGTGTCCACTTTTGATTCACCAGAATCCGTTAAACTTGGTCATTGTGATTTGATCGAAGAAGTCATGGTTGGAGAAGATAAATTGATCAAATTTTCTGGTAATATTTTGTTTCTTTGTAAAGTGCATCCTATATATTTGTAAATGTCATTATCTGATGAAATCTGGGAATTCAATGAGCATGTTATATATATCTATAAAAGTGACAATGCATATATAAGGACACTTCTCAACATATATATTCAAAAAGAATTTTGATCTACAGACTTGAAATTTGGTATATAGGATCTTCAGACTTGTGGAAAACTTTTTAATTGGTTTTCACCTGGAAAAAAGGGCTATTAAAGGGTTAAAATTTAAAAATTGGTGCGTGAGGGAGTGTCAACAGATGTTTACTTGTAAACTGCTTCAAGACTGTGCAGGTGTGAAGCATTCACATTGTTAAGAATAAGTAGGTTTGAAAGCACTTTTTGAAGATCATGTCAAACTGGCTTTTTCAGCTTAAGTATTTAAAAAAAAAGATTTGTTTTTTTTTTACTTACAAGAAATGAGCTGTTTCAAAAAAAACAATGCTTGCAAAACAAAAACAAAAAACGGAAAGAAACTCTTTCCTTTTTTTTTTTTTTTTTTTTTTTTTTTAGGAATTTAACATTACATTTAATACCAGGCAATGGGGTTACATCTTTTAGTGTGTGTGTGTGTATCTCTTCTATTATTAATTTATTCAAAATTAGTAATAGTATTGGAATGTCCTATTAGTGAATGTCTCTAAAAATAAAATTGATGCAGACAACAGCAATAAAAAAAATCTCAATTATAAAAAGAAAAAGGTTGACTACATGAGATGAATGAGGGGTGACTCAGTTGAAATGTTCAAAATAATTGAGATTTTCAAATATAAACTTGTTGTTAATGGCTTCCTTCAAAGGCAAAGCATTCTAGGACAAATATATGAAAAAAATCCAACTAAATGTAATATGACAAAGTTTGTTCCATGTTGTAAGGTTATATAAATGGCATGGCAGGCAGACATCAAAGATAGTCCAGTGTTTGAACCTTGTGACTGGTTGTATAGCTTTAGCCACACGGATGAACCTTATTAAGACAAAACATAAATAAATAAAACTGTTATGAAAAAAATATTTCTCTTTACACTGAAAATTTATTGGCAAGAATGAGTCCAAAAACTTAAATCTATCATACAATTACATTTTTCTAATAAAATATTTTTGGAGTAAATGACTTAATCAGTATAAAAATATAATAATTTTAATAAAATTAAATAAAAATGGTAAAATAATGAATTTATAAGAACATTTCTGAGGTTTGGGTTTATGTGATATTCTGTGAGACTTTTTTAAAAATTGAAATGGTTATTGACTAACCCTGCGTTAGTCACCTGAGTGTTCCAAACATTGTTAGTCCTATATGGTGTTTATACATCTCAATACAAAAATGTTTATAGTGTTATTATTTTGTAAAATATAGTTATTGTGCTGGTTCAGCATATATATATATATATATATATATATATATATATATATATATATATATATATATATATATATATATATAGTCCCTGTTGAACAGTTTGAATCACTTGTATGTTGTTGATATTAATATAAAATAAATTATAAAACTAAGGAAAAATGGAGATATTACATTAGCTAAGCACGTAGTTACAAGACTGAAAAAGTAAAATTGTAAATAATATAATAATCCCATCAAAACTTATGATAAAGAAAATACCAAAACATTAATTCCTTATTAAATATTGCAGAGTTATATTACATAGCTTAATGATGCATAATATGCACTTATGTCTACAAATTTTCTTTTTGACTGGAAAAATACAAAAATGTATAAATCATACAATTATACTTGCATTAGTCAGCTGAGGTGACTGGACACTCCAGAAAGACAAAGCGATGTGTACCTCCAAGGAAAGCAGATACCACGTGTGCTATACCCTCATTGAGTCAGGAGAGTACTGGGAGGGAGGAAAAGAAATAAGTTGCTAACAAGGAATTATGAGCACTTAAGCAAAATTGGGGTGACAAAACACCTTGTGAGACTAACGCAGGATTAAATGGGATTTTGTATTTTTTAAAATTATATTTAATCATTACAATATTTTGGTTATTAACTTAATTGAACTAAATTAATACAAAACCATAGTGTATTTGTAAGGTTTTAATCTCTGTAAAATGATTGGATGTCAATAGCTTCCAAACAGAAAATTTGCTAAGATTTTTGAAGCTCGAAATGACTTTCTATTTGACAGTTTCAATGTTTCCAAAATCCATTTTATAAAGTGATACTTTTTTCTCAACTATTAACAACACATTAAAATGGCTTCCTTGTTTATAAAGAAACCAAATACGTTCTGATGAATTTAATTACATAAGATTTTTCATTTTTTATGCTGTCACATTTTAAAATATTTTCTGTTTATTTTAATATTTGAATAATCTCTGTATATAAACTCTATATTTGTATGTGTGTGATGCTTGTGGGGTCATATAGAAAGAAATGTAGAATCTACATAAAATCTAAAATTATATTCTTGTGTAAAATTTACTAAAGAAGACAATGGAAGTATTCTTGAATCTTCAAGTGCATCCCTAAGAGAGCTATGACAGCACAACCTCCTTAAATCTCCAAATTTATTCTATTTTTATGAAATTTAAATCATGTATATAAATTTGGGAGGGGGGGGGAGACAATAGAAGGATCACAATGTTATGAGCATAAGGAAAAAAGTACATAGCAGTGATTGTTTTTCAATTCAATGCATAACCATCAAAACTGACACGGGAAGTAGTTTGATAATTTTATTTATAAATTTATTGTCGCTATGTCATTATGAAATGTGTACATATTTAAAAATGAAGTCAAGAATCTATTAAAACCTTAATTTCTGAATGGAAGTAAATTTTTTAAAATTTTAGAATATTTGTAACCATGTTTAAGTTTCAATAAATTTGTTTCAATCATTCATCTGTTTAGAATGGATTTTTAAATCTATTATCTCTTTTTGTTTATTTTATTCTTCCAGGTGTTGCTCTTGGTGAAGCTTGTACGATTGTGTTACGAGGTGCAACTCAACAAATTTTGGATGAAGCTGAAAGGTCATTACACGATGCCCTTTGTGTTCTGTCACAAACAGTCAAAGAAACTAAAACCATATGTGGTGGTGGTTAGTATTTCAAACAAATTCGTTTGAATGTTTTTTGTTTATGAATTTATACTACATTGTTTTTTGTTTATGAATTTATACTACATTGTTTTTTGTTTACGAATTTATACTACATTGTTTTTTGTTTATGAATTTATACTACATTGTTTTTTGTTTATGAATTTATACTACGTTGTTTTTGTCCTTCACACATTGACATTCACACTATTTCAGTGTTATATGTACATAGTTTACTGGAAAAGAAGTACAATAGTTAAATGTTTAATGAAAGTAAAAATTTTAACAATTTTTTTATAAATGAAAAACTAATTGAATATAAAATGTTTAGAACTGTGTGTATTAAATAGGGATTGGATGATTCTGTCATTTTTACCGATTTTGTTCTCAATTCCAATGTAATTACAGATTCTGACCTAGCTCCCTTACGCCCAAAACATTACAGCACTAAGAGCATTAAAGATCTCTTTGAAATTATAAATGAAAAAAAAATTCTAAATTACTTGAAAGAGGTAAATCTCTTCTCCAAAATATAAATTTACCTTAACAACAAAACAAAAAAATTTTCAACCCAAATCCTTTACTGAACTTCCTCCAAACTCACCTCGACATACTGGAAAATAAAGAATACCTACTCTACTAAGACAAACCCCAATAATAAAAAGAAAAACACAAAAAACAAAAAAAAAAAAACGCTTATTTGGCCTTAAATGACCATGCAACTGTTGATAGGCCAATAAGCCGAACAACCAACCAACAACAGATTCTGATTCTTTTCAAATCTCTAAATATTTAGGTATAGAGTTGTTCTTTCTTAATTTTTGGATTACCTTAAAAACCAATGTAATATATGCAAATGTAAAAATATCCTTGTGCAGGGTGAGCTATAGATTTTAGTTTTACATTTTCAATAAATTGTCATTAGGACCAGCAATGGAAAATTTTGTTTGAAAGAAAATCAAACAAAATAATTATAAGAATCATTTCTGAAAAATAAGCACAAATTTTCCAATTACAAAAAAGTCCTGATTTTCCTGATTTCAATTGTCTCAACACTAGTATTAGATTATTTGTATTTTTAGTTACATGCATGTGTACAATACAAATCTGTGATGTTTTTATTTACTTTTTTAATCTAAATTTTTTGTTATTTGAATATTTATTTCAACTAAGAAATTCTACAGTGCTTTCTACATCAGTCTGTATAATTTCTTGTCAATATTTCGTTTGAAATAATAAATCTCTGTCAGGATCAATACTATAAAAATAAAAGTAACTTTTATAAAAATGATTTTCAGATAAATATTCTTTAAAGTAAAACGAATGCCATGTTTTGAATATTTTTTTACTATTTTACTCAACAACAAGATGACTTGATTTTGAAACAGTTTGTTTTAAAATAACATCAAGCACATATGAACATGAAATGCCTTAACATGTTTATTATTAGAATTCATGGGGAGTATATATATATATATATATATATATATAGACAAGCTTTTCATCCATTGAGGACCAATTAGTATAGATTCAAACAACAGGTCTACCTACAAATGGATCTAAACTTTGGCCATTAAACCCCCTAACTTGTAGGTCAGCATATATATATATATATATATATATATATATATATATATATATAATCTTATAATTTTACACATGAGATTATTAAATTTCTATTCTATTTTTATGCTTGCAATATTTGTCATGCACTATGAAAATTTTTATTATAAACTTGTAACTAATGAACATCACAATTTATAATAGATTTTTAACTGCTGTCAACATCATTTAAAAAATTTTGTTACATAGGATCTTGGGGGTACATCATTTTTCTTATTTAAAATGTTAATTAAAAGAAACAAGAAAAACATAAATTTTGGATCCATTGTGATGACTTTTGGAAGATTCTAGAACAGGGGTCTCTAAACTTAAGCCTATTGGGTCAGATCTGGTTCGCCAAAGTCTTTAATCCAGCCCACAGAGCTCTTATGGAAAAGGTAAAAATATGAAAAAATTTTTCAGTGGAAATGTATGATGGTTTTTGTTTAGAAAATGATAAAGAATGAGGTTTCGGAGAAGTAATTTCACTAAAAAGCAAAGCTAATGAGCAAAATGGTATAAAACATATTAAGTGATTATTTTTCATTTTTATTTTGACCTGTGTGGCTTTAAGAAGTTGACAATATGCCCCCCCCCAAAAAAAAATCGACCTCCAACCATGAATATATTAAACTTGCAACGTCTAGAGTGAAAAAGAAGTAGAAAAGGTCCTTGTCCACTAGATTTCGAAGCCAGTTTTGTACCCTGTCAAGACAGGAAAGAGTACTCATAGCAGCTTCTCTGCAGATGTTGCAGTAGTACTCCATCTTGTGACATATTAAAATTTGACTTGTACATTTTTCTCACTGAAATTCTTTTGTAGTTAACTTTGAATTGAAAAAAATATTTGAATGTTCATTTTCTTAAAATTTTTTAGGTTGCAGTGAAATGTTAATGGCTGAAGCTGTTGCTAATCTTGCGGCCAAGACTCCTGGTAAAGAAGCAGTTGCAATGGAATCATTTGCTAAATCACTTAGAATGGCAAGTTTTTTCTTTTTATATTTTCTATCAATTTCTGCAGTATTTTAACACTTTATTATTTTCTTTGATTACAATTCCCAACTGTGTTCCAAGTTTAAAGCGGCCATTATTGTGAAATATTTTGTAACATTTTTATGTCTGCTTTTATTTTACTTTTCTTTTAATCATTTTGACCCCCCAATTTATCAGATAGGGACCTATATTCTCAGTGGTGTCTGTTAGTCCGCATGATTGCCAGTCCATTAGTTTTTCCTGAAATTTTTCCACAAATTGTATTTCATTAAATAGATGTGCACAGTAAAAAAAATAATTTTTTTGCAAAAATTCCTGTTGTGTCTCCAGGGGCTGAATAGATTCAAAATGGCCAAAAATGACACTTTTTGATTCATCCATTAGATTTTTTTGAAACTTGGCCAAAATGTGAAGCCCATTGTTCTTAATATAAATCCAGCATTAGGTGACCCTGGCAAAATTCTGGTTCACGTCCCCAAGGACTTTTAGTACTAAAAACACCCTTTTTGTGGCTCTTTTTTCATATTTCTCAACAAAAGCTTGATATGTCTGACTATATAGTGGTTTTTCACTGTGATCAACTCAAATATACATGTGTTAAGGCCTGAAACTGCACCGTTATCCATTTACACTGGCATTCGGCATCCCCAGGGGCTCAAAAGATGTAAAAAAATGTCCCATTATAGCCAAAGATTACACTTTTTGCCCCATAGCATTTAATCCATCCATTAGATTTTCCTGAAACTTGGCCAAAATGTGGAGGCCATTGTTCTTAATATAAATTCAGTATGGGTGACTCTGGCAAAATTCTGGTTCGCATTTATCTGGGACTTTTAGGCCTAAAAAAACATGCCTTTTTGGAGCTCTTTTTTCATATTGCTCAAAAACTTTATATGTATGTCTATATAGTGATTTTCCATGTGCTAAATTCAAATATACATTCTTAAGGCGTGAAGCTGCACTGTTTGTCCATCGAGCTCAAAAGGGGTCACAAATGCCCCAAAATTGCAAAAAAATGACACTTTTACCCCATAATTTTTGCCCCATCCATTAGATTTTTCTGAAACTTGGCAAAAATGTGAAGGCATTATTGGCCCTTCATACTTCTCACATTCATCGTTTCTTCACTATTTTTTGTGGTGTCATCTCACATGCAGCACCAGAGGAAGACCACACATGCGCAGCTTGTTTATTCTTGTCTGCAAATCTCATTTCATCTTTAGTATTTTGAGGAATTACACCTTCCTGCTCTTTTAAAGAAAAATATTTTAATTCTTTTTATGTTTAAATTTTTAGATTCCAGCAATCATCAGTGAAAATGGCGGTTATGATAGTTCGGACCTTGTTGCTCAATTGAGGGCTGCTCACACTGCGGGTAAAAGCACTTACGGCCTTGGTAAGTTAAATCACTCCATTGATTCTTGCTTCAGAAGAATACGGTTTTTAAACTTAATAAAAAAAAAAACAATTTATTTTATGTCAAATAAAAAATTTTAACATAGTTCTTTTGGAATGTATACAGTAATAACACTACTTATTCATGTATATTTGTTATATATACATGTATATGTAATAATATCAGAATAGGTATTTGCTACATAATGAGATTAACTAAATAGTTTTATACCACTTTTATGTCCTAACAAACATTAAAATAAAGATATGTTACTTATGTCTAGAATTATTATTCCAATTTTGATCGAAATGTTTACAAGATTGAATCTGAAGAAACAGAAGGGAATATTACTTGGAGTCTCAAAACTATGGATCAAATTTAATGGAAATCAGAAATGTTCAAATATTTTGAATGGGAGTTTATATCCATATTATGCTTCTTAACATGTCTTCGAAATGCTCCAATAAAATATGTTTCAATTGATATTTAATATCTATGCTGAACATTTTATCAACATTGGGGCTATCTTACTTTTCATGGGTTTCTAGTCCCTCTCTGTATAAAAATAAATTTTAGCACAATTTGAAAAGTTTTTTAACCTCAGCAAAGACCTAAACATTTATGCCAGACATGTCTTTCCATGTTTTTTTGATACATTAGAATTCTCAATGACATGTTTATTTTATCAAAACAATATAAAATCAAAGATTCTTTTATTTTTATTTATATGTGCTTCGTCTGTTGGAATGATAAAATCCACCTTATCATCCTAGATGATGGATGGCTTGCACTGGGAGATTATTTAAATTGAAGCTTGATCCAGCGGCAGGACAAGGTCTAGACAGCTGGCGGCCAGGTGGGATGCATGGAGCCTTTTACATACAGCACCTAGTATTCCCATAGTCATCCATCTGGTACTAGTCAAGCTTAATGTTAACTTTGGTGATCTAACAAGAATATGCCATATAAAATGTTTATTTATATACATAGTGCATACCTTACATAAGTGGATATTATTATGGGAAATCAGGTGTTCATGTTGAGAGGAAAGAATAATGTTTCTGGTTTACTCCTCATCGCTATAATTACTGGATGACTTTTCAAGTCATGTTATGAAGCAGTGGAAAGGCTGACATATGACACTTTCATCCTACATGACTTCCAAAAATATTAAAAAAATAAATAAATATTTGAGAGAGCCTGCTTATTTCATCTAGTCAAATGAAATGGACATATTTTGGCATTCTATTAAAAATATAATTTGTATCGGTTAAAAAAAAAATTATTTTCTTAGAAAAAGTTTAAGATCTTTACTTTTCTATTGATGAAAAGAAAAAATGTATTTAATTGTATCTTTCTTTTCTCTTTAGATATGACCAATGGTACTGTGAATGATATGAGAACTCTTGGAATAACAGAATCTCTTCAAGTAAAACGCCAAGTCTTATTGAGTGGCTCAGAGGCTGCAGAAATGATTTTAAGAGTGGATGATATTGTCAGAGCTGCACCGAGGAAACGGCAACCAGATATGCGCTCTCACTAATTATAATTAATTAAACATCTGACATCAAAAGCAAGACATTTTTTGTATAATTCTTGGCATATTTTCACTTTTTTGTTTTTCTTTGCTTATATATTACTGATACAAAAATTTATAAAATTGTGATTATAAATGTTTATCATTTCAACAAAAAAAATAAACATTGAAAATAAGACCAAAATTTTGTTTTGTGTCATTTAATTTGTGAAATTTCTTTATTCAAAAGAATTATTCAAAACAAGAACACTTTATATTCATAACTTGATGGCAGGGTTCTCAGTGAGCAAATTCATTACTTACTAACTTGAAAAAAAGTGTGAAAAATAGTTTCAATCCTTCATAAAGTGATGGTCATCTTTAAAACAAATTGATTTTCCATATATCACTTTCTATTATATTCAGAAACCTTGAGAAACAGGCGCATTTATTTAATTTTTAATGTTTTCTAATGATTGCTGCAATTAGCTCAGTTGATCAAATGAAAGATCTGACTGCTTTAGTTACAATTTTTTTTTTCCGAACCAACTTACAAAAAAACTTGTATTAGGTTGGTGCAAAACTGTTATTTTTTGGCATTAAGTTGAACGTAAAAAAAAATGACATTTTGCACCAATGTAAACATGGTAAAGATTTATTGTCAAGAAGTAAACCTGGATTTTTTCATATTATATAGTAAACATTTTATTTTCATATTATATAGTAAACATTTTTTTTCAAATTATATAGTAAACATGGATTTTTTTCATATTATATAGTAAACATGGATTTTTTCATATTATATAGTAAACATGGATTTTTTCATATTATATAGTAAACATGGATTTTTTCATATTATATAGTAAACATGGATTTTTTCATATATAGTAAACATGGATTTTTTCATATTATATAGTAAACATGGATTTTTTCATATTATATAGTAAACATGGATTTTTTCATATTATATAGTAAACATGGATTTTTTCATATTATATAGTAAACATGGATTTTTTCATATTATATAGTAAACATGGATTTTTTCATATTATATAGTAAACATTTTTTTTTCAGTTTGAATTTAAATATTTTCTCTTCGGGGGTGGGGTGGGGGCTTTGTTTTAGTAGTGCTCTGGAGGCCTCCTTATTTTCATGTCTAAATATCTAGTCTGACCTTTTGTTGGTGTTGCTTGGGAGGCAATCCAAAGTGCTCAGTATCCTGCATAGAGCAGGTAATAACACAAAAGTAAGATTACATTTGGTTTTAGTAGTGTGCATATTTCTCATGAAGTTTCTTGGCGGTAGTAACCACAGGCGGACGCCAGTCGCAAGTGTACACTGTGGGTGTGTGCCCAGGAACGGATATCCTTGCCGCTGATTGTCAGCAGACGCAGAGGGATAGTCCAACCATGGAGCCGCCGATTATCGACAGTCGTTCCATGGGTTTGAAGACAGGTTGCCGCAAGTTCCTTGCAGACGCAGACTATCACCAGGCGCTGCCGGTTGCTGGCAGACGCAGCTGGATTTAAGAGCAGACGAACAGTTATAGCGCTGAACACTCGCTTGCATTCCCGCTCATTCGGTGTTAACCGATCTCGACGCTGAACTTATTTCGGGCCCGCTCATCTATGGCCTGTCTCGTTGGAGACGTGACTGGCTGTTGCTCACTCGGGATCTTGCCTCCGATCGCCGGGCTTGGGCCGCAGCGATACGAGATGTGCATCTTCATGAAGCCGACTCAACTCCTCCAGGTTGAATGTCGTTTCAAATACAAGTAAGTAAATTTTAGTAGTGCTTTGGAGATGTAAATGTTACACCTACTATTTAACGATTTTGTTTCTATTTTGATCATCCCGAGCAATGCCAGCTAGTTAAAATCCAAACAATATAATGATAGATGCATGTCAATGATATGAAAAGTCAGCATCTCTGAATTGGAACAGAGGTGAACCAAGACTGCTGATCTTTTGCATAGGATGTACTTGATCTCTTTTTAAATAGAGCTTTATAATATTTAAAGATAAAAGCCAAAGAAGATGGATGAATAAATTAACATTTATGTCCCCAACATTCTCTAAAGAATATCTTGACTCATCATTAGACTATAAAGACATTTAAGTACTTTACTGACTTTGTAATAAACTTATTCAGTTTCTTCGCAAGGTTTCTTACTTCATTGTGATTAGCTTCCAGCTCACCTGAAATAGTGAACTGTCCCCCAGAAGATGAAATAAGTAATACAACTACGGTTATTTGCATCGTACACAATCAACACTGTTTCTATCATTAGATCGTTATTAATCACTAACCCAACACTCCAAAGCTTACTCACATCAACCAAGATTTGCCAGCCCATGTCATGGATAGTTAGATGATACACATGCAGTGAGTGAGAGGGTTACATTCCTTGCATATTATCTTTTATAGATTTGAAATTTAGCTTAAATAAAATAATTCCAAGTGTCTGCTCTTAAGACAGAATATTTTCTACAGAGTTTCCGTGAAATTTTCTCTTTCAAACTTCCAGTGAAATATTTTAATTAAAGTAAATATATCCGATTGAACTTGGATTTTACTACAGGGTGAAACGATAAAATTGTGACCCTAGAAAAGACATGATTTCATTTCCATTTGATGAAAACCAGTTTTTTTATTTATTTTTTTTCCTTTTTTGTTGCAGACCATCTACTAGTTGGCCAATTGTGTACAAATCCCAAGAGCGATAGGAGCCTTCTATCATGTCTGAAAGTGACAAAATGTTAAACATGCAAGATAGATTTGCCACTGTACAACTTATGCTCTCTACCAATTCAAGTTATGAAAATAGGACCATTGCCAGCACTAAAACGCATCGCTGGGTTGCCACAAATAACAGGCGTGCCCATGGTGATGAAAACAAATTTTCTGGCCACATCATGCCACCTCACATTTTGAAAGTCAACACCAAAGTATACTTGGATATGCTAAAGAGTGTGGTGATCTGGTGCAATCAGGTGGCCACTGGCCGACCCTGGGTGTGACAGAACTCGGCGCCGGCCCACAAGTCCTAAGAGACTTGGACTTGGCTTCAGGAGTGCTACGACTTTGTACCCTTCTCTCACTAGCTCCCCTCCTTCCCTGACCTGAATCCGCTGGACTACTTTGGTCATATCTCAAGAACATCACCAACATGACTTCCCATAATACCAAAGCCAGCCTGATCGCCACCATTCTCCGAGCTCCCGTCAGTGCTTGTGGAAAAGCTATTCTTTCAGTTCCAGACCCGTAATGAGGCTGAAGTCGGCTACATTGAATAGATGTCAGCTCTACTACATAATTAAGTTACCGGAATTGATTTTTTTTTTTTTTTTTCCAATAAAAGTTTTAAAATAGAGCTGTAGTGTTGTTTTCTTTAAGGCGACAATTTTATCGTTTCATTCTGTGGTTATGGAGTAATTCTAGTTTCTGATTGACTGTACTAAAATTGTTTCTAAATAATTAAAACAAAGGCCTACTAACAGAATCTTGTGAAAATTCCACAATGTCTTCTATATCATCCTATAATTTATCTCTCCATATCCCAGCATTGCCTGGGTGTTTGGAGGTATGTTGAGAAAAAAAAAAAAAAAAAAAGCGGTCAATTTTTTTAACTTGACCCCTTAACATTTATTGTTTTTGGGCTCAAATCAAATTAAGTTAGATCCATGTCCAAGGAACCTATATCTAAAATTTCAAATGTTTATACTCAAAATTTTCGGAGGAGTTTGGTAGAGTTCCCAAAGGTCAAGTCATTGAACTTTGACCCTTTAACAGCCAAATTTCTGGCTAAAAACGGATTACAAAGATTTTCCCAAATCTCAGTACCTTGTATATCAAATTTCGAGTCTGTAGACTGAAAATTGACATAGTTATTGCATAGGGAAATGTATACAAACACAGACATGTTCACTTTTATAGATATACTAGCCTTTCTGCCCGGGTGTTTGGAGGTGTATGTTGAGCAAAAAAAAAAAAAAGTGGTAGTAGGAAGGCAGGCTCGAACCCGTACCATGAAGGAAAAAAAGAACGGGAATAAAACTTCACGTCTTTGCTGTTACTACCACCGCCAAACCGGAAGTGACTTATGTTTAAATTAAAGCTAGAGAATCGAAAGGAGAGGATGACTTTCAAAAATATTGGCAAAAAAGCGACCCCCCACCTGTAGAAAAGTGCTCAGTTGAAGGTGAAGATATTAATGTTTCTAGCCAATTTTTCGATATTTGTCGTCTGAAAGGTCGAACTTCAAAACAACACTAATTTTGTAAAAATCCATCGCCTCTGTCCAAAGTTTTAGGCAGACATACATACATAGATACATTTATATATTGGTAAATAAAAATTTTTGACCCAAACCGATTAAAAAAAATCTTGTCCTATATCAGAATACTCTATGTAAAATTTTAAATGTTTAGACCAGAAATTGTCTGAGTAATTTGGTAGAGACCGCAGAGGTCAATTTTTTTGTTTTAACTTTGACCTCTATTATGACCCCTTAACATTTATTGTTTTGGTCTCAAATCAAGTTAAGTTAAATCCATGTCCAAGGAACCTATATCTAAAATTTCAATTTAGATCCAAAATTGGCAGATGAGTTTGGTAGAGTTCTCAAAGGTCAAATGGTTGAACTTTGACCCCTTAACAGCCAAATTTTTGGCCGAAAACGCTTTATAAAGATTTTCCCAAATTTCGAGTCTGTAGACTGAAAATTGACAGTTATTGCGTAGGGAAATGTACACGCACAGACACACAGATACGTTCACTTTTATAGATATACTAGCATAGGTGCCAGCGTTGCCCGGGTGTTTGGAGGTGTATGCTGAACAAAAAAAAAAAAAAAACGGTCAATTTTTTTTAACTTTGACCCCTATTATGACCCCTTAACATTTATTGTTTTGGGCTCAAATCAAGTTATTAAGTTTGATCCATGTTCAAGGAACCTATATCTAAAATTTCAAGTGTTTAGAATCAGAATTGTCGGAGGATTTTGGTAGAGTTCTCAAAGGTCAAATTGTTGAACTTTGACCCCTTAACAGCCAAATTTCTGTCTGAAAACCGATCACAGATTTTCCTCGAGTCTGTAGACTAAATATTGAGAGAGTTATTGCACAGAGAAATGTATACAGACAGACAGACACACACACGTTCACTTTTATATATATATATATATATATATATATAAATAAAAGGTTACCTTGTTTGCCTGTGTGAAGAACGGTCTCTACAAAACTACTTTATCAATTTTTACTCTGCAGACTTGAAACTTGATATATAGGCGATTTTGACCTGTGAAACAAATTCAGTTTGGTTTTGAGCTGGTAAAAATAGCTGCTAAAAGATCAAAAAGAACAAAATTGGAACTTGGCAGACATAAGTTAACTTAAAGTGATTTTCTACACAAACGCAAATATAAATTTATATATTAATGATGGTTAATTTTTCCAGTTTTGATGTCCATCTGTTGTTAGCTCAAACGGTAATAAGGCTGGAGCACTGCATCTTTTGGTTTCAATTTTAGCACCCAAGACAAATTCTTTTTTTAAACTTCTGAAATCACTACTATATACCGGGTACACTATAATAATCAATGGAGAATTGGCTCTATAAAAATAAATATGAAATCTACATGGATTAAGAATATCATTTTTAAGTGTATTTTATGACCGGGCAACGCTGGGGGGGGGCCTGCTAGTTATTAATAATATTCCTTTTGAAATAACCTCTCGGGCATGTATATATATATATATATATATATATATATATATATATATATACTAGCAAAAGTACCCGTTGTTGACTGGGTTCAAAAGCAGCCTACAGAAAATGGACTCTGATTTATGAAAGTATGATAGGTTATGAAAAGGAAGGGCTGTAAAGAGATAGCTTCGAATTTGGGGGTATCAAAACCAAAGCAAAATATGATGAAAGTAAAAATAAAATAGATAAACCCCATAATTTATTATACCATACCTGTTCACACTGAAACACTTATTACAATATTCTGTGGATCTATATTAAAAAACCTTGTTAAACTTTGTGACATATTTCCATTCTATGGAGGTCAGGTGCGAACGAACATCCCATAATTTTATTATACCATATTTCTTCAAACTGAAACATAATTATCAAAGTATACTTACGCAGATAGATATGAAAAGTCTTTATTAAAGTTTGTGCCTATTTCCATTCTATGGAGACCAGGCGCAAACGCAGACCCCACAATTTTATTATACCATCCCTATTTAAGTTAAAACATACTTATCAAAGTATTATTATGTACATCTATATCAAAAACACTTGTAAATGTTTTTTTTTAATTTTTAAATTTTTTATTTCCATACTTTGTGGACCAGGTGCGTACGCGGACCCCACAATTTTAATGAATCATCATTATGCCACATCAAACATACCCATTCCTGTGTCTCGATACATCTTCTATCATTATATGTGATCCGTTTTCTATAATAGTCAACCATATAGGAGCCTATTCGTGACCAGACACACACAGACGTTCAGCTTTATATTATAGATATACTCAGAGGTAGAATTGGTAAAAAACAGGATAAAGAGTGCACAATACGTTAGTAGAGCTGAGTATGCTTTTTATTTTATAATCTCAAGTATTAACGCAGTCCATTACAATTGTTTTCGCAGACAGAGGATTTACTGTCTGCTTCTTTCTTTCTATCTCCTCTTGATTTTATATAATTATTTTTTTCTCTCTTTATATTTCTCTTGTTTTTTTAATATCCACACGTGTCCCCCTCAAAATTATATCTTCTTCCCTTCTCATTTTGACTCTTGCCATCTAACGAAGCAGACAATGAATCCCTCTGTCTGCAGAAACAATTGTAATAAACTGAGTTAATACTTGAGATGTAAAAAAAAAAAACATATATAATACACTGCAAATACCCACCAAAAAAAAAAAAAAACTAACATTTTTTAGTCTTAATTTAGATATTTATTTTATAACCAGCTTTTAATAAATTAATATTCTGTAATATACAGATTTTCTTATTTATACACAATATTTTCATCTGATGTCGTCGGGTTAGCGAGCATACATTGCAATTTGATTTTCCCTCAAAAATCAAGGAACCATAAAAATGTTTTTGTAACGGCACATTTTTAAATGAATAAAAAAACAAACTGAATCTATTGTATTATCTTTTAATGGGGTGGATACTGTAGTACTAGTCTTGTTGTCATAAAACAATCCTCCCAGGAATTACCTCCTCCATTTTTAAGAGTAACCCTCCTTTGGGGGAGGAGGTAATATAATATCTGTTCTGTTGTTATTAGACCATTTTCCCAAGGAGTACTTTCTCCTTGTTTTAGTGTGGGGGAGGGGGGAATAGTGTAGTATTTGTTTTTTGGCATTATAACATATGCACGGACATTAGCTCTTGTTTTTTTTTGATATATGCTCGTTCCTCATGATATCTTTCCATGATTATCTTCTCCATTTTGGTGCGGAGGTGGGAGGTAGTGTACTGTCTATTCTATTGTCATCATATTACCCCCCACCTCACATTAATTCTTCCTTTAACGAGGTGAGAGTCTTTCACCATGATACCATACTCTCAGTCACTACCTCCTCCTTGGTGGCCAGTGTAATATTAGGTTGGTGCAAAAACAATATCGTTTTCTCACATATGTTACTTTTATATATGATTTCTGAATTTTTTTTTTTTTTTTACACAGTGGCCACCGCTTATCAAGGCCCGGAAGCCACTCGGGGATAAGGGTTATTGCAAGTACATTACGTTAGTGTAGAGATTTGATGAAGTGTTTACTTAAGGGGGCGGTTCATTAGGAATTTGTTAACGTTGGACTTGAACACATCCAAGTTGTAGTCAGGTGGGAAGGAGGCAGACGGAACAGAGTTCCACAGGCGTGCAGTTCTAAGAAAGAAGCTTTGTTCATGGAATCCACGTCTTGATTTAGGCACAGATAAAGAGTGGGGGAAATTTTTCACAGTGGATTCAGCTAGACGGGTGTTTTTCGTGAAAGATTGGCGAGGGGGGACCAGAGATTGGAGTTCAGACGAGTACCTGCCATGGAAATAACGATAAAACAAGGATAGGCTCGCAACGCCTCTTCTGTGGGAGAGAGGTTGCAGGGTAGAGAAAAGGGCACCCCCACTAAACCACGAAGTCTATTTTGTACTCTGTCAAGGCAGGATAGGCTGTTTTTAGAAGCTCCTGCCCAGATATGGCAGCAGTATTCCATCCTTGGATGTACTTGGCTTTTATATAGATAGAGAATTGCATCATTAGTGAGATATCTTCTGGAGCGGTAGAAGGATCCCACCATCTTTCCAGCGACTTTGGCAACAGACTTGATGTACGTGTTCCATTTCAGATCAGGGGTAAAGGTCAAACCCAAAAGCTTGTCAAAACACGGGGCCGAGAGCCATCCATCCCAATTGATGCCAGATGGGCATCAGAGCGTTGATGATGTAAGGATAGGAGTTTGGTTTTAGATGCATTAAAGGTAAGCAGCCACATCTTCCCCCACTGAACCACGTGCTCGAGATCAGAGGAGAGAGAATCAGAGAGAACTTTGTCATTTACAGCCTTTGATGTGTTGCCGTAGATGGTCGTGTCATCAGCATAGATGCCAACGAATGATTTAAGTATGTGTTTAGGGAGGTCATTGATGTAGATCAGGAAGAGAGTTGGGCCCCGGATTGACCCCTGAGAGACTCCAGCATTAATACTGCAGGCTTCTGATTTTGCAAGGTTTTCGACAGCATGGACAAAATTCCAACCCACACAATTTTCTTGTTCCAGTTCAAACTAGGCTGAAAAGCTGCCAAGACAGCTTGTAATATCAATGATGTGTTCGGCCCAGGAACTCCTAACGTACGTGTGGCATAACCATGGTTCAAGAATTTTAACAACAATGAAGAGAGCCTTGAAGATGAAGATGGTTGTGGCCAGCCGACTGCAGTTGATAGCAAACATTTGAAAGCCTTAATTGAAGCCGATCCTTGCAAAACCACATGAGAAGTTGCTGTTGAACTCTAGGTTGACCACTCAACAGTCATTTGCCATTTAACGCAAATAGGGAAGTCAAAAAGGTTGAATAAATGGGTGCCGCATGAATTAAACAATAATAAAAAAAATCATCGTTTTCCAGTGTCTTCTATGCTCCTTCTGCACAAAAATGACCCATTTCGCGAGCAGATTGTGACATTTAATGTGAAGTGGATCCTCTATGACAACCAACAACATTCAGCACAGTGGTTGGATGTCGGAGAAGCTCCACAACTCTTCCTGAAGCCGAAATTGCACCAAAAAACATTGTGGTGACTGTTTGGTGGTCTGCGGCCGGTCTCATCCATCACAGCTTCTTGAATCCAGGCAAGATAATTACAGAGGAGAAGTACTGCCGACAAATTGATGAAATGCACCAGAAGCTCCGTATGCCCGAGATTGGTCAATATGAAGGGACCAATTCTTCTTCATGACAACACTCGCTCACATGTTGCTCAACTGACCCTGCAGAAGCTGAACGAATTGGGCTACGAGACTCTGCCTCATCCGCCATATTCACCAGACCTCTCGCCCACCGATTTTTCAAGCATCTCAACAACTTTCTGCACAAAAAATGCTTCAAAAGCTGAGATGATGCCAAATCGGCCTTCAATGACTTCATCGTTTCCAGAACTCTGGATTTCTATGCTAATGGGATAAATAAACTTGTTTCTCATTGGCAAAAATGTGTCGATTCTAATGGTTCTTATTTTGATTAATAACGTTTATTATGAAAGGAGTTATGATCTTTTGAAGTTGAACGTAAAAATTGACATTATTTTTGCACCAACCTAATATATGTCCATTCATCAGGATATCATCCTAGCAATAATATGCACATATTTTTCCTACTCTTAAAAATAAGTACCATTGTCAGTTAAATATTCTCTGAATCAATAAAAGCAAATGCGTCTCTTATTCATTTAAAAATTGTAACAATTATTAAAATTAAATATTCTTCGTCATAAAAATAATCGTCAGCTAAATATTTTTTGAATCAATAAAACAAATGTCACTATTTAAATGAATTTATTTAAAATTAAGGTACTTACGCACTTTTGTTACCGTGCAGAAATAATAACATTTAGAAAGCCATTCTTAACATGGGGAGGGTGTTTTCTAACTATTCTCTACTTTTACTTAACAGTTAATTATAAAAGATATTGTAAAACTGGAATATAACTTGAAAATACTATTAAAAAAAAAAATAGCGCAGTAACAAAAGTAGAGAAATAAAAAGGAACAAACTGTATTATGTGTTCATCAACGTTTCATCTTTATTTCGAGACTTCCTCAAAAGTGCATAAGCACCAAAATTAGTTGTAGTTGATGGGACAATGTAATTGGATTTTGGAACAATTCATTTTAAAATGGATAAAGTCAGAACTTTTTTACCTTAGTGACATCAGATTAATCACCAATAAACCAATCTTTTTTTATTATTTTTTATTTTTACATGTATGTGAAATATGATAATGTTTGTACAAACAGGAAATACCTTAGTGTATTATGATATAAATGTTATATTTTATTAGTAATTTTGAAAAATATTTTTGGTGCAGGGAATGGAGAAAATAAGGACATACGAGGTACCTTCAATAAGTTTCCAGCCTTTTTTTTTTTTTTGTACAGGCATTTAAAATTGTTGTAAACTCTTGAAAATTCAGTATGTTATTGCTATATATCTTATGAGATGACTGACCAATTTTTTTGATTTCAGGTTGAAATGAACAGCTACAGCAGTAATTGGAATACACTCTACTAAAGCCTAATTGTCACAGCTTGTGAATTCCAAAAATGCAATCTGGATGTGAGGACACTTTAGAAGAATGATATGCAATAAAATTCTGTTTCAAACTTGAAAAAAATACCAGAAACGCATGGAATGCTTCAGACTACTTTTGGGCCATCTTGCATGAATCGAGCATCAGCTTTTAAATGGCATAAGAGATTCAAGGAAGGCAAAGAGTCTCTGAGGGATGATGAGAGGTGTGGGAGGAGTAAGGAAGTCGGAACACCAGAGTTGCTTGACTAAATAAAGAATTTTATGGATAAGGACACGCAATTATTTGCAAGAAACTGAAAGTTCAGAAAATTTGTGCAAATTTTGTCCCAATGCACTAATCCACAACTCCATCCATGTCACAAACTATTTGATTAAGATGGGCATCAAGACAGTTCCTCATCCATTCTAGACCTTGCTCCCTGTGACCTTTGGTTATTTCCTAAGATCAAGGAAAGTCTTAGAGGCTGTCATGATGAGACAATTAAGGAGATGAAAGGGTCATTGACACACTTACGTAAGAGGACTTCCGCGGGGCCTACCAGTTGTTGAAACGGTACAAGTACATTGCAGCCGGAAAAGATTCTGTCGAAAGGGACTAAAGTTACATGTGTGTGCTATTAATAAAAGTGATGATACGAAAAAAAGTCTGGAAACTTATTGAAGGCACCTCATACTGTTCCATTTGGAAACTTATCTTTAGTTTTTACTTTTTTGCCCATAAAATACTGAATGGATATTTGCTGTTGTCTTAGATCTAATAAAAAATGAACAATTCATAAGATTAAAATATGCCCTAATTTAATGCAGATGATCAAGGACAGTCTCAAATAAAGATGTCTACAGTTGCACGCAAGTAAAATCATGACATGCTATTATTCTTAAAGAAGGTTCTCATGGTTTTGGTCATTTAATGAACAGCTATTAGCAACACTTGCAAAGTACTTCAAGCTTTCATAAAGCCTACCAAAAAAACACCAGGACGTCCAAAGATGGTGCAATCAAGTAATAAAAGGCTTCAAATCACCATCAAATTTCAACTTTGAAACTTATGAACAAGCCATCAGTTTCTGAATTTTTGAGATGAGGATTGATAATTTGTACTGTTTGGATTATTCGGACAACTGCTCTCACTTTTAATGTGATTCTCACAACATTATAGTCAATGTAACTTCCGACCTTCTCCAGGTGTATCTTATGAACTCGATAATATGCATGGAATTCCGTACAGAACTCTTTATTTAATTCATGCATGCCCTTGTTCCATCAGCCATGACTGCATTTGTTTGGTTTGTTTGGTTGGTTGTTTTACGGCATATCAACCCTTTTCGGGTTATTTAATGCCGAATCCAAACATTTTGAAGAAAAATTTTTTTTAATAGAATATATTTGTTGTTTTCACATCGGTTTCTATTTAACCCATAGTTGGGACCCTAACAGGTACTACCACTCCGGGTCAGAGTGAACCTGGGAGCAATGGTAATTAAAGGGTGGCTCCACACTCCCCAAAGCCCACAAGCTGGGGCCTTACCACTGGATATAGTTTAAGGTCACATCCAGGACCCCCATTGAGGGACTTTTACCCTCTGCAGGGGGGGGGCAGTTGGCGTATTCTAATGCCCCACTGACAGGGCCCATGACTGGATAGAAATCCTAAATTATTTGCAATTGTATTTTAAATGTCACACATACTGATGATTGAACCTTCAACCTCCAGAAGAGTGTAACTTATGATTGAATCTTACCAAGTACTTTATCATATTTATTACTACAGATTACTAATATAAGTAAAGGCTTCTGTTCAAAATTCCATGCTGATTCACGAGTTTAATAAGATATACCTGAAGAAGGTTGGAGGTTACATTGATCAAAATGTTATGAAAATATTACTGAAAATGAAAAGTTCAAATAATCCAATATGAAAGCTTCAAAATTAGATGTTCCGACAAAAATGACTGGAAATCTTGTTAACAGCATCATGCGTTAACCAGGTTTACAAGTATGCAGTTATGATGACTGCATCTTTAGGAGTTCTCTTGTAAAATAACTGGAATCTTTTATTAAATATACTTGTAATGTAATAACTGGAATCTTTTATTAAATATACTTGTAATGCTATGGTGTAGCAATTCTTTAATCCTAGCTGATTATCTGGACGACAGCTGGAGTATTATTACTATGTAGATAACATGTTTTTTTTTTTGTTTTTCTTTAAATTTTTTATTACATTTTTACCTCAAACAAGGCACATTGCCATTTTGATGTAGGGGGCTACTATCAAGGACATAACTTACAGGGGTACTATGTAGGGAATTGGACAGCAAGATGTCGGTTGACGTTACACTTGAACTTCTGCATGTCAGTACAGTTGGGGAAGCAGGGACCCGGAAGGGAATTCCAAAGTCTAGCGGTTCTGAAGAAGAAACTACTGGAGTAGAAGGCTCTCTTACATCTAGGGATCTCTACCGTGAAGGGGTGGGATTTAGCTGTTTGTCGGGTTTGTCGAGGGTAGTTACATCGAGGGGACACAAGTGCTTGTTATAACTTATTGCTCAGTGGATAGTGATGCCTTGATTTTCACATTCAGACATGTTGCTAAACATTCATCATGCTGAAAAATGTTTCATAGAATAAACAAGAACATAAGTCAGTCATTAAACTGCATATCTCCATCTGAAAACATAAGTGTAGGCCATCCAAACTATTATCTTCTCTATATTGTACAAAGTATTCCCAAAGTTATGCCTTGGAAATGTTGATAACTCAAAAAACTATTCATATAAATTGAAATTCAAAGAGCATCAGAAAGATACATCAAATTTTGAAAAATTGGTCATTGAAAATCCATCCATAAATTTCAACATTGACTAAACTTGCGAAGGTTAAAAGTTCATATAAGATGTGGAACTTCATTGGTTAAAATATGGGTCAACTAGCAAATCTGAAATGAATAGAACTGAGGTTATTACTAAAAGTATGACTTTCACTTTTGGTGATACCTTATACTTAGATATCCCAAAATTAAATCAGTTTTAAGTTAAAAACATGGCTGATATTTTGACCATGTATGGTGACGATTGGTCAAGCGACGTGGACGCTAACCTGTACACACGGTATAGATAAACAAACTCAACCAAAGACATAACCTCCATCTTGGCAGAGATAATTCACTATAGTGTTAGCTGAAAAAAAAATTAAATAATATTTTATTCATGACTTACGCACAAACACATTTGAATGGAGATAATGAACAGACAATTATAATCTATGCAGTGAACACGTGCAAACACAAGTTCACATTGTTTAAAGTTCGATCAACTTTATATAGGATGATTTGATCTTGTTATTAGTGTGAGAAATGATCCCAATTTTCACAATTCATTTATTAAATGTAAGAAATTTCAGAAAGGATCCACAAGATTTTGGCCAATATTATTTAAATCCAAATTTGAACTGAACGCATTATTCATTCCATGGGATTAAACTATTTATTGATATTTATCTTCCTCCCAGATTAGGGGTGATGTGACACGAGGGTCGGAAAGTGGGATTAAAGGCTAATGGCCTAGAGGAAGAGCACACTGGCCTTCAAAAAATGCCTGAGCAGGCTCATTAGCATTATCCAGTAGTGGCACCCCAGGCGATTAGCAATAAACTAACCCTTTCTCAAAAGAAGGTAAAGCCTGGGAGAGTGGACTCCTGAAACTGTACAGAACCAAAGCCATACTTCAGTCAACAGGGTAAAAGGCACCTCAATGGCCTAAATTCTGCTGTCTTTGGTGTCAAGAGAAACTGTTCTCATTTTACTCTTGTAGAAGTCAAATACCTGCAATAATTAAACATGAAATATCCCAAAGCATGGAAAATGGAATGCGGATATATTACCTCTGTGGAATGAATAGAGGATTTTGTTCAAAATCACATTCCTAAAAAAATGCCACCTCATCATTATATTGTATTTGGTTTAACATCTGTTTTAGATTCTAGCAATTTCTTAAAGCCATACAAAGAAATTGACTTCCAAAGTAACCCATCTCTGGGCAGATCCTTGTTTATCCCTAAGACTGATTTTTTAAAATTTATTCCTTCCTCTCATTCTTGGCCTTCTGTGAACTGAATCTGCTTCCTCAACTGTTCTACATCTATCAACCTAAAAATTCTCATCCGATTTTTAAAAATGATTATATGATCTCTTGTCCAGATATGAGCTTCCTCTGAGGTCATCAGAACTAAGTCCGACAAAGGCAGAAGTGTATAGTATAAAAACAATAAGTTATGGTGATCTTGTTGGGGAGAAAGGACAAGCTGAGGAATTTGACTAGTGCTAAGTTTAAGTTTCGGTTGGAATACTTTAAAATTTATTTTTTTGTTTCTTAGTGAAGATCAAATTTGTAAAAGAATTCTTCTTAGTCTTTGGAATTTATGTTTTAAATTCAATTAATTGACTTTGGTGCCTCTTTCAGTCTTCTTTTTGAATTGACTGTCTTCTGGTGAACTCTCCAAGTGTTTGTTCTTTTATTGGGAACTTTTATTTGAAATGAGTTTTTTTAAGTTCATTTTGTATCACATTTTTCTTATTTCTTATGATTCGTTATGCAATGAAAACCTTCGTTACATCCTCACCTCCTAAATGTCACTCAAATATAAAGAATATAACCGTTTTAATTGTTTATGAAAAAGTGTAAGAAAATGGAGCTGGATGAAAACTCAGATGGCAACAAAGTATATGTGGATGGCAAAGCTATGAAGTTCAACGACAAGCTTTGTTACATATCATTTAATTAATTGGAATGCTTATTGAAGCTTTGTTACATATCATTTAATTAATTGGAATGCTTATTGAAGCTTTGTTATCTTGGCAAATAACATTGGAACACAGAATAGAGCAGGTGCTAGTGTTATTGCAAGAGTGAGGAGTGAATGGAGTAAGTTTAGGGAACTTCTGTCATTACTAACTAGCATAGCGTTACCACCGTCAACCTAGAGAAAAGTATATCCGGCATGTGTATGCAGTGTGATGATGTATGGAAGTGAAACCTGGTCAGTAAGGGTTTCATCGAAAGGAAATATTAGAATCATACAATAGACATGCAATGCGAATCTTACACGGGCTTACATCTGATGAACTCCAAGAACATTTGAACAGTTATAGGGAGATGTGTGCAGAAATGGAAACTTTGTTAGTTTGGTCACATTTAAAGAATGGATGAAAGTCCTTAGAGGATGTAAAACAGTTAAGCTAACAGGTTCAGTTCACAGGGGAAGGCCAAGG
Organism: Euprymna scolopes; assembly: GCF_053919585.1. Classification (NCBI taxonomy): domain Eukaryota; kingdom Metazoa; phylum Mollusca; class Cephalopoda; order Sepiida; family Sepiolidae; genus Euprymna; species Euprymna scolopes. Next base: position 73,832,826 of record NC_136498.1, read on the forward strand.
AAAATATAGGAGGAAGTAATAAAATGAATTTGAGTGAAAGAGGGATAAATAAAGACCTGACCAGAGTTAGTTTGGAAGTCAATTTCTCAAAACCAGTTAGTGCAGATTAGAATGTAAAATATATGTCAAACAGATGCTGATGATGACAATCATGAATGAAAATAGAATTTGCAAATATTTGTTGACTCCCCTCAATTTCTTTTAAATATTCCATAATTTATTTAATATTCCATCAGCAAAGACCTCATTGTGTCACAGAAACAAGATTTAAAAATTATTATTATTTACAAAATAAATAATTACACATTCACAATTTTAAAAATTTTACATTTTTATTCTATTTTCAAATTTCTAATTTTTTCAAATTAAAAAGAAATTGTTTGATTGTTTTTTTTAAATAGAGTCTGCACCAGCTTAAAATTTTCTTTTAGATTTTTAAAGCCAAAAACAGCTTTATATTTATTATTGATTAGACATTTTTAGAATATGGTTACAAAAAAGAAAAAAAAAGAAAAAAAGACTTGTACAATCATAGTTAAAATTTGGTGGACAAGTAAGGCAGAGAGTGAAGTTTATTTGTACCACATATGATTGTATTGCAGAAATGATGATGAATTTTAACAACAATTCAATTTCATGGGTGTCGTTTTATTTTTAGTCACTCATTGAAATCAATATGAACCAAACATCAATGATAAGCACCACATTTTTTTTTTTTAAGTATTGGAAGAACAAAAAATTATTAGATCACTTATGCTGGTAGTATCCATTTAATGAATAATAAGAAGAACACCAGTCTTAGGACAGGCAAAATTAATCTCCCAAACAGAAACAGATTAAAATCAAGATATGATTCTATGCTTCAAGTTTAGAATCCTTATTCCAATTTTGATCAAAATTTATTTCATGTTTTTGATTAAAGAAAATGTCAGCTTAAGTAAGCTTAAGAAATTAATATTCAGAACATCTTGCTTTATTTCTGACTAATGAGGGAGTGTGTGTGGGAGCTTGCCTGGTTGTAAAATATGCTTAAATATATTTTAATTCCTGCAGATTTTGTATTTATTATTACAGAGCCAATTCTCTATTGAATATTATTTTGTATCTAATATATAGTATTGATTGATTTCAGGAGTTCAAAAAAATGACTTGGGTGCCATAAGCTAAAATCAAAACCAAAACATTTAGCACTCCAGCCTTGTTCTAATATGCCTAAAACCTCAGCCAGGGCTGCCAATAAGACACCCCCAACCAAAAAAAAAATCAATCACCTACTATTCATGGATGACTTCAAGCTATATGCCAGATAGATAAGAAAGATTTAAAATTAAACAACTTCAGTCTATGAATGAATTTGCACATGCACAAAAGTAACAGAAATATGTTGGTAAGTTGAAATGAACTTGATTTTGCATTTCAACTTGCCGACATATTTCTGTACACATTATTCATCCATCCAAACAAAGATTTTACTAATTATAAACTATCCTTGGTGTATGATTACTATTTCCTGTAAATTTCAGTGTTATGTGACCAGTAGTTTAAGAGTTTATCAGTTAAATATTTTTACACAGACACATACATACATACATCTGCTGTTTCATTTATATAGATATATTAATGATTATAAATCAAATTCAATATTTTATATCTTCAAATATTTATTCATGGTGTTTGGTTTGTTTGTTTTACCACATATCAACCCTTTTTAGGTTATTTAATGCCGAATCCAGTTATTTTGGTAAAAGTTTTGATGTTTCAAATTGAAGTTTATTTTTAAATATTTGTTCATAGTTTGAATGTTTTCTTTCAAGTCCTATCAATCTTTTTGGGGGTTATTTGTTGCCAAATCCAATGATTTTGGTAAAAGTTTTTTTTTCTTATGCTTCGATTTTTTTTTTTTATCTTTAAATATTTGTTCATGGTGCTTGGTTTAATTACTTTCTTTTACCTCACACCAACCTTTTGTTGGGTTAGGGTTAGGGTTGCATCCAGTCATTTTGGTAAAAATTTTTTTTTTTTTACTTCAAGTTCTTTATATCTTTAAATATTAGTTCATGGTGTTTAGTGGTTTTGTAGATTGTTGGTTGTTTTTGTTTTACGGCATATCAACACTTTTCAAGTTATTTAATGCCGAATCCAGTGATTTTGAAAAACAATTTTTTAATAGAATATATTTGTTTTTTTTTTCAAGTCGATTTCTATTCAACCCATAGTCGGGACCCTAACAGGTACTACCACTCCAGGCCAGAGTGGACCTGGGAGCAATGGCAATTAAATAGTGGTTCCACACTCCCCAAAGCCCGCAAGCTGAGGCCTCACCATCGGATATAGTTTAAGGTCATATCCAGAACCTGTTCTGTAGAAGAAATTGTTTTCGTTTTCAGCTTTGCAGAACGATAAAGTTTTGCAAAATGAAAAACAACAATATCAAGGTTTAGTGCATTTTAAATAAGGAAGTCAATATCAATATAACAACCTGTAGTTTTCCTATTATGCTAATGTTAAGATTATCGGTAATGCATTTACTATCTAGACTAATGCCGCTAACTAGAACAAAGTTCGATTTTTTATACATACAGATAATATTGTCTTTAAAAATTTTTTGGGTATTTTTGTTTTGAAATTTTGTGTTTTTTCAGCTTTTTGTTAAATTTTTTTTACTATATCATCAAGGTGTTTTTGAAAGGAGTTTTTTCTATTGTAAAAGGATATGTTTTTGATAAGCGCCATTAGATTTATTTCAAAGTTGGTTAATATATCCGTGTATGAGGCTGTGTCTTGATTCTTAAATCCAAGGAAATCCCTGTGATAGTCATTCGTATCCTTTCCCTTGAAAAAGAAGTATATATATATATATATATATATATATATTAGCGTTGGGACGATTAATTGGAAAAATCAGAATTTTTGAGATTATCAGAATCGGAAAAATGTGTGTCTATATTCCGATGTCAAAAACAATTCTTTTAATGTTTTTTTTTTTAGATTTAGTTTAAAGCAAAATCTTCTACTGCCGATAGTAATGATGAAATAATAAATATTTATTGATTTTAAACTACGAGTGAAACTAAAACCGCTAGATCATCCCCACGAGTGTATTTTTACGTTTGAGAAAATATCTGCATATTTAGCATATTTTTTTTTTTCACAGTAATTAGGAGGAAATTAAAACTCTATTGTTAAATATTTAGAGATTTATAAAGAATTGTAATTGGAAGTTGTATCAGAATCGGGAATTTAGTAAGGAATCTGTAATTGTATCGGAAGCAGGAGAAATATTGGAATCATCCCATCATTAACATAAATATATATATATATATATATATATATATATATATATATATATATATATATTAATGGTGTTCTATGGATTAAATAAAATGTTCCGTTTGAAATTTCATACCAATTTCTGAATGCGACAAAGATTCTCCAGTTCATCAAGGCACACTTAAAGAAGGTCAGAGTTTACATCAACCAAAATGTTGTGAGAATAACATCCAAAATGAGAACAGTAGTTTGAATAATGCAGATGATACAAATGATCAATCCTCAAGTAAATAACTCATAAACATACGCAAGAAAATAATTTTAAAAAAAATTCAATCCAATGCTTTTGGGAAAGAGATCTTTCCCATGTTAACTAAAGGCCAAATTTTAAAACAGACTCTTCCTCGAAGGAGTCCGTATGGAACCGGTCCATAATTTCGGGAATCGCTGGAGTTCATCTTGTTATCACCTTCAAGCCATACGTGACCTTTCGGTACGTACTCGAAGGTGTTCTCAAACTCATTGTGCACATAATCGCCTGCGAAAGCAATCAGTCTTTTGCAGACAAAGACTCGGGGATTTTCAGGTGAAACAGATATCACCACGTCACCTTTCAAAAGTTTATCTTGTCTAACAGTGAAATTTTCAGTGAGGACAATATCGCTGTTAGAAATGGTTGGTTCCATTGATGCTCCAGAGCAGTAGACAATGCTGCCAATGTAAGTTGTTATGCAGTGAGCAAAGCAACCAACTTGCGTCACTGTAAACAAGACACTTCTGACTGTTTTCCAAAACTTTGGTTTCATCTGAAAGATACGAAAAAATATCAACTGTAACAAAACTATTGAAATAAAGTGGTATTTTTTGAGTGGTAAGGCACAAATGTGAAGTAATAAATTGGATGAAAATGATTCTGCGAAGGGCAAAAATGACAATTATGTATTATATAAATAGAAAAATAATTGACAAAGTATTCCATCATCTGCTGCTCTATTTCAATGAAAAATCTTTGGCATAGATCAACAATAATTATGTATCCATATTTTTTTTATTGGAAATCACTCCAAGGCATGAAGTCATTTGCTGTAAGGAGCTAAACAAACAAACAAACAAACAAACAAACAAATCAACAATAAATGTTAGATAGATAGATTCTGACACAGAAAACAACAATTTACAACTGTAGAAAAATTTGTAAATGTCTGCTGTCTGAATGAAGGTAATAAACATAACTCTTCTCAAAATATTTACGAGGCAAGATAAGAGCAAGAGTTACTTTCCTTTTTAATATAAAACTGTTTATATATATATATATATATATATATATATATATATATATATATATATATATATATATTCCATGTGGTATATAACAGATCCCAAAGTAAAAATCAATGGACTTATAAATGGGAAATATTCAATGGACAGTTGCCTGACCAAATGCAGGGGCACATAACTCTGCTCTCCAAAATGCTCTTTATGATCAAAGGAGTTATTCCCCTTTAAAAACTACAGAATTGGGACGAGATTTTCAGAAATTGTAAAATTGAATTTCACATGAAAACAATGGTATCTACGTATTCCTTATATTTTTAAGATGATTATATCCAAAAATTACAAAAATCGATAAGATAGAAAATTATTTATTAAAGAAAATAAAAAATAAAATTTGATGAAAATGATTGTAAAATACAGGAGAATTCAAAAGGGATGTAATTTTCTGTTCAAATTAAACAAAGATGGCGGCAATTTTTCACCTACTAACATGATTAAAGTTGTTTTTTTAATAATTCAGTAATATTCAGGTAATTTTCACTGCATAATTTAGAAGCGAACATTGTAACTTATTAGAATTGACAAAAAATCAGTTGAAACCATTGTTTTTTATCTGAAAACTCAATTTATCAACTAAAAAATCTTGTCCCAATCCCAATAATGTAGAAGCACCCACTTTTTCCTAGATATAATCTGTTTCATCCAACAACCATAATCATTAATACTAAGTGGTAGCACGAATCCTAAATTGGATTAGTGTAAACAATTGTTGCATCTTTAAAATTCATCAAGATCCATACTAGTGCTTAAAATTTAAGTTCTATCCTTTTGCTGATGTCTAGTAGTTCATTCTTCTTTATAGCCTATAGCTTGCTTAGAGATGGTTCCTTCAAAAAATCTTCCATTTCCTCCATTTTTCCACCTAACTCTGCCTCACTTAAAAATGCTCAGTTTAGTATATTAGAATACACTGAAATCTGAGTACAGCTCGATTATGCAGGCAAAAGAAGACCGGCTCATTGGGGAATATAAGCGCTCCAAAACCAATAAACGTACATCTCGGCTCAAGTTCCCATATTACATCTTTATTCAGAAATCTGCATCAATTTGAGTAGGGAAGTCCACTAGCAAAGATGCGCTACCCACCTCTCTCCAATCAAATGAAAAACTATGGGACAAAATCTTCAAATGATACCAAACTTTGTATGACTAATGGTCCTATATTCCTTGAAGAGTGACTGAAAGTGACAATAGTGAGTTGGTAGGTTAACACAATTTTGCAGACGCAAATGGAAGAAGAACATGAATCTGAAGGAAAATATGTTATGTATTTTTTTTATTCTTTTATTATTTTTATAAACTCCACAAAGTAACGAAGAAGAGTAAAAAAAAGAAAATGAGAAATGAAAGTCAAAGGTCAGGATAGAAAGTTCTTATGGTTGTGAAAATCCATGTGCGCTGATGTGCTCCAATTTGAAAGTTAGTTGAAGTTCAAATTGAAGATTTTGATAAAAATAATAATCCAACTAGTCCTTCCAAACAATTGATAAAAACACTGAGGTCAAGCAAAGAATAAAGAGAACTCCGCAAGCAGCCCTTTTCTTTCCGACGATATGTACATGCGAATAATATCCTCAGATGATCGACTTGAAAATACACAATTGCTCTTTTTTCTTTCCCTCCTTTTATTTTTCAAGAAACAAAAAAAGTCCATGACTCGCAAACAACAACCTTATACTGTTCTTTAATGCATCGAATCCACAACTCTCAAATAATGGTCTCACACCTTCCCTTAATATGTCAAATTCACGACTCTCAAATAATTTTTTTTTTTTTTTTTTTTACATGGGGGTCACCACTTATCAAGGCCCGAAGGCCACTCAGGGATAAGGGTTATTGCGTCTACAGTAATCAATGAGATAGTATTGTAGTAATCATTAGTATTGGGGGTTTTGTCACAGTGTCTTACTTAAGGGGGCGGTTTGTTAGGAGTTTGTTTATGTTGGACTTGAAGATGTCCAAGTTGTAGTCAGGTGGGAAACAGGCAAGTGGCAGAGAGTTCCACTGGCATGCAGTTCTAAGAAAGAAGCTTTGCTCATGGAATCTACGTTTGGATTTAGGCACAGATAAAGAGTGGGGAAAATTATTGACAGTAGTTTCAGCCAGACGGCCTTGCCTTGTATTCTGCCCTCATAGGGAGACATAAATATTAATAAATGTGCCGTTCTTTCCTTTCGAAGATGAGGTTGTTTCCGGTCTCCACGTAGCTTTCATCAAAATCATTCCTTTGTTCTGATTTTCATAAAGCAGCATTCTGTTTCCGCTTACTGTCTTGTTTTACAAGCGGGCAACTTGGAGAAAAGGACTTGTTCACTGTTTGGAAGCCTCAAACTGCTGATTTGATTTTTAATCATTGCTGTTTGTACATGGCCCTTCTATACCCATGCCTATTTACGCACATAATGAAAGGGTTAAGCTGGTGTTTTAAAAATAGTTCGGACTCGTGAGATGCAAGTCTCGATTATAATAGCGATGTCTGATCAATCGGTAATTCGGTATCATTCAGGATAGGACCGTCACAGGATTCTGCTTTGTCAGAAACGATTGCTAAAAGGTCGTAGAGACACAAATTATGCAGAATGTTCAAGTCACCCAAATTCGGAAGTTGTCCTGAAAAACATGAAAAAAAATCCACAAACTTGTTTTGGTCGCTCATAAACATTACACAAGATAGAAGAGGAGATGAAAAAATGCATGAACTGTTAGAAATGGTTGAAATGAGAAAGCTGGATTACAACTTCCAAACTTCTGGTGTAGCGCTACCAGGAATGGTGACAAGGCAAATCAGTTCCTTCATTTTTATTGCTCTTCAGTATTTCTATTGTGAAGCAATTTATTGAAATCTATATATATAAAAGGCAAAATGTGTGCAGGTTTCATGTATGTTCAGCAAAGACTTTTTTTGGAGGGTGAGCTCAGTCGGGTCACTCCTTCTTAAAACTTTTTATATATGGTCTAAATCATAATATCTACAAGTTACGAATGGAGGTCGCGTTTATCTTTTATTTGCCCGACTTTTACACGCTATTTTCGAGATTTTTTCTTTGTTTCGCTTTTCAGTATAAAAAAGTGAAACTGAGTCCACACCATCAGTTCCCTGGCACTCGGGGCAGGGACATCCACAAAGCAGAAGAAACAATTATTTTATAATTCAGAGTGGGCAATCCGTTTCATGTATAAATTTACATAAAAGGATCTCCCATTTCTGGAGCGTTCTAGAATTTTAAGATATTTAATCATTTTTTTTTTTTCTATCGTGTGCTTCTTCTTTTGTTATTTTTGGTGGAGATCTATTTAAGTGATTACGTGTGGTTTTATTACCTTGTCACTCGGTCTTAGGGTTAATGGTAAAAAAAAAAAAAATGATTAGCTACTCTAAAAAGTCAAAATGCTCTGAAAACTGTAGATCAGTAACGTTAAATTTATATACAAAACTGATCCCTTACTCTAAATTCTAAAAAAAAGATCCTTTTTGACAAATTTCTTTCTGACAAAATTTTACAGAATATTTACATGTAATCGCCTAAAAAAAGTAAAATCACTTTTTAGGTGGCGGGGAATAAAGCAGATGGTATTAATCTATAAATTTACTAAAAATAAAATCTCACTTTTCTATTTTTCCATTGACAGCGTGGGGGGCAATAGGTAAAATTTTACCCAGCTTCTTTCGTTGAATTTTTAGGTAGACAGAACCTTTTCTTACGCTTTCGAAATACGGTGTACGCCAAATTTGTTCCCGTCTAAAAAGGTTGCCTTATATTAAAAACTTAAAAAATACTTTAAATAAAATTTAGTTTACAAAATGAACACACCAGAATCGTACTTTCATCATATGATTTGCAATGAAGTTATTAAATTAAGTCAGGCACCGTAAAAAAAAAAAGAAAAAGCCTGACTCTTTAACCAACACTGAACTTAAGAAAGAAAACTGTTTGTCATATAATTGATTTGATTAGGTTGTTAAATAATGGAAAAGATGATAGGTTAGAAATTTAACAATAAGAACAATTGTGATAAATAAATAAAATGCTTATATTTTTGTCTATTTTACCTTGAAGAGTCATTTGCGGTCGCAGTCATTATCAACGAGACATGCTCTTTTTAAAATGCGAAAAGATATACTGAATTATCTCCCCTTAAATTTTGATTACACGCTTATGCAAACATACAAATCTATATTAAAACTTCAAACGTATTTCCTTTTAATTTTAAAAACTCATTTTTTTCGGCTTTATCATAGCGATCGAAGTGCAATATCTGTTTCTGCTGACCCCATTCTAATTAGCTTGTTGATGGCCTGACCTGTGAATCAAAATGATCGTTGTATTCGGTTCTAGGAAGAGGGTTTCATCCCAGGAATCACTTCTTTGGAGAGGAGGGGGGGGGATCGCTTGAGATGCTGCTTTTATCTGAAAAATGCTGAAATTAAAAAAAAAAAAACTGATTTCGTTGTGTTTGAGAACATCTCCCCTATATTAAAAAATAATAAAAAAAGAAAGAAAAATAAAGGAAATCTGCATTGTGTATTATTATCTGTGGCTGAAAGAAAATATCGTATTCCAAAAATTAAGTAATTGAATGATCAAGTAGTTTTATTTTCAAATAAGAGAAAATTTTCTTGTTAACCAAAGGGTGACTATTTTAACAAAGAGGCAATTCTGGACAAGCATCTTAATGTACAAGAGAGAAAAGAAAAGGGTGCTTTGTGCACTTTTGCCACCGCGCTGTTTTTTAAATAGTTTTTTTTTTTTTGTTTCAGATTAATTTAAGCTTCACGATATATATTTTTTTATTATTAAATTGTTAGGTGGAAGCACAGAATAGTTACAAAACATTCTCCCATCCCCATGTTAAGAATGGCTTTCATTATTTCAGCACGGTGGCAAAAGTTTGAGAACATTTTTCGATTGTGTAGATTTTAGAATCCCAAATTCACATTTTAATTTGGTACCGTGCTACTAGGAGAGCTCCCTTCGATATAATGCTAAAAAACCACATGGAGTAGAAACATGTTTCAGCGAATCTGGCGTTAAACAGCAGTAGTGGTCTGTCGGACCACCACCAGTGCCACTCGCTTCATATTTATTAAACACTTTCAGTTACTTTCGAGTAGTACCATTGATCTTAATTTTGCTTCTTCTGGTAATTAATCTACTTAATATAATTAAATGAAATTAAATGAATAAACGATAAATGAATTAAATTTCAGCGGAACTTCGCTGAAATTTGTGTGGCGCTACAAATAAACACCGCTCCAAATTAGTAATTTTACCAGTGTAGTGTAGGCTATCGGTATTCTAATTTACTCATATAAATTACGAATTTTATTTTATTTTGTTTGTTTTATTTACATCCAGTTTGAAGAAGGAATAAATATAAACTAAAACAAACATTTTTTTGCCGATTATTAAGTAATGTTTTGCGGTGAGCAGAAATGGCGTCACGTGTTGAATGTCATTCGCACTGATTGTGTTTTGGTGCATTATTTTTGAAGGAAGAGAGACGTACGTCCTACCCATTACTCGCGGAATATGTTCTTTCCTCTGTTAGCATCACGATCTGCCTTGGCCAGGTAACATTTCAAAATTGGGCATTTTTATGGATGATTCATTAATTTCTCCTCTCTTACAGATTTAATTTATATATAAAAAACATTAAATTGCCCGATAACCCCCCCCCCCAAAAAAAACCGAGAGTGTGATTTACAAATTGGGTTGTGTTGTGACCTACGTTTTCGGCGTCCTAAATTCCCCCTTTCAAAATAATGTCTATTCGATTTGTAATTTTAAAATTACATTGCAATTTGCAACAAAGTAAAAATATTCATAGCTTGACTCTTACTTTGTCATTCTCTTTGGCTAACTTTTAATTACTAATCCCTAAAAAAGTCCTATAATGGGAGAAAAAAGGCCGGGGTCTTAATTAACCCTAACTCTAACCCTAAGGAAGAAATACAAAAAAGACGATTAGAATCACGTTAAAAACTTAGTAAAAGCGATGTATGTATGCAAAAAAAAAAAAAAAAAAAAAGGTACTAGCGTCGTAAAATCGATATTAATTCTTTATAAGTATTTTTTGTTGCTACATTTTAAATTGCAGTCTAATTTAAAAAGTACAAATTAAATAATCGTATAGAATCTTTTGGAAAGAAAAAAAATTAGAATAAAATAATCGGGCGCTGAGAAAGCGTAACAAAACTCCTAAATTACCTCGACTGTTTTTCTTATGACCTTTCAACCTATGCAATTCATTTCACGATTAATATGATTAGCAATTATGAAATGCATATTAATTTTTTCAAAACATTTGGATTAATTAATAATAAAAATAAATTTCATTTTTCCATCAGTTATATTGAATTAGAATATTGATTAAAAAAAAAAAATGTTTTAGAACGACACCGTCAACAAATGAAAGTGAAATTAGAGGACATACTTAAATTTGTTGGTTGTCGGCATATCAACCCTTGTTAAGGACGTTTTATGGTAAAACTGTATACAACTCGTTACTTTTGTAAACGTTTATTTTTTTTATTTTTATTTTTTTTCATAATAGCTAACAAAAGAGATGAAAAAAAAGGGGGGTTGTATTACTGTACACATAGAGTCGAAAAAGTTGTCAAAAAACACATATATAACAAATATGTTATCAAAGGCAAGATGAGTTACTTTTCTACCAAACTGGATATGTTTTTTTGTGTTTTTATTCAATGTAACATGTTTATTCAGCTCGAAAAACATGCAGTGTTTACCGATGTATTGGAAAATTCAAAATGGCGCCTGACTCTTTCTTTAACACGGTAAGTTCGGGAAAAGGTGTTATAAATAATATACTAGACAAAATACTATTAAAAAACCACCGAATATATGTCAACTTATTTCATGGTAACATATATTGAGCTAGTTTCTAACAGTATTTTGTCTAGTTTATTATTTATAACACCTTTTCCCAAACTTACCTTGTTAAAGAGAGTCGGGCGCCATTTTGAATTTTCCAATACATCGGTAAACACTGTACGCTTTTCGAGCTGAATAAACATGTTACATTGAATAAAAACACGAAAATTATATCCAATTTGGTAGAAAAGTAACTTATCTTACCTTTGATAACATTTATTTGTTATATATTTGTTTTTTCACAACTTTTTCGAATCTGTGTACATTAATACAAAACCCCAAAAAGGTACTAGTGCAGAGAGTGATCCGGGCGTAAATAATGTTATTATTTAAAAAAACATTCTTAACATGGGCAAGTGCGTTTGAGAAGTTTTATTACCACGCAAGCAGAAAAGCCCAACATATAAAATCAACAGTAGGTTCTTTGATATAACATGGGCACGTTTGAAATGAATTTCTCTTTAAAGCACAATTTCACCATGACGTTTTCATTTTAAACTTAAATTTAAGCTATTATTACCGCACAAGCAGAAGGACATGACATATAAAATCAACAGTAGATTCTTTAAGACAGAGGTGTGTTCAAAATGTATAGAGCATAATTGAAACATGATATTTGACTTTTGCATTTTATAGTTTAATTCAAGCCATTATATATGAAAATAATTTTATAAAATCAACAGGTTCTCTACAGTGCAATGTAGATTACAATGTACAGAATGGAATGATAAATTTGTCGCCCTAAAGAAAACAACACTACAGCTTTATTGTAAAACTTTTATTGAAAAAATCAATTCAGGTAACTTGATTATGTAGTAGAGCTGACATCTATTCAATGTAGCCGCCTTCAGCCTCAATCACCGCCTTTTTTTTTTTTTTTCTTTTATTACATTTTCACCCCAAACAAGGCACATTGCCACTGGTGTAGGGGGCTACTATCAGGGTCAGCAACTACTGGGGCACTATGTAGGGATTTGGGTAGCAAGATGTCAGTTCACGTTGCACTTGAACTTCTGCATGTCAGTACAGTTAGGGAAGCAGGATCCTGGAATGGAATTCTAGGGTCTAGCGGTTCTGGGGAAGAAACTACTGGAGTAGAAAGATCTTTTACATCTAGGGATCTCTACTGTGTGGGGGGTGGGATTTAGCTGCCTGTCGGGTTTTTCGAGGGTGTCTGTGTCGTGTGGGCACAAGTGTCTGCAGTTCATCAGAGCATTCACCATTAAAATACTTGTAGAACAAGCAGAGGGATGCAACGTTTCGTCGATGGGACAGAGGCTGAAGCTTAGATGCCAGTTCAGGGCCTATCAGATTGGCGACTCTTTTTTTAACCTTGTCTAGGAGCGAGAGACTAGTAGTAGACGCACCAGCCCAGATGTGACAACAATACTCCATACATGGGCGAATGGTGGCCTTATAGAGATACAGGATACTTTCAGGTGTCAGTAGTTTTCTAGCACGGTAGAGAGAGCCTACCTTTTTTGCAGCGGCCCTGGCAATGTTTTCAATATAATTGTTCTAGCTCATGTTTCCTGTGAACGTTAGGCCAAGCAGTTTGAAAGATGTACTCTCAGACAGGGAGTCACTGGCCATTGCTATTGGTGGCAGAGAAGGTTTCTTGTAGTTATTGAAGGAAACCAGTTTAGTCTTGGCAGCATTGAATGTGACCATCCATTTATGTCCCCATTCCACTACAGATTGGAGGTCATCCTCTAGTGTTTTTGCCATTTCTTTAGATATGTGTTCATTTGTTTTCCTGTCATGCCTGTTATAGAGTGTAGTGTCATCAGCATATATACCCATCTCAGAGGCAGTTTTGTCGGGGAGGTCATTAATAAATATCAGGAACAATAGAGGTCCAAGAATAGACCCCTGAGGCACTCCCGCATTTATGTCACACTGTTTAGATGTTCGACCGTCGAGGACAACCTGGATTTTTCTCTTATCTAAGAAGGATTTAATTATGCTAAGTATTCTACCAGTGATACCGTATGATTTAATTTTCCTGAGGAGACCCTTGTGCCATACCCTGTCAAAAGCCTTAGATATATCTAGAGCTACCGCTCTGCCCTCACCCGCTTTGTCCAGTGAATGGTATATACATTCAGAGATTACAGTGAGGATGTCAGCTGTGGAACGGACTTGTCTAAATCCATATTGTTTGTCAGTCAGAAGTTTAGCATCTGTAAGGTGCCGGACTAGAGCATGGTTAATTATGGTCTCAAATATTTTAGCGAAAAGTGGGAGGAGGCTAATGGGGCGATAATTTGATGGGTCAGTTCTTTCGCCAGAATTCTTGAATATTCGTACCACAGAAGCGGTTTTCCAACAGCCCGGAAAGCAGGATTCATTAAGGCATTTGTTGTAGAGTTTGGAGAGAACTGGAGCTACTTCGGCTGAGCACTTTTTTAATAGCACAGCTGGGATAAGATCGAGTCCACATGCTTTTGAAGTGTCAAGATTTTTTATGATAGCATGTACTTGAGCAGGGGTGATTTTTAGATTGTCTAGTGTGGCGTCTGTCCGCAAAGGAAAGTCAGGCAGGGGGTGGTTGGAAGGGTCCAGTGTGGAGTTCGAGGCAAACCGGCTGGCAAGCATATTAGCTTTGTCGGTTGCTGAGCAAACAACCTCGTGATTGTTGGTTAGTGGGGGAATTGTTGATTGCCCATTATTTACTACACTGTTGTAGATTTTCCAGAAGTCACGATTTCCCAATTTTTGTGCTTCGATGCGTTTTTTTAGTGGTTTCAGTAAATTCTCTCTTGGCTGTTACTATTTCTTTCTTAACGTTATTTCTAGCTTCTATGTACTTCTGTTTGTTTGAACTGGACTTATGTCGGTTAAATCTGTGGTATGCATGCTGCCTTTGAGCAATGGCAGTTGCACAAGTCGAAGTAAACCATTGGGGAGAGTGGGGCTTGCTATAAAATTTCCGCATGGGAACATGTGTTTCCATTGCGGTTTTGAACCATTCAGTGGTCTCATTTGCGCACTGTTCAGCAGGAAGAGAAAAAATATTTCCTCATGGGGCATCTCTGAAAAGATCTCTGGATTCCCAGTCAGCCTTTTTATAATATCTTGTTGTTTTGGGCACTGGCTCTTCATTTTTCATTCTTCTTCATTTCTACTATTGTCACTGCATGGTCAGCGTTCCCGAGTGGGCTGTCAGCATTTGTTGTACAATCCTCGGGAACTGTAGTCAGAAGCAGATCTAGAAGTGATGCTTGTTGTTCTTGCTGGTCAGGGAAACGGGTTGGAAACGTAACTATTTGTGATAGGGAGTGAGATATAGCAAAACTATGTGTTGTGCTGCCCGCTGCATCTGTGTGAGTAGAGAATTCAAGCCAGTTTTTGTGGTGAACATTAAAGTCACCAAATACATGGACTTGGGCACTAGTGTCGAGGGAGAGTGCTGTGTCTATACTGTCAGAGACTTTGTTTATTATGGTGCAGTCCTGGGTTGAGGGAGAGCGGTAGAGAAAATAAAAGTAGCTAATGTTGTGTTGTATGTTTAGTCTAAAGCACATAAAGGCTTGATCGTCTGTTTCTAGGTTTGTTTCTCTAGTCAGGGGGAGGGTGTTACGAATGTAGACTCCAAGTCCGTGCATATGTCTGTCAGAGTCCTTACGGCAGAGTGGGAGATAGCCAGGCATGTTAAAGTAGTTAGAGGGGATGGAGGAGTGTAGGTTAGTCTCGCTTAGTGCTAAGATATCCGGGGTATTTGTTAGGAGAAATGCTTCAACATCAGCTAAATTAGTTCTAAGCCCACGGATGTTAGTGAATGCAAGCCTCAAGGGAGGAGGCAAGTTGAATTTGTTTGTCCCTAGCCCTGGTTTGAGCTTTTTTTTTTTTTTATTGTAGTGTCATCATGTTTTTAAAGAGTTTCAGTTAGGTGAGGGGGAACTGAACAAGAGGTTATGCAGGATATCAGACATGCAACACAATCAGACCATTGGCTGACCTTTCTTCAACTAGGACTGTGGCCTCGGGAAAGCCCATCGGGGATGAGTGCAGGGTCTCTTTCCATGCGCAACATGGCACTACAAACAACCCGATATTATACAACTGTTGATGGAGCAGCCGCTGTAAGCGCTACCAAAGAGTTAGGGCACCTGTACTACCAGTCGGAAACAGCAGCCAGGAACTGTCAATCCGGTACCCTCAGCCCATCAGAAGAAGATCACCTCAATCTAATTGCACAGGCATGCGTGGTACTCAAGCACTCCCAAGTGCCCAGTTATGAGGGGTGGGATGTGTCGGGAGTGGGGGAACGGCATTCAATGCCCGAGACAAGAAACAAGATCTACCACTAAGTGTTTTGTCGATTCACCTGTGATAGTGTCTCTGCGCCTGACTAATAGGCAAAGAAGGAGTATGGAAGCCGGCGATAGACAGAGCCTATCTACTCTTTAAGCAATTTAGGTTTGCAGACCGGTAATTTGTTTGAGTCACCAGCTCTAGGAAGGTTGTCGTCCAAGACTGGAGAGGCCTCCCTCCCCTTTGGTTTAGTTTCAGAGTTTTCCTTCTCCTAGACGGGTGATCTGGGAAGATCTACTGGGTCCATCAGCCCTGAGAGGGTTTGCTCCGCGCCTGGGTCCTACTCCAGGAATTTTGCCCAGTCACTGTATATTTAGGTTTACGGAGGTTAGGGTGTAGGTGCAGTACACTCAGGGTGTAACTGGAGGTACATTTTAGGTCATGGTGTATTTCGTATGTATAATTAAGTAATATATATTTGGGTGAGTTTTCAGTAGATGCAAATAGGAGTTGTCAGTGTTTCCACTATTCAGGGGGAGATAGTTTCAGTTTTCTTGATATGGATCCGCAACTGGGAGCGTGCCTTTTCCACAAGCACTGGTGGGAGCTCAACGGATGGCGGCGATCAGGCTAGCTTTAGTGTTGTGGGAGGTTATGTTGGTGATGCTCTCGATGAATGACCAAATGAAGTAGTCCAGAGGGTTCAGGTAAGAGGAGAAGGGAGAGCCAGTGAAAGAAGGATGCAAAGTCGAAGCACTCCTTCTGAAGCCAAGCCTGGGTCTCATTTTGAACTTGTGGGCTGCCGCCGAATCCTGCTGCCACCTGATTGCACCAGGGGATCACCACACTTTTCAGCACATCCAGGTACACTTTGGTGTTGACTTTCAAGCTGACTTTAAAGATGTGAGGTGGCATGATGTGGCTCTCACTTGAGACCACACCAAAGACCATGACCGTGGGGTCATCTAATGCGTTGAGATGTGCCCTTAAGCGTTGAATCATCCAGATTTGCATTTTGAGGGTGCTGGCAATGGTCCTGTTGTCACAACTTGGATTGGTAGAGAGCATGAGTTGTACAGTGGCACATCTCCGATCTCGCTCATTGAACATTGTGTCACTTTCAGACATGATAGAAGGCTTTTGGGATTTGTACGCAACGGCCTAACTAGTAGATGGTTTGCAATATAAGAAGAAAACTGGTTTTCATGAAACTGAATTGGAATCATGTTGTTTTTTTCTATGGCGACAATTTTAGTGTTCCACCTTGTATTGTAGACTAAGTTACTGCGGGGAGGCATGTGAAGCTTACTCCTAATACACCATGGCAGGTCCCCTGACTTAGAGCATGCAATCAATCGATTTGATTGAAAAATGTGTGATTTTATTGATTTTGATGACAATAAAAATATTGGAAGTGTGGAACATTCGTTGATCAGCATTCAATTTCAGGCAATGTCAGGTCTCCCTGCTAGTTATATATTTGTTTCCTGACCACTTTTTTGGTTTGTTATCTGTAGTAAAATCTAACCAATTTTTAAAATTAGGAACAACTTATATTAGTAATGTCTACAAAACAATAAAATGCCGAACATTGATTGGATGGTGGCACAATTTCAATTGGCTACCATAAAATAAACCATGTTAACAATTGTACAAAAACGTCATGTTCAACCAAACTATAGGCCTATGTTTTTATATTTTTGTTTAATTTTTAATGTTTGAGCAATTATTGAGGTTCACTATGTCCCCTGCTCTCAGCAGTTATTCTTTTTTATTCTAAGTTAACAGAAAACTTTTTATTAAATTAATTAATAAAACGTTTTAAAATAGAACACACAAAAAACACTTAAGGGCGTTTATCATAATAGACAACAAAACAAAAAGGCGTGAAAAAAAAGTAAATATACAACAAATAAATGTTACCAAATGCTAAGTTACTCCTCTGCATGCCTCGATAATGTTTTTGTGTTTTAAATTATTGTAAAGTGTTGTTTACTTAAAAACAAATAAAGTGTAATGTTTGCTGAGTTAGAACGAATAAAAATGGTACTGTTCTTACAGCCAGTTTGGAGTCTCAATAATCGCTCAAAAATCAAAACTTAAACAAGCTGCTGGTAAAAATATATCTCATAAAAGTCACCAATCATGTGAAAATGTAATCTACCAGTATTTTGTTTAATTTTCAATGTTTTGAGCAGTTATTAAGGCTCACAATTGGCTGTAAGGACAAATGTTATGACTGTTCAAAGATATTTTAGTGGTCATTTCATCAGATATGATACTGACACACTAGAACCTAATTCTCCAGATTTTTATCTGTGATGTTATCTCAAAGAATGTCTATCCAAACAATCTTTAGATTATTCCTGAACGGAAGAGTCATCCAGAGACCAAATCAGAGCAACGTCGAACGAATCGAATGCGTCAGTGGTGTTTTTTGAGTCACCTGGTAACATATACAAGATTCTCAGAGTTTTAGTAGTAGACAAAGTTTAAAATTTTGGAGCCATAAACCTTTAAAGATGTTTTGTTAGTGAAAAATCTACTTTTTTATTTTTTTATTTATAGATTTGGCCTTGGCAAGAAATTGTTAGCACCTGCGAGTTCGAGTGGGATCACCTCAGCTGTTCATTGCAAACACACTCTGCCTGATCTACCATATGATTTTAATGCTCTGGAGCCATACATTTCTGCTGATATTATGAAATTGCATCATCAAAAACATCATGCAACGTACGTGACCAATTTAAATATTGCTGAAGAAAAACTGGCCGATGCCGTCGCAAAAGGTAAATCATTTCTTTTTCTATCTTCTATGTTTACTTGGATATTATTTTCAACAGAATTTTTACTATTAGTTTTTTTCTACACATTTTGACTATTTCATAGCCATTTTGAATTTTCCATTTGTAATGAATACAGTATTTTCATTGGATGATCATCTGTTTTGATTATCCAGTGAAAATGAATAGTGAATCTCTGTCAGTGTAGTGCACCTGGCCACTTTACACAATTATTTAATTATTTTTATTATGATAATATGTTAAGGCAATTTTATGTTCATCTAGAAGTGTAAGCCATGTTTAGTTTCAGAACAGTTACCAATGGTTCGTTGTTCTACACAAGTCCTGAGAGGTGACTGGTTTGCAGTAGACAGAACAGTTGCCGATGGTTCGTTGTTCTACACAAGTCCCGGCAGTTGACTGGTTTGCAGTAGACAGTTCTCAAGTTGGAATCCACAGAGCAAAAGATTCTTCCCTGTCGAGACGAAAAAAAAACATATGCGAAACACAGAAAGACTTAATATTTATGGAGCAATTCTGGTTTCTGATTTGTTGGTAGCAGAACGTGAATTAATTTGATTCATCAGTTCCTAGCAGCATCGTTTATAAATAGAATCTCCCGACTCTGCGGAATCATACCCTATTATACAACAAATATTGTAACATCCTCCCTATTTTTTTATAATGGGGAAATCCCTTATGTTTATTCTGCTTAAAAATAAAAATATATTTTTATATTCAATCATACATAACAAAATTAGAAATTATTTGGATCTTAAAATTTTAGCATGTAAAAAGACACCATTTTTAATTGTGTTCAAATGTCACAGATATATATATATATATATATATATATATATATATATATATATATATATATATGTTTACAGAAAAAAAAAAGAAAAATGGAACGTATTCTTACCTTAAAAGGGGATGGGTTTTTGAAAAAGAAGTCGTTTCTTAAATTTGATTATGCACTTTTGTAAAAAAGAAAGAAAAAGAAAACGCATACATATATACATATAAATAAGTATATATAAAAATAAACATACATGCAATATGTACCTGTTTAAAGAGGGTTTTTTTTTTTGTTTTGTTTAGTTTTTTCTTTGTTTTTTTTTTTTGTTAATTAAAATAATGCAAGAAAAAAAAATAGGACATTTTTGAAAAGTAAGAAAGAGAACTAATGTGCACAAAAAATTAAAAGTCAATTGTAATTTATGCGCGCCTTAAAATAAGCATGCAAAAAGTATTTGTCGAAAAAAAAATTGCACAGAAAATATGTGAAAAAAAAAAAAATGATGCAAAAACTATTTATCAAAAAGGAAATTTACAAAAAAAAGGTTTAAAAAATTTTTTTTTTTATTTCAGTAAAAGTATTAGTTACGCATTAGTAGATTAAAGTGTTAATACAAACAAAATGGATGCAGTTTAACGTCTTGCCCAGGACTAATTTTTTATTTATTTTATTTATTTATTTTTTAATATATAGAAATTTATATACATACAGGCCCGTGAAAAAAATTATTCAGTCGAGTCCCCCAACAAGTTTTTGAAGAAAAACGCTTTAACTTCATTTTTGTTGAGAGTTTCGTGAATACATCAGCGATATTTTGTTCTGATGATATGTAATTACAAAATAATGGATTCGTTTTTTATGAAATGGTGTTTTATATGTATATGCTTAGATCTTTGGTTGATTATCGTGTTTTGTACTAAGACTATACTGGCTTGATTATCACAATTAATTACTACGGGGCTTTTAGTTAATTCTGGCTCTAAAATAGTCTTCAGGATATTTTTCAGGTAGAGTGCTTCCTCGGTCGTGTGTGTGATCATGATAAATTTTGCTTCACACGTAGAGAGAGATACAATCTCCCATTCCAAATTTTAATAGTATTTTGTCAATGTATCTTATTGATTCATCGTAATAACTCCTTTGCTTTGAGTAAATTCTATTCCCAAAAACCAGGATATTTTGCCAAAATCGGTCATTTTGAATCTTTTACTTAGTTTAAGATTGGTCAACATTATGTCATAATTTGATGCAATTAAAATATCATCGACCCACAGAACCAAAATCAGTAGTTTATTGTCTTTGTGTTAGGTATATAAACAGGGGAAAACAGCGCATTGTCTAAATTGTTGTTTAATCATATAATCATGAAATACTGCATTCCAACACTGAGTACTGCTTTAGACCGTACAATGACTTGTTAAGTCGCCACACATTATTTTTATTTTTCATTATAAATCCCTCTGGAGGGGTAATATAAATTCCACAGTCTATTGGGGCATTCAAATAAGCATTTTTCACTTCCATTTGAAGGATGTTTAGGTCATATTGCGATGCGATTTGCAATAAAATTTTGATTGTCGTTAGGTTTGTGGTAGGTGAAAACGAAGAAAAATATTCTATACTGTAAATTAGTCTTCTCTAGCAACAAATCTAGCTTTGTACTGTTCAATGCCTGATGCTGTAGTCTTTTTTGTAAAGACTCATCTTGTAGAAATAACATGTTTATCTTTTGGGAGAGGTATTACCATATAGGTATTATTTTCGGTCAAAGCTTCTATTTCTTTTTTCATGGCTATTTTCCATTGATCACAATGTTCTGAATTAATTGCTTTGTTAAAGCTTTTTGGCGTGTTTTCCATGGAATAGCAATAGTCGATTTGATAATCTTTTATATTGTCGACTACAAAAAAAATCGGGTCACCTTCTATTTCTTTTGGGATATCTTTCGACTTTAATATCATCATCATCATCATCATCATGGATACTCTTATCTCCGTCATCTTCATTGTCTTCATTTGTTTTAATAATTTGAGGAAATATAATTTCATCCTCTTCATATGACGGGGTTTCGTCTTTACAATTAAACGTGTCTGGAAATTTTACACATCAGATTCTTTTTATTTTATTTTTCTCTGGAAAAAATACTAAATTGGCTGGACTGTTTTTATCGTATCCAAGAAATATACCTCTGTCGGCTTTAATATTTAATTTACTCTTTTTATCTATATGTGAAGCAAGTTGAACCAAATATATGCATTCTACTTAATTTTTTTTTTTACCACAGAAAGCTTCATATGGGGTTTTAGATAGTGTTTTGTTAAAGCACCTGTTGCGAATATAGGCAGCCGCCATAAGTGCATACGTCCAGAGGTTTTTAGGGAGTTTAGATTCAATGAGTAGGCATCTTGCCATTTCAAAAAGTGTCCGCCATGTACGTTCCGCAGTCCCGTTTTGGTGTGGTGATCTAGGAGATGATTTTTCATGCTTGATACGATGGTTAATTAGTAAAAGTTCAAAGTCTTTATTAGTGAATTCCGTACCGTTGTCAGAGCGAATACACTCTACTTTACCCTACAGAGCCATGTCGGCTAAATATTTTTTAGTTGCTAGCAGGATATCAGATTTGTTCTGTAAAAAGTAAACCATTATTAAACCTGAATGGTCATCTACGAAATTCAACACATATCTATAATGTTCTCTAACCATCGGTTCCACGGGACCGTTTAAGTTACAATGCACCATTGATAGGATTTTTTTTGGCCTTCTTGTCTGGTATCTTGCTTTGATAGTTTATTTTTCCTTGCATACAGACGTCGCAGTTGAAGTTTTTTGGTTTTTGTATTTTCATTCCATCAACTACAGTCGGCAACCTTTTGATATCAGGATATTGCAGTGTCCAAGAATTTTATGCCATGTCTGTAGATCATGGCAGGCGGTTTTCGATGGGACTGTGCTATTTAAGTAATATAGTCTTCCATTTTCTTTAATGTCGAATACAGTTCTATTTGGGTACACCAGTTTTGATTTGAGCTAAAGTGTATATTTGCACATTGTTTAGAAAATATATTTTGTTTAAATTTTGGGATTAGAAGAGCATTTTCTAGAATACAGAAACATAATTCACCTTTATTGTTCCTTAGCGAGATTTTAGCATCACCTCTTTTCAAAATGATATCATTTACTTGGCTCCCGTCAGCTAGTTCTACAAAATGATTTTGTGGTTCAAAGTTGGTATCAAAATTGATAAAATCAGATTCCTTTGTAATCACATGTGCCGTGGTACCACACTCGACAAGAAAATTATTATTGTTTGTTGAAGCGTTAAACTTACATGCAAATAAAAATGTCTGTTCGCTAACGGAACTCTCCACATTTTTAATGGAGTTGCCATTTTGAGTCCTGTATCTACATTGGAAACTCTTGTGATTAGGTCGTCCACAATTATAGCAAATAATTTTTGTACTTTTCAGCAAAGTTGCGGTTTTTATTCCCGGCATGGGTATAATTAAATTTTGGTGTTTTTATGTGTGCATTTTTAAATTTCATGATATTGGTAGATTCGTTGTTTTCTGTGATCATTTTTTCAGTTTCCTCGTAACTTCTGAGTGCTACCTTGAATTGGCTAAAAGTCGTAGGTTTTTCTTTCTGGGTTATCACGGTGGTAAATGGCTTGAAATCACTTTGTAATCACTTAAGGACCATGGAAATTAACAAACTGTCACTTCACCAGATATTTTTAAAGAATTTGCAGTCGTTTCAGCTCTTATAATATAATCAGTAATGGTTTTGGCTTCCATTCGTTTTAGAGAGGTCAGTTTAGTATATAAAGAAATAATTTTGGGTTTTCCTTTCGATAAATAATGCTCTCTCAATATGTTCAATGCTTTGCAGCCATCATCCAGGGCTTCTCTCATTACCAGTGATAGACTTCGGTCATCTAAGCACTGTAGTAATTCCGCAAAGACAGTTGCGTTCTTTTCAATGAAGTCGGGGTCGTTTCTGTTTTCAGGTTGAGTTTGAAGTACTTTGTGTAGCTTTTAAACTCGTAGATATCCTAGAAATTTAACTTGCCACAATTCGAATTTTGATTCGGATCCATCGAAATAGACGCACACTGGGCCCATAACCTCTAGAAGTGTAAGCTATATTTAGTTTCAGAACAGTTGCTGATGGTTCGTTGTTCTACACAAGTCCCGGCAGTTGACTGATTTGCAGTAGACAGTTCTCGAGTTGGAATCCACAGAGCAAAAGATTCTTTCGTGTCGAGACGAAAAAAAAACATATGCGAAATTGTTACAGAAAGGTTTAATATTTATGGAGCAATTCTGGTTTCTGATTGGTTGGTAGCAGAACGTGAATTAATTCGATTCGTCAGTTCCTAGCAGTATCATTTATAAATAGAATCTCCTGACTGTGGGGAATCATCCCCCTTTATACAACAAATATTGTAACAGTTTGTACGTATGTTATTATGTTTCGTCCTTTTTTTAAAAGATGGATCGCTCACGATGCAATGCAAAAAAAGTAATTTTTAAAATTTCATCTGATGTGGCACGAACATGACACTTTAACTAAAATACATGTTCTTAGCTATTGAACTAGGATCAAAATGTAATTTGCGTTTTGTCAAAAAATGGCATAATATTGTGGGGTCTACATACGTGCTGAATAACAATAGAATGGAAATATTTTTAAGTATGATAGCAATATAAAATAGGTGAAGAATACAATTGTGGAATTTCCATGGGTCATGCAAGTTATTATTATAATTAAATCTTGCTGCTTATGCAGTGTGGGGCATGTATGATAATCATATTACAATTAAAAATTACTCGATATACTTATATATATCAAGCAAAAATAAATATCATCATCAAAAATTAGGAAAAATTATTTAAAAATAAAAATTAGTTTTCATATTTTGCCAATCCACCATTGATAGGAGCAGAAATACTCGTAAATCAGGGGGAGATAAGTCAATCATTTAATTAAGTAATAACGAATGGTGAATTGGCAAAATACGAAAACTGATTTTTAATTTTAATTAAAATACTATTTAATAACTTTTTTTGGTTTTACAATATGGTTCAATTATTAATTCAATAATCAAATCATATGATAATTAATTTGGACTTTATAAATCCTATTTAAAAATTTAATCATCATTTTGAAATATATTTATAAAATGCAATGGTGGAAATCATCAATGACGTCACTCTAATATCATTACAGATTTCAACTATTAAAATATCAGATCTGTTCTGCTAGTTACTCTAATATGATACTGGAATAATCAAATTTAACTTTCAAAATTTTTTTGTTACAAAATTATTTATATTTAACAAAAAGAAAAGAAAAAGGCATAGTTTAAAAGAATAATTAGTACAAAACTCAAAGTAAGACAACGCTGGATAAGTCCAGGTTGTTATGTAATCAAGTTATTGGGAATCTATCAGAAAGGCAGGCACACTTCCAGTATCATCACAAGAGTTGTCAAAAATGTTGGGTGTTATACAATCTCAAGCTGTTTTAAGGACTCCAGTCCCAGATCTTTCCACAGAGTTGGCCCCCGATGCCCTTCCTATAAGTGGGTATGCCCGCAAGATGGCAGAGATTTGAGATCAAAGTTTTCCTTCTCTTATATATGTTGTCTTCCCTAACTGATGAGTCACATTTAACAGAGGTATTGATTTTCAGATGTCAAGTGACTTTCTTTCATCAGTCGTAGCAGCAGCAGTTTTCTTGGGGTTTATATCTCAGCCATTCTAGTAGGGGAGGTGATGATGGCTAAATGATTAATGACACAGACTGATGACCTGGGTGCCCCAAGTTTGAATCCAGTTTGTTCCACAGAAACCCTTTCACTTAGCAATGTTAGAAACCTTCATGTGATCTCTCTAAGAACCCAATGTCTTTTTAGAAAGAATTCTAACTAGAAAGATATCTGAAAACTGAATACCATCAAAAATCGGATTCATATCAAATAAATGAATAATGCTCAACAGCTGCAGCTATTGTGTCGGCATGCCCAGTCATACTTGCGGGCATAAACAATAAAATCAGTTGAACATGGCTTTTCCATAGTAAGTGTGACTGACAAACATGTGGATGGTCATCACCTCTTATGAGATGTGTGATTATATCTAACTCATCATGTACTAGTTTATAGTCGGCTAAAGTCTTCCTTAATTTTCTTCGCAATTGTTATTGGGAATGGTGACAACTCCAAATAATCCCTTCGCTTTTTTTTTTTTTATCATGTCTGTATCTCCCCTGAGCATGATATATTTTTCTATTAAATTTTATCGAAAACACCTTTTTCCAATCCTTTTTTTTTAATTATTATTAAGAATTATTGAAAACAGTTTTGCAATCTTCTTTTTTCTTTTCTTTGATAGCCATCTGCAAGAATTCCTGCTGTGGTGGAGAATCAAAGCCAACTATTTGGGGAATATTATGTATTGGCTATGTTTTTTTTTTTTATATTTGATTTATAAAAAAACTTGATAAAAAACCGTAAAAATTGCACATAAGGACTAATTTTGTTACTTTTATTTCAATAATTTCATAAACATATATTTATTATAAAATTTCAAATAAAAAACTTAATTTGTATAATTTTATTATTAAAAATGCAAATAAAGACTAATTTTGTTATTTTTTATTTGTATATGTTTCAGCAATGCCCTTTTTTAAATATTTTACTTCAATAAATCATAACAAAAAACAAAAGGTACTATTTTGAGTCGTCACTGGTTCTATTAACAGTCACACAAAAAATTAGGGAAGACTTTAGCTGACTATAACCATGTAATGTAAGTGTAATAGATCAACCAGCAGGCAGGTTAACGGATATGCTCATCAATATCAGCCACATTAGCAGGCTAGGAGTTAGAATTAATTTTAGAGTCTGTTAAAGATATACACTGTAAAAGACATTTTATAAACAATGGTGATCTTATCCACATTACCACCTCTCGACTATAATAACCTTGATTTATTATATAATCTTATTTACATTTTTATCTTTAATTAGTTATGGCTTTTGCTGACGATGAAAAGCATTCGAAATTTTATCAGTTATAGTTTTTATTTGCTATAGTGAAGTTTTATTTTCCTTTCTTTTATTTTAAAAAAGAATTCTATTTTGCTTATTTTAAAAACTACTTTTTATATTTGTTTGTAATTTTGCATTTTTAAATTTACTTTCTTGATTTTAAAAATTTATTTATTTATTTATTTTTTTACTTTTTAATTAAAAATATTTTTCTAACTTTTGAAAATTGTTTTATTTTTACATGTATTGGGTTGGTCAACTGTATTTCTCGCCTTTTGAAAATGACACTTTATTTTTCTGTATTTTTCTTTTCCATTTAGGGGACACATCGACAATTATCAGTCTTCAGCCAGCTCTTAAATTCAACGGAGGAGGACATTTGAATCACAGTATATTCTGGGAAGTGCTTAGTCCACATGGCGGTGGTGAACCTGAAGGAGAATTAATGGAAGCTATCATAAAAGATTTTGGATCTTTTGAAAAAATGAAAAACGCTTTAGTGAACAGTTCTGTAGCTGTGCAGGGTTCTGGATGGGGTTGGCTTGGTTACGATACTGCATCCAAACAGCTGAAAATAGCAACCTGTGCAAACCAAGATCCTTTAAAAGCCACAACAGGTGAAGCAGTTTTTTTATTCTCATAATATTGAATTGGAGATTGCCGTAAATTTATGTAGTCATTTTGAACATGTTATGCATCAATGACCTCCCTAAACACATATTTAATCATTCGTTGACATCTATGCTGATGACACGACCATTTACGGCAACACCTCAAAGGCTGTAAATGATGAAGTTCTCTCTGATTCTCTCTCCTCTGATCTCGAGCGCGTGGTTCAGTGGGGGAAGATGTGGCTGGTTACCTTTAATGCATCTAAAACCAAACTCCTATCTTTACATCATCAACGCTCTGATCCCCATCTGGCATCAATTGAAATGGATGGCACTCGTCTAGGAGAAGCCCCGTGTTTTGACAAGCTTCTGGGTTTGTCCTTCACTCCTGATCTGAAATGGAACACGTACATCAAGTCTGTTGCCAAGGTCGCTGGAAAGATGGTGAGATCCTTCTACCGCTCCAGAAGATATCTCACTACTAATGCAATTCTCTATATAAAAGCCAAGTACATCCAAGGATGGAATACTGCTGCCATATCTGGGCAGGAGCTGCTAAAAACAGCCTATCCTGCCTTGACAGAGTACAAAATAGACTTTGTGGTTTAGTGGGGGATGCCCTTTTCTCTACCCTGCAACCTCTCTCCTACAGAAGAGACGTTGCGAGTCTATCCTTGTTCTATCGTTATTTCTATGGCAGGTGCTTGTCTGAACTCCAATCTCTGGTCCCCCCTCGCCAATCTTTCATGAAAAACACCCGTCTAGCTGAATCCACTGTGAAAAATTTCCCCCACTCTTTATCTGTGCCTAAATCAAAACGTGGATTCCATGAACAAAGCTTCTTTCTTAGAACTGCACGTCTGTGGAACTCTGTTCCATCTGCCTGCTTCCCACCTTACTACAACTTGGATGTCTTCAAGTCCAACGTTAACAAATTCCTAATGAACCGCCCTCTTAAGTAAACACTTCATTAAATCTCCACACTAACGTACTGTACTTGCAATAACCCTTATCCCTGAGTGGCTTCCAGGCCTTGATAAGTGGTGACCAACGTGTAAAAAAAAAAAAAATGTTGCATGCAGAGTTTTCCTGTAATTTGGTAACCAATCAAGCAGAACCTTATTTGATAGGAATTTTCAAAGGGATGCGAATAAGAAGTCATGTTTAATGTCCGTGTTTGATCTGTGTCATATGTAGTACAGTTTTTTTTTTGTTTTTTTTTTTATAAATTTCTAGTATTTTTTTTGTTAGTGCCGTGCCTATTGTATTCAATATCCTATTTTCATACAATCAAATCTTTTCTTTTATCAACTGTTTATTTATGGTTTTTCACAGTGGTCAACTAAAATATATATGTGTTAAGGCCTGAAACTGCACCCTTATTCATTTACACTGGGATTCAGCATTGCCAGGGCCTCAAAAGAGTTCAAAAATGCCCCAAATGGTCCAAAATTACATTTTTTTGCTCCATAGCGTTTGATCCATCCATTAGATTCTCTTGAAACTTGGCCAAAATGTAGAGGACATTGTTCTTAATATAAATTCAGTATGGGTGACCCTAGCAAAATTCTGGTTCGCATCTGTTTGGGACTTTTCGGGCTAAAAAAATATGCCTTTTTGGAGTTCTTTTTTTCATATTACTCAAAATCTTGATATGTATAGTGATTTTCCATGGTGCTGAATTCAAATATATGTCTTCAGGCATGAAATTGCACCATTTATCCATTTTCACTGCGATTTGGCATTTCCAGGAGCTCAAAACGGGTCACAAATGTTCCAAAATTGGAAAAATGACACTTTTTACCTCATAACTTTTGCCCCATCCATTAGATTTTTCTGAAACTTGGCGAAAAATGTGGAGGCAACGTTGGCCCTTCATACTTCTCACATTCATCGTTTCTTCACTATTTTTTGTGGTGTCATCTCACATGCAGCACCAGAGGGGGACCACGCACATGCAGCTTGTTTTAACTAGCTTGTTTCCATGCTTATTCACTAATTCCATATATTTTGTTTTAAATTTTATTTCATGTTTCAAACTCTTTAATATAATCATATAAATTCTTTTCAAACTCTATTTTTAGGTCTGGTTCCTTTGTTTGGTATTGACGTATGGGAACATGCATACTATTTACAATATAAGAACGTTCGTCCTGATTATGTGAAAGCAATTTTCCATATTGCCAACTGGAAAAATATTGCCGAAAGATTCAGCGCTGCTCAAGCTTAACTCTTTATTTGTTTATGCATATTTTTTTTTTTTTTAGTTACATCTGATATCTGTTCATATCAGAGGAAAAATTTTCCTATGTTTTATACAATAAAAACAAAAACCTCGCCACAAAGAAAACAAACTGGTTTTCAATAAGTGATTTTATAATTAGAATGAAGATAAAAACGATTATCTGTAGATTGCATGTCCTTTTGCAATTGGTGATATTGTTAAAACCAAACTTCTGATGAATGTGTCTGAATCAAATTAGCAGCTAGAATGCATCACCACTTTTGTTTCGAGCTGCTGCCTTTTTTATTTTTCATTTTGAAAGAACTTCTCAAGAGTTCAAGAATAAAATTGGGTGCTTAAAATTTATTGCGTGTGCAATTTTTTTTTTTTATTATTTGTTTCGTGTTAAAATGTTATGGTTGTATAAACACTAATATTGGGACAATTAATTGGAAGTCAGAACTTTTGAAGGTATCGAAATCAGTATTGGAATCAGAAAAATTTGTGCCTATTTTCTGATGCTAAAAACGATTCTTTTAATTGTCTGTTTTTATTTGATTTTGTTTAAAGCAAAATCCACTGCATATAATACTGTAATGATAAAATAATGAAAATCTATCGATTTTTAAACTGCAATAAAACTAAAAATTGATTGGAGAAAATATCCGCATAGTATTAACGTGTTTTTACGGTAATCGTGAAAAATTTACAACTTTATAGTTAAATATTTAGATTTATAAAGAATCGGAATCGGGAATTGTCTCAGAATCATGGTGGGGGAGATATTGGAATTGTCCTATCACTAATATACACACATATAATGAAGGGTACGAATGCAAAATGTGATAATTATTAAATTGCTATTACATAATGTGATGGATTTCATTATCCAAACACGCTCCAAATCATTTTGTTAAGGTAATCCCTGTAAACATATGCCAGGCTGCATGTTTTAGTGATGTATGTGAATGGCAGATGTTGCAGATGATAGATGTCTGGTTAAAGTAAAGTAGGAGAGCATAGAAGAAATTTAAAATATCTCTGATTGTGAGTTGGGCTGCACAGAAATTGTATTATGTTTGAAATCAAACAAGTACCTCTTTAAACAGGAATCATGTAAAGATCAACTTACTAGAGAAAATTAATGTTTCTACATGGTCTCCAGATAAACCATTTTGAATAGACACCGACTAGCCATTATCTTGTGGATATCTCAAGTAATCAGCTTCTGAGTGGTTGAATGGTAATCACTGAGAAAAACCAATATTCAAGATTTTCGGTAAAAGTACATATATTTCAGTCTGTAGGTGAGAGGGGGTCAGTAAGAGCCTGTCCTCTAGTAAGGCAGTCAGTTGGAGATTCAAGGAGCAGTTTTCTGAGGGCTGGTGGTCAGTTGAACTTGTGGCCCTTTGGGCTCTTATCTTTAGAATTTTAATTGCACTTGTATTCTGGTTTGGTCAATCAAAACTCATTTTGTAAGTTTGCTGTTCAATCTAAGAAAACGAGTTTGATTTTAACCTAAATAAAAATAAACCTCTGTTAATTGTTTTTTTTTAATTAGTGCAATATGAGTATATAAGCATTAACTTTTCTATAATGTTATTAGCAGGAATTGAATGAAGATCAACGGATGTTTCACACTTCCATATTTTATTGTCATCAAAATCAGTGATTGTTATAAAGAGCACGTGAGGCAGCTTTTTTTCCCTCGGAATCCCTGTTATACCGTGTTTTTGAGTCAGCATGTGAGGCAGCCTTCTTTTTTTCTGGTTCTTTGTTATAAAGAGCACGTGAGGCAGTTTTTTTCCCCTCGGGATCCCTGTTATACCGTGCTTTTGAGTCAGCACGTGAGGCAGCCTTCTTTGCCTCAGGATTTGCATGATACTTAATTTTTATTATTTCAGCATTTTTCTGATAGTATTCTTTTTGCTCAGATAATACCTTGACTTTGTTTTTTTCATAGTCTATATTTCTCTGAGCTTTTTTACTACGTGCTGACTTTGGCATTTTTTATTAAATGTAAACATATAACACTTATGTGTATCTTACTATAATATCACTTATCTTATAGCAAGACAACTCTCGTAGAATTGAGATACTGCCCCGTCACCAATAGTTAAAGTGTGGAACGGTATATACACCAATAGTGTAGTAATCTTTATATGAAGTCCTAATCAGTGACAGTGTGAGGTTACTTGGTTAATTTATTGTAGTTTATTTTAGAAAACTTACTTGTTTTTATTAGTAGATTGTGTATAGTAGCCACAATATCTAGTTATTTTTGTGGCTAGGGCTTGGAGTTTGATTCTTTTTGGTCAGCTTCCAGTGAGTTCTTAGAAGATGACTTTCTTGCAGTTTCTTTTGCGGTTAATTTAACGGATTTCCTTTGGCGTTTGGTGAGTTCTTAGAAGAACTGGTCTGATCTACTTTTCTTAGCGAGTGAAGAGATTCAGCTGCATTTAACAATGGTTGCTATAGTGTATTTTTGCGCATGCGTGAGAATTTCAAGTTTCCTCCTTATTTTTCAATAGTTTGACAGTAGTCATGTGTCTTTCTGCCAAGAGCGACAGACGTCAGTGTTAGCCGTGATCGTCTAGAGGTTAGGACCCCACGTTGTGGCCGTGCTAACCTAGGTTCGAATCCTGGTCACAGCATTGACATTTTGTACATATTTTACAGTTCAAAATCTGAAGAATTATTTGTTTTTATAACATTGTTTTTTGACGTCGTACTTGCTGATAGGTTACTCTTATAACAATTTTGATCAACTGAGATAAAGATTTTGTGGTTTCATTAACGCTGGTGGGTTACTGTTTAAAGAAAAAACCTTAACGTTCACCTCAAATATTCAGATTCCAAGAAATATAGGCCACTGGCAAACTGGAACGTCTGTGAGCATCCGGTGTATTATTTGGAGCTGTCCTTTTGAGAAAAGTTCCGTGTTCGAAGTGGTCTGTCTACATTGGGTATATAGTGTTTAAAACTTGTTATTACACGTAATCTTATTTAATTATGGAGTTAGCTAAAAAGCGATGGGTCACTGCACTTCTCCGTGTAAAGAGCAGTCAATTGATGCTTGAACTGTTGTCAGAGACCGTTCGTACACCGAGATACATCGTCTCAAAAGAAAGAAGAAGAAGAAAGAACAATTGGCCATTTTTGTACCCTTTTTTTTTTTTTTTGCTCTCTTTTGACATTTTAACCGACGTTCTGACACTCGCTGGATTCGTAAGACGCTTCTCTGTAAGAATATGTGCTTTTTGAAACTTATAAGTTGATTTTAGTTGAGATTTGGATAGTTTTGTTTTGTAGGCGTATATAGGCGTGTACGGGTCATCCCTATATAGAGAGTGCTACCGCCTCTCTGATACAATCATACAATTGTTTTAGTTCTTTACTGATATTTTTGTATATACTTCTCTGCATATGTTTTTGTTTTTAATTTTTATACCGGTAGGGACTCTCATCAGCACTAAATATGCATAAAAAAATCAAATTAACAAAAGTCACATTGACCTGTAGACAAATCTTGCCGACAATGCAATACATTTACAATTTTGCAAGTTTTTTTTTTTTTTATAGCCTATCATCGCATGCTATGTGCCATATACATAATCATACATTATTCAGAATAATTAGTATAAATGATTTCAAGAGTTACAGTACAACTATTTCAATAAATGCACTAACATTTGATATTCATATTTCCATTATTTACCTTCATATTAATAATTTTTTTTATTCTACGTTACCCAGCCATATTTATTAAAATCCACTGTCAAGCTATCTCAATGAACTTTGTGTTATTAATAGCTATATTTTAATACAAAATTGCAAATTTTTTATTTTAATAGCATAAAATATATATCATTTACAGACGGTTGTCTATTTGTAGATTGTGTGTCATTTCACAGTTAGTTGGCCATATTGTTAACCAAAATTCTGATGAATATGTCTGAACCAGCAGTCAGAATGCATCACCACTTTTGTTTCCAGCTGCTTTCTTTTTTTTTTTTTTCTTGGAAAAACTTATTTTTGAAGAGTTCAAGAATAAAATGGATGCACAAGGAGCAATTACTCACCACCAAAACCCAAGAAATTATCCTCTTGTTCTCCTCCTATGTCTACTACTACTACTCCCTCTATTCCTCTTCTCCCACCACTTTCTCTTTCTTCTAATCACTTCTTGTCTCATTCACTATGCAAACAAACATACAATATTATTAGAGTTTTAGTAGTCTATAGGGCTATGACAACAGCATTTCCTTGTTTTGATTCTCAAGTATATATCCATTGATATCTTATATGTTTTTATGTAGAGTGATGTGGTTCTCGCTTGATTAATTGTATCTGACTGTGTCGGATATATACTTGAGAGTCAAAACAATGAAAAGAATATGCTGTTGTCATAGCCCTAGTAATATATATGACATAATCATGTACACACATCGTTTCCTGTTAGATCATCAATGTTAAATGAGGGTGAGCCTGGTCAATACAAGATGGGTGACTATTTAGAAATACTAGATGCTGTATGTCATATTCCTTAATTGGGATATACATGCTAACTTGGAACTGCATGTGAATTTCTATTCTCTACGGTGGAAGTTGGAATGTCCGATGCTGGGAAAACTCCATAAAAAAAAAAATGGTATTTCCAGTTATCTGAATATGTAGAGGTCATATGTTTAAAAAAATCCCATTGTCAACCTTGTAACAGGTTTGATTAGTATTGACTTGAAATGAAATCGTTTCTTCTCTTGCCGCTTGATGGGTACCAAGTGCCGTCCATAATCTGTTAAGCAACACAATGTAACACTTCTTATTGACTGTCAGCTTTTCCCAAACCATCATTCTCAAACTAAACCCGTCTAATTATGCCATGTTTTGATATGGTGATGCATACAATGCACTTCACAGTAGGCAGTGGCTTCTAGATAATATGGTGCGTGAGGTCCCCAGAATGTAGAGTTCTTGCTGAGAATCTGACCTCATAGTGGACTTCATCATTGAACGGTGTTCATCAAGAAGGTTATAGTTCTTTTAAGTGACAACAGCATTTTCTTGTTTGATTTTAAAACGATATTCTATTTTCTATCAACCCTGAAAAATACAGATATTTTTATGTACAATTTTGACAGCAACAAAAATCCAATGAATCTTTTGCAATATAAATTTTGAATAATACAACGAACAAAATCATGGCTAAGACACTGTTGCATAAGAGACTCAAAAAAAAAAAAAATTGTATTATTTTTAGATTATTCGGACTACTGTTTTCATCTAAAGTGTTATTTTCACAATAATTTGGACAATGTAACTTCCAATCTTCTTCAAGTGTACCTTATTGAACTCTGAAATCTTTCAGCTGAACTTGTGCAAATAAAAAAAAATCCCTATGGGAAAACTCATGCGATTCCATAAAAGTGTGGAAAATTTGATAAAGGTGGTGGTGGCGGACATGCCATCCATTAAAAAGTAAGGTTAGAACAACATAGGAAAACCATAATACATGGTTGGTTGTTGGTTGTTTTGTTTTACGGCATATCAACCCTTTTCAGGTTATTTAATGCCGAATCTGATGATTTTGAAGAACGATTTTTTTAATATAGTATATTTGTTTTTTAAGTCATAATCTATTTGACCCATAGTTGGGACCCTAACAGGTGCTACCACTCCGGGTCAGAGTGGACCTGGGAGCAATGGCAATTAAAGGGTGGCTCCACACTCCCTAAGGCCTGCAAACTAGGGCCCTCACCATCGGATATAGTTTTAGGTCATATCCAGGACCGACATAATACATGGAGATATTGAAAAGTTGGATATGGCCGACTACATATGGAGGGAAAAAGGAAACGATCTACTCCGAAGAAACAAAGAAAATTTATAGACACAGAAGAACAGAAAGTTGGAGAATAAGATAACTCAAAGAAGCAATACATATGCAGGGCAACGGTGACCTAAGCAGACTTATTGTAGAATTTAATAAAATATGGGAACCATTAATTATAAATAACTAGCAGGACCTGTGTACTGGTGTTGCCTGATAGAACTATAACAAAGCCAGAACAGATCCAATAAAGGAATCTTATCCCCTGAAAACAAATAATTAAACTCTGATTGGTGATGGGGACCCTGGGAAATAGCGGGCACTGGTGGCCATTGCTAAAATGAAATCATCTGGCTTCCACTATCAGGCATTGTCTTGCAGTGGTGGCTAGCGAAAGCCTCTGTCTGTCATTGTCAGCACTGGTGGTTACTGGTGATTAGTGCTGGTTTGGGGTGATTACTTACAGGTAATGGTGTTTACTGGTAGGCACTGGCTGCCATTGCATCTGGCAGTCACTGACAGCATAATCAGTGCTGACCTCCATTGGACTGCTCCGAACTCAAACTGTGAAGGACACTAGCATCCACTGGCTATACTTTGTTAGATACTGATGGTCACTGGCAGTTAGCGCTGTTTTGAGGTGGTTACTTGCATTTACTTGCACTGTCTGCCTTGACTATCACTGTTGGTTCCTGGAGTTTACTGTATCGGAATTATTTGTCTTCCACAGAGAGCACTGGCATTTTGAGATGGTTAGTTGCATTAAGCGCTGGCTTTCTTTGCAACTATTGGTGATTGTTGATCATGACTAGTGTGTGCCTCTGTTGGACTGTTATGAAATTAAATTACCTGTTTTCAATTGTCGGGCACTGTCATCTGGTGGTGAGCACTGGTGGTTATGAAGGTGATTAACAGTAACTTTGATTAGTGCTCTTTTAAGGTGGTGACTGACTGTCACTTCATGACATGAGGTGAGCACTGGCAAGAACTGCTGTTCTGAGATGGTTACTTGCAGTGTCTGGTGCGCTATATCAAGCAAAAGGGAATAAAGTAGGTGACACTGCTATCACACTGAATATAAACAGAACGTTTTCACAAGTAAACAAATGAATAATATAAGAGTTTTAAATAAAAATAAGTTTTACTTTTTAAATAAAAACTTATTTTTATTTCAAACTCTTAACTTATTCATTTGTTTACTTGTGAAAAAATTCTGTTCATATTCAGTGTGATAGCAGTGTCACCTACTTTATTCCCTTTTGCTCGATATAGGATTAGAGAGTATTAATACAACTAAACGACAATCCTGCCCATATATATATAGTAATATGTAGTTATAAATAGTAATCTATAATGATAAGTAATAAGATTGTGTATCTAAAAATTAAACAAAGGTTTAATGCCCCCAAAATTTACACAAAAATTATTCAAAAGGACCTGTAGCATAGTGGATAAAGTACTAGGTAAATTAAGTTTTAAGTGACACTCTTCTAGAGATTGAAAGTTCAATCTTCAGTGTTTGTGACACTTAAAATACAATTAGATTACTTAAGACTATTGCCCAGTTATGGCCAACAGAATGAGAACATGCTACTCTCGTAGATTAAATAAAGTGTTCCATTCAAAATTCTGATCAGATTCCAGAGTTTGACAAAATACATCTGAAGAAATTTGAAGTTTACATTGGCCGAAACATTGTGAAAATAACACTCAAGATGAGAACAGTAGTCCGAATAATCCAAATTATCAATCCTCATCTCAAAATTTCAGAAACATAAAAACAGCTTTTTATCTAAATGTTTTTAAATTTAAAAAAATCAGAATTATAATCAGTAACTGTATCAGAGTCTGGAAAAATGTTGCAACTGTCCGATCACTAAACGTTATGAATAGGGCTGTGACGAGCATATTCTTTTTATTATTTTGACTCTCGAGTATATATCAGTTAATACTTACATGTTTTTAGATAGAGTGATGTGGTTCTTGATTGATTAACTGTGTCTGATATATACTCGAGAGTCAAAGCAATGATAAGAATATTCTATTGTCATAGCCGTAGTTATGAACCTCAAAATGGGTCACGTTTATATTAGGCCACCCTGTAGATGGAAGAATAAAATACAAAGTTACAGAAGAATATGAAAATATCTGGCATTATTGTGGATTAACATTTTCAGTTAAATCATAACCCTTCCCACTCCCAAAAGGTGAGATTCTACTTCTTTAGATAATTACATGAGAACACCCTGAAAACTTTGGCAGAAAGAAAAAATTTTAAAAAAGCAATTATTTCAGAATTTAGAACAGGGGATCAATTTTTATATACATTTAATGCAAATAATTGCCAATATCCCGACGATCTAGTATTTTAGGACAGTTGACCAATTTTTTTTTTTGGGGGGGGGCCATGAAAAATAAATTCTGTTCACATTTTTCTCTAAGGGGTGTTCTACTTTAGGAAATTACATACGATTTTACCACCTTGCCAGTTAAACTTAGGGTTAGCAGCAAAGCTTTTTAATTAACTGACCTAAAAAGCCCCCGAATGGCCCCCAAAATATGGAGTCATTTTCCTTTAAATTTATATATGAAACTAATGCCCCACTCTAAATTCTAAAATAATTGTTTTTCTTTCTGACAAAATTTTCAGGATGTAATCGCCTAAAGAAAGTAAAATCATTTTTGGAGGAGGGGCTAGTGATTTAGTTGAGGATTTTAATCTACAAATTTACCAAATGAGTTTATTGTATTTGTGAAGTACCTTTTCAGGTGCTCCCCCGAAAAAAACAAAAATAAAGAAAAATCTGTATGATGTGACAGAAAGAAAATATCATACATCAAAAATCACATAGATTGATCAAATAGTTTAATTTTAAAATAAAAAACTAAAATTTTATGGTTAAACTATGAGCAATGAGCTTGCGAGGCCATCTTGAAAACTGATATGTCCTGTGAAAGGGATATATTCGTCTGAAGTAGCTGAGTGGTCTTGTTCACTGTAGTCATGTTATAATCTGGTCAGTCACCTTACTGAACAAGTGTTCATGGTTGAAGCTGGTATTCCTAGCGTGAGTCTCATGGCGTACCTTTCGATATCTGTTCCAGGTGGTGCTATAAGCCAGTATTTATGGCTTTATCAGCCAATCATATTCTTGTCAAGAGGAAGAACCTGGATGTATTCATATTCATTACATTA
This sequence comes from Euprymna scolopes, assembly GCF_053919585.1. Lineage (NCBI taxonomy): Eukaryota > Metazoa > Mollusca > Cephalopoda > Sepiida > Sepiolidae > Euprymna > Euprymna scolopes. Next base: position 73,871,084 of record NC_136498.1, read on the forward strand.
GTATCCGTTCGATGCACAGTTAAGGATTAATAGAAATTAAAAGTATTTAATACAAAAATGAGCAGAAATTTAATGATATGGTTAACCATGAATTTGGCATAAAGCACTCATTCTAAGACAATGGGTTGAAATCTCTTGTCTATATATAACTCCATAAATCTTTTATTTAATCTAAATGAATAATAGAGCTAATAATAAAGCCTTTTCATTTATCACTCCTATAAACTATCAAGATGGGTTAATGTTACTTCAATAATACAAAATATATATCGAAAAACTGCAAATATATATATATATATATATTTATATATATATATATATATATATATATATATATAAAGAAAGTTCCTTTATGAATAATTTGCATAACTATTTTTTTAAATAGTTCATAATAAAATGATATTTAATATTACTTTGGAATTGTATTGTCATTTTTTGCTATATATATGAAATAGTTTCATCGATATCAACAGTAATTAATTAAAGTGATTTCATAAAAAAAAATTGGCTGAAATTTTGTATGGACCATTGTTACAAGGTGCAGTAAGCTAAGTATCATGGTATTTGATATATCCCACAAAAGGGATATATTCGTTTGAAGTAGTTGAGTGGACTTTGCTACTGTTTCATGTAATGATCTGGTTAGTCGCCTTGCTACTGAACGAGTGCTCATGGTTGAAGTTGGTATTTCTAGCATGAGGCTTGTGGCATACCTTTCGATGTCTCTCCTAGATGGCTCTACTGGCCAGCATTTATTGGTTAATCAGCCAATCATATTCTTATAAAGATCAAGAACACAGATGTACTCATATTCATTACATCAAAAACAATCTGAAAAAACAAAGGAGATAACTCCAAATAATTCAAACTTCCAAGATTTTAAAAAGCCATTCTTAATATGCCCCCTGCATTGGAAAAACTGAAATTGATTTTCTTCATAAAAATAAAACTACTTGATCATTTTACATGATTTTTGATTTCTTATTTTTTTATATGCACGTATCATCCTTATCTTTATAGTTGTTGTTTCACGAAGTTTCAGCCAACTATTCCTCTGGCCTTTATCAAATTACTCATCTCAAAAAGAATTCCAATAATTAAATAATACATGATTTTTGGTGTATGCTATTTTCTCTTTATCATGAGTACATACATCATTCAGATTTTTCTTTCAAAGAGGTGAGATCTGAACCCCCCCTCCCCTTCATAATTGTCTGTATTTTGTGTTATCTGTAAATATCCCACAAAGTGATGGCACCATCTTGAGAACCGGCAGCCAAATAATTGTCGGAAGAAAATGTTACATCTTTTATGCTTTTTTTGTGATGACTTAAAACAGCAAGCGGTTTGCCATTCTTTGCTTGGAAAACCCGAATTTTTGAGTCCCATCCAGCTGACACCAGGATCTTTTCGTCATTCCTCAGTGTCAAAGAATTTATTCCGTCATTTGTCAGATAAACGTTTGGAAGTTGTACAAAACCAGATTCTTTTGAAACTGACCATTGTGCGAGTTGCTTGGTAGCTGAGCCTGACCATCCATGTCCCGAACTACCGCAACACAAGCACATCACCATTTCAGCGAAAACCAACATACTATCAATAATAGACATTTCTCTCATGTCCCATAATGCAACAGCACCATTTTCGTAGCCGACGAGAATTTCATTCTCATTTCCTTTTATACTTCTAATAGCCATACACATGCCATATTTGTTGGTGTCGTCCTTTTTCTTGGGATTCAGTTCACAGACTTTCTTTTTATCCATCAGGTCAAAGATTTCAACTTTTGATTCTTCATTGTTGGAAGGCACAGCTACCCATGGATTTGACGCCAGATTTCTTGGGATTAAACAACCTTTGCAGAAACCAAACGTACAAACTGGTATTTCACCTATAAATAATAATAAAAAAGAAGATATGTTTATAATCACATGGATACACTGGCCCTTGAAAAATCAGCAAAGTTAAGCGATGTTAAGCCTGGTGAATGGATGATCATTTAGAAAGGCCAGAAACAAAAATCATTTCAATTTCATAATTCATATCCAAAAATTACAAAAAACAATAAGGTAGAAAATCAATTACTAAGGAAAAATAGTTTTTGAAAACAATTGGCGAAAATTAAGTTTTGCTAAAAATACCCCAAAAAACAAAAAAAAAAAAAAAAAAACCCCCCGGAGAGAACAAGGGAGCTAAATATTTATTTTTAAATTTAAATATCTTTTTCACTAATAATTAATTTTCTACTCCATCGTTTTTTGCAATTTTTGGATATGTTCATTATTGCAACATGACAATTAATTAGATACCATTGGTTTTACTTGAAATTCGATACTTCAATTTTCGAATTTAATTATTATAATGAAAAAATACCCCCTTTTATTTTTCAGTAGGAAAGGGAGATAACTTAAAATCAAATGAAAAAAAATCTAAATATGAGTTGACATAAGTTATTTCCCTTACTTTGACACTCTAAAGTAAAAAAAAATAGGGCATGTTTACTAACCACGTAACTACAAGGGAGCTGTTAAATTTTACTGACCTATGATTTTCCACGTCTTATCTAAAGACCAGAATACAAGTCGTCCATCTCTTCCAGTTGTAAGAAGTTGTTCTGGGAACGTGTCAAATTGGTCTATCCATAACACGCCTCGTTTCTGATGGGCACTCGGAAGAGCTGTTATAACTCGTTTCACGTTTGTGTCCCAAATGTCAATATCGCCATCTTGGTTTCCTGCTGACAGGAGTTTCTGATGGGATGAGGAGTGCAGGTAAGATAAACAGTTCACTGGACATTTTTTTTGATTTTGCAGAATAAATAAAGGATCTGGCGCCGGTTTATTCATGATGGACAATTTTTAGACAGGAACTGAAATAAAAGAAAATATTTTTTTTAGAAATAAAATGTCAATTAAAAAAAAAAATTAAAAGGCAACAAAAAAATATTGATGTATATTAGTGATAGGACGATTTCACTATTTTTTCTTGATTTCAATACAACTACAGATTTTAATTTATTTATTGCGGGCTATTATCCTCATCTTTCTTAGTTGTTGTTTCATGATGTTTCGGGACCCATGGCACAGTGGATAGAGACGTTGAATCTCTATGGTTCCAGGTGAGAATTGTCTGAAAATAGCGATTTTAATCCTACCCAAAAGCCGGCCAAGAGGCTTACTTGGCCAAAACATGGTGAGACGACAACAACTATGGATGGCAGTAATTGCTGAGAATGCAGTTAGGAGATTCGCAGTTCCTATCCCGTCGCGGTTACCACCTGACAAAGGCTAGAGGAATCGTTGGCCGAAACGCTATGAAACAACAACTAAGAAAAGATGAGAATAATAGTCAGCAATAAATTAATAAATAATACTCATCTCAAAAATGAATTCCAATTAAAGAATATGATTACAGATTTCATTCAAAATTCTTCATTCTGATACAATTACCGATTCCAATTCCTTTCAAATTTTTAAATATTTAGTTATATTTTTAAACGATCATAAAAGTCTGTATTGTGTGCATATAGTTTCACAATAGTAAAAATAAACTTATGAGGGGGGGGGGGGTAGGCATACATTAAACAAGTTGATCTTTCGATTTTTGTCTCAAATGTTTTACCTATAATTGATTGAAAATAATTATTTGATAACTCATTGTGAGAGTTTCATCTATGTATTTTTCATGTGTGATATTTTTAGCTATTTATCCACTCGTGCCGTTTTTACTGTGCCATTTTTATTTCTGCAATGTTTATTATGCCATTTTTACATAAATTTGTTATTCTGATATATAGATTTTAATTTTACTGGTAGTTTAAAAATGATAAATGTTTGTCATTTCATTATTAGCAGAAATAATGGAAAGTTTTAAGCAACAAAAACAAATTTAAAAGAATCGTTTTTGAAATCAGAAAATGGCTCAAATGTTTCCGATACTCCAAAAAGTTATGATTTTTTTCAATTCCTGATTCTAATTAACTATCACAACACTAATATATATATCTAATATATAAAAGGCTATATCTTTGCCTGTCTGTCTCTAAATGTTCAAACTCTAAAACTAAAAGTCACAGATCGCCGCTAGGGACCTTAAATGATTGACTTTTTTACGGACTGTTTTTTTTTATGGGTCTTTAGCTGGTTAAAATATTTTTCAAGGGGTCAAAAATGAAAAAAATCATGAAACATTTTGTACATTCATCTTAGTTCATTTAAAATTTTTAATGAGTTCATATGCATATAACATTGGTACAACTTTGAATGCGACAATTCCGGTTTCAATTCTAGCTGATGGCACCCAAATACTTTTTTTTCTTTTGAAATCACAACTCTATAATATACACAAAATATGCCCCCCCCGTTAGTGTGTGTGTGTGTATATATATATATATATATATATATATATATATATATATATATATATATACATTTAAATAACGGAGTAGTCACCAACAATGTGTATTTTTTAACATTATTTTATTATTCCGTGTCTTGGTTTTTCATTGAGAATTATGTTTGGATCATTGTAATAATGTTTTTAAGTCATTGAAATCATTTTTACGCGCGTTTCAGACGTTCTGTGTAGCGTCCAATCACTAATATATATATATATATATATATATATACATACATATATATATATACATACATACATATATATATATACATACATACATTATATATATATGTATGTATGTATATATACATACATACATATATATATATACATACATACATATATATATACACACACATATATATATAAATTTGTCATCCACATACAGTACTGTTTCATTGTATCACAACTCATCAGTGTGGCTAGATATACACCTTTCCCAAGCCGTGGATCGAACCTATGATCGTTGCGTTGACAATCAACAGCTCTAACCATCAGACCACAAATTAGTGCTGTAAATATTTCTCGAGTGTGCATTAAATCCACACCCACCCGTCGCAGACAGTGCTCAAACCATCATTTGTTAACAAACAAATAAATAGTGGGCCTGGCCGAGGGACTTTTAGTTTTATATATATTTTAATAGTGTTAAAGAAGATCAGATCAAATCAATACACAATGCTTTGCTGGATTTGCTTTACTGATTTGCATTTGTGACTGATTTTGGAAACTGAATGGATATACAAAGATAATCAAACCGTACAAGACCTTCAGGTATTTTTTTGTTTTGTTCATACGTCACATCACTTCAACACCTAGTTCCCTGTATAGCCTTCTTATACTCCTCCATATTTATTTCATATGTTTTCTTGTATCAATAATATGCAATACAGTACATTTTGGGTGTTGATAAGTGTAGGTCTCATTAATAAAATGCATATTCAATTATACAATAGGGACTGTTAGAATATCTCCTTCGTTTAGATCGATTTCCACACACATTTTGGATATTAATTATTGTTTTGAAATAAAACTTAGAGTTCTGATAGTAACACAGTATCAAATTGAAAAGTGAATTTGGGACGCTAAATCGAAAAATTACCTCAAATCTGTGGTTTACCTTTTCTTTCTAGATGTACATTGATTAAAAAGATAATTTTTCGTTTTAATTTTTATTTATTTAAAATCAATGATGGTGGAAAATATGTTTTTAAAAGTATTGTTTAACTCTTTAAGTTCAAGGTGATTTTATTACTATGAAAGAAGAGGTTGACCCATGAATTTGAGTCTCTTAAATTAAATAAAAATAACATTTAAATTTGACTAATGCTATTATTACTTTTTTTTTTTTTTTTTTTTTTAAATCTGTGCATTGTAGTAATTAATATCATTTAAAACAAGTGAAGCATGCATCGTTCCCCGTGAGTGCACAGTGAACGAAGCATAAAAAACTGACCAAGTTCAGCAGTGTGCTCCCCCCCCCCATTTAGCCTCAAAAGTCCCCAGGGGGACGTTAAATCCTGATGAAAATGAACAAACGGTGCAGTTTTAGGCCTTAACATATGTAAATTTGAGTTCTGCACCATGCAAAAAAAGAAATGACTAAGTCCACCATTGCCCCCCCCCCACCATTTAGTCCTAAAAGTCCTCAAGGCCTTAACATATTTAAATTTGAGCTCAGCCAGCACCATGCAAAACTGCTAAATAGACATACACAGAAAATTTTGGACAAATATGGTAAAATAGTCCCAAAAATGGAGTATTTTTATTAGCCCTAAAAGAGCCCCTGGGGCACACCCAAGAGTTATTGCGACAAACAAACAAAATTATATAGAAATCAGAAAGTTTTATAAAAATCCAAGGCATCAATTTTTTTAATAAGCACAAAAGTGTCAATTTTAGCCATTTTAACTTGAAAGGCATCCCCCAAGTGGGGTAATAGGAGCTTTCCCGGAAAATCCGTTCTGTTACTTTTTTTTTTACTCATATCATGTTTAATGTTTGTGAGAAATTTCAAGGCGTAGTTATTGAGAAAAGTGTGGATAGACGAACGGACAAGGGTGAATTTATAGGTGCACCCTCCTTTTATCGGGGGAGGGGACCAAAAAATTTTTTATAAAACAAGTAAAATGTCTACAAAAATATTTGCATAAAACCGCAGTTTAATAGTCAGAGTGTAATGGATTGAAAAATTGTACACATGCGATAAATATTGTTTTATCTGGTTTTCATTTAATATTAGTTAAAATCTGTTTAGTTTTTTTCTTGTAAACAACAAGTCGCCACCGACAATCTTCAGTCATATTTGACTCGAGAAAGTCATGTCGTTCTAGGCAAATTGTTCATTTATTTTTCTTTTAGTGGATTTTATTGAGAAGACATTAAATAAATAGGAAGGCATTTTTTTTTTAGAAGAGAATAAAGTAGGCAGAAAAACAAGACAGCAAACAAAACAAAAAAACTAAACCTAAAGTTAACAATATTAATCGCGCCCATATAATGTTTAGCTTTTACTTCGGCAGTTAAAAGGTATGTTTTTGATCTTTCCTTTTGCCTTCTCTATTTACTATTTTATTCTGATAATATTTGTTACACAATTCTCTTGTAGCAAACTAAATTCATCCTAGGTTCTGGAAAAATTTCCATAAAAGTGAATATGTAATTTGCGATTATGAACGTGTTGGATATTTATTTTTGATTCACAGTTAAAGGGAGGTAATTCAGAGCCATGATTCAGAAATAAATATCTGACACGGGCAGAAGATTACGTATTCAGCTTTTTGTAAATTTGTCAGCCCTTTTGATATTGCATTGTCCTCCACAAAATTACTCTGGCTAACCATACGGTGAGTATGGTGCCTAAAACTAAACACAAATTCCATGAGAAAAGTTTATTTTCTTTTCTTAGAACTATCCACCTGTGTGGAACTGGAACAGTAACAGCTGACTACAAAACGGTAGCTTCAAAGTCCAATGTAAACAAGTTCTTATGGAGCTCTCCTCCTCTTAAATTATCAAATATAATGAAAAATTAATACACATACTTAATTAATGTACATACGACAAATATTGTTTTATCTTGTTTTTATTAAATATTAGTAAATTGTGAACCATTTCGAGTTAAAATCTAGTTAGTATTACGCTTGTAATCTTAAGAACAAACTTGAAATGTGAACATATGCTGCAATAACCCCCCCCCAAAAAAAACCCTAAACAAAACAATGAAGTCTTCATAAAAATGGAAGTTTCACTTCGTATTAACCGGTCTCCGTTCCAAGTTTTAGGTCCACTAAATCACAGAATGTTTATGATGGATAGTGTCTGCTAATTCCCCCCCCCCCTATTTCATACGTAGCCAAATTGATTGTAACGCCAATACGTTCAGCATGTTAGAATCTTCTCTCTCTATATATATATTATATATATATAGTTATAGTTACTACATATCGTCTTTTCGATACAATTACATGGGTCGGAAAAACTACGTGATTACTACTTAAAATGCAAAAGAACAAAAACTTAGCTAACCATATTGATGCGATAAAATTTGGTAGCAAGTTACAATAGAAAGTCGACTACAAAATGAAACTCGGCTTCCTGAAATAGAAAACAAAAAAAAAAAATACAGTTGCTAATTTATTTACATTGCATTAAAAATATTTTTTTACTTTTATATTTTCATTGTTTTTGTTTGTAAATTGTTTTCTAGAGTTATTTTTAAGTAACGATTTACACAATCAAAAAGTAAATTTCGAAAACAATAATAAATTGCAAAAAAAAAAAAAAAAAAAAAACATGAAACAAAGTGTTTTTTAATTTTCCGTTTCAGGTTCCCGGATTTCATTTTGTGTGGTCGCCTTTCGGCTGTTGGAAAGAATTTCTGGATCTTATCGAGCGAGCACATATCTGTAGCCTCCATGAGGCTGATCTAGATGGACACACTTGTTTCAGTTTTAATGAAACTAAAACTTCTATGAACTTCTCACACATAACCAGAGTAAATCGAAGATATTCAATTTGAATGTAAAAATTAATTCCATAATATTTGTTGAGCATTATTCGTTTTACACGGGAAATAACAGAAAAATAATTTGAAGTAAAAACGTAGTTATGCAGAAAAAGACATTGTAAATAATAAAGCGTCGACTACACACGAGTAATTTTTTTTTTTTTTTTTACAATGTACCACATTTCTTTGCACTTTCAGCGAAATAAATATTTTGATTAAAATTTACATTTAAAGAGCTTTCCTGGCGTAATTCTGATGAAAAAGTGATAATTATGTAAATTTATATGGTTTAATTTTTAATTCGTCTTCGAGTAGAACATGTTTGGGTTTAAGGTGCACAAAATATAAATAAAACGACACTCACACGCACGCTGTCGGTGCAACAGAAATTTCGTCCCCTTTTTAGATTGGCCGAGCGATTAAAATATGTTTTTGCTATCGCGAAAATATACGCGCATGCGCGCGCGCACACACACACACACACACACACACACACACACACACACACACATATTAATGTTGGGACGATTAATCGGAATCAGGAATCGGAAAATCGGAGCTTTTTGGGGTATCGAAATCAGGAAAATTTAAGCCTATTTTCTGAAGCCCAAAAACCGATTCCTTTGGTTATCTATTTTATTTTATTTTTATAAAACATCTTCCACTGCTTGAAGTAATAATAAAATAATGAATATTTACTGATTTAAACTTCCAGTAAGATTAAAATCTCTAGATCTGTAGAACGTAAATGTTGTGCATTTCTCTCCTAATAATTACTTAAATAAACACAAGGCCAAACGACATTGCTTTTAATAAAACAATAATAAAGGGTTTATTTTAAAAAAGCGAGATTGTATCGCAAACTGGAGAGAAAGAAAGAAAATGTAAATGTCTGTTTGAAGGTGTCTCGTCTGCCATCAGACTGCAGTCGTCAATAAGTAGCAGTGGGAGGGTTAATGAGAGAGGTCTGTATAGGTCGCTTGCTGGCGTCTCTCTGATGATCGCAGCTAAGATCCCAAAGGGCTAAAAATAGTTTGTAAGGGGACAGCTCAAATCAATGCGCCCTGTCAACCGATTGGCCAGTGTGGCCGAATCACTTTGGCACCGGGCATTGATCCGCTTATAGTAAATAGTTTGTTAACTGCTACATCACCCCCTGCTTAGGTGAAAAGCCGATGAAGAAAAATAAAAAGTTAGCAGTCTTTAGAAAAATACAGAACACAAGGCAACGTAATGTCTGGAAGTTTATGTTGCCGAAGAAAGAATATATAAAGGGGTAATGAGAATAGAAAGTTCCAGCTAAAATTTCTTTCTTTTTTTTCTTTTTTTTTTTTTTTTTTTTTAAATAAACTGAATTTACGGAGGTTTAAATATAGAAAGTTTTGCATAATTTTTTAGCCCAATGTACACAGCGGCCACTACGTGTAGTCGTGACATAGTTGTCATTTTCAGAATTCACTTCAGGTGTTTGCTGTGTGAATGTAGGTGGGATATGTGTGTTTTGTGTTTCTGAGTCAAGAAAAGCTCTTTTCACTCTATCAACAGATACTGTTTCTTTTTTGCCCCTAATATCCACGGTGAAAAGTTTAGAAGTGCATGATAACACGCGATAAGGACCAGTATAAGGCGGTGTTAGAGGGGCTTTTACACAGTCTTTTCTAAGAAACGTGTGTCCATGAAGAAATGTCTTTGGGGACCGAAGATTTTATGGTCTGTTCCCTAGGTTTCATGGTTGGGAGCTTACTAAAGTAAGCTTGTGTCTGTTTATAAACAGAGCTGGATCTGACAATCCTAGTTCTATCAGGATCAGCATCTGACCTGGTAGTGATAGAGGTACTCCATAGACAAGTTCGGCTGGAGAGTATCCCAGGTCCTCTTTGATAGCTGCACGACAGCCAAGAAGGACAACAGGTATGTATTCGCTCCATCGCTGTTGGTCAGGGTAAGCGCGTAAGGCAGCTTTCAATTGTCAATGGAAGCATTCTATCATCCCGTTTGAAGCTGGGTGATAGCTTGTTATTCGAATACGTTTGATCCCTAAAATCCTGGAACAGGTGGGATTCAAACTGTGCTCCACAGTCTGTGGTAATTGTTGTGGGGACTCCATAGAGCGATATCCAACCCAATATAAGGGCTCGCGCTACAGATTCAGCTAAAATGTCCTTTAGGGGAATAGCTTCAGGCCACCGTGTGAAACGGTCTATGCAGGTCAGGAGATAAGTAAATCCCTGGCTGGCCATGGTCCAACCAGATCGATGTGAATATGGTTGAATCGAGCATCTGGGGTGCTGAATGATCCCAGGGGTGCACGGATATGGTTGTGCACCTTTGACTTCTGACAGGAAATGCAGGAACGTGTTCAGGCAGTGATGTCATGCCTCATATTAGGGCAAAAAAATCTAGCTGTAATCAGCTTCATTGTGGCTTTGCGTCTGGAGTGTGCCAGATTGTGTAGTGTGTCAAAAACAGCTCTACGATTAGTCATGGGAACAAACGGTCTAGGTGAATCTGTTGAAGTGTCACATATGATCTGCATGTCAGAAGTAGGCACGGGCAGATACGCGAATTTGCAAGTTGCGAATTCAGGTGACGACAGATCCAACGTGTCCAGAGACTCTGCTGGTCTAAGGCCATTTGTGGTAAATTGATATCCGAAGGTAAGGACAGAGAATTAATAGGGAGACGGGATAAGGCATCTGCTATAGTGTTCTGCCCCCCCCCCCGAGATATGTCGGATATCGCTGGTAAATTGCGAAACAAAATCCAAGTGACGAGTTTCGCGAAGTGAATATTTGTCCGGCTTAGCACGCAGTGCGAATGCAAGCAGACGGTGATCAGTGTAGATCACAAATTGTCGGCTCTCGAATGAATACTGAAAGTGTTTCACTGTGAGGTACATAGCCAGGAGTTCACAGCCAAACGTGCTGTAACATTGTTCTGCCAGTTTCAGCTGCCTCGAAAAATATGTGAGGGGTTGTAGTTGTTGTTGGTGCTGTTGATGCAACATTGCACCTACAGCTGTGCCCGATGCATCCACAACCAGTGAAAACTGGGCATCAGGCACAGGATGTGCAAGTAATGTGTGTGTTGCTAGTTTCTCCTTCACTTCTTTAAAGGCTTTTAGTTGAATATCATTCAGTGAAATCTGCTCATTTTTCTTCTTCCTGTTACGTAACAAGTCAGAAAGAGGAGACAAGAGATCCGCACAGTGTGGGATGAAGTGCCTGTAGTAATTTAGCAGGCCGAGAAAGTGCTTTAGTTGGCGAAGTGAAGTGGGTGGTTTAAGGTCTTGTAGAGCCTTAACCTTTTCAGGTAAGGGAGATATACCCTCTGGGCTGATGATATGGCCCAGGAAAACTAACTCTGAAGCATCAAAAACACATTTACCAGAGTTAATTCTAACCTAGGTGATAGATTTACCAGATTTTATTAGAAACTTAGCTCCCTCTAAAAGTCATTAAATATTTTTTTTTGCATTTTCTTTTAGTAGATTAAAAAAATTGAAGAAATTTTTAACGATTTTTATGTAAATATTAGTACTGGGGCATATTGTAAGCCAAACACGTCTCATCGTTTGCTGGTGTTCCGTGACCGGTGAATCACCGATGGTGATAGTTCCCCATATAATAAAATGGCAGCATCGTTTTACAGAAAACCACTTAATTTATTAAATAAAAATTAAGTAGAATGTTATAATTAAAAAGAGACGTATAAAAATCCATGGGTGTGATGAAAATGCTATACCAAAATGTTGAAGCAATCAGCCTAGTATTTTTTTTAGATTATAGGTAAGTAACAAACATACATTCCCATTTTTATTCATACAGAGATAGATATAAGGAAATTTCACATCATAGAATATTGGGCTATAAAGTCCAGATGTCGAATTTCTCATGGACCATATTTGTCGACATGTGTATGTAGAGCAAATGTTAGAGGTTTATGATCCGTATAAATGGAAAATTTTCTGCCTTCAAGGAGATGTTTAAAGTGCTTAATTGCAAGATAAATTGCAAGTAACTCTCTCGAGAAAGTGCTATATTTAGTCTGAGCTTTGTTTAACTTGGCAGAGAAGAATGAAATAGGGGTAATTTTTTTGTCAGAAATTTGGTGAATGACAGCTCCTACTGCTATTTCTGATGCGTCCGTCGTAAGTGTAAGTTCCGTTGTATCGCTATCTTGGATATACGTAAGTTTAGTGAAGTTTGCCAAAGCAGTTTTCGATTGTTCAAACGCCTGTAGTGCAGGTCCTTCCAAAACTAACTGTTGGTTTTTGGTTCATTTTTTTAACAAGTCCGTTAAAGGTGTGAGTAACATGGAACAATTAGGCAAAAAGCATCGGTAATAGTTAATTATGCCTACAAAATCGCGTACTTGTCTGACAGATGTCGGTAGAGGGAAATTCGAAATAGCACTTACTTTTTCAGGCAAAGGGGAGATTCCATCCTTGTCAGTTAAATGACCGAGAAATTGAACTTCCTGGTGGCCAAAAACACATTTATTGGTGTTTAGTTTAAGACTGAAATGTGACAGTCTTTTGAAAGTTTGTTCCAGGTGTAACCGATGTTCTTCAAGGTTTCTGCTGGCGATTAAAACGTCGTCCACATATGCGAATATGAACGGCAGACCTCTGAAAACTTCGTCAATCAAACGCTGGAAAGTTTGACGGGCGTTTCTCAACCCGAAAGGCATCCTTAGGAACTCATAAAAGCCAAATGGTGTGGTCAGTGCAGTTTTATGAATGTCTTCTTCCGCGACTGGAATTTGAAAATATGCCTTAACGAGGTCCAGTTTGGAGAAAATTGCGGCGCCTTGGAGTCCATTGGCGAAGTCATGGATATGAGGAATAGGATATCTATCTGGAACAGTTTTCACGTTTAAGCGTCTAAAATCTCCGCACGGGCGCCATGTGATGTTGTCAGCTCTCTGTACCATGTGGAGTGGTGATGACCAAGCACTTTTCGAGGGCCGTATTATTCCCATGTGGAGTAGGTTTTGAAATTCGGATTTTGCCAATTTGTATTTATCCGGTTTCAAGCGTCTGGGGGTTGAATAGACGGATGGTCCTGTTGTCTTAATATAGTGCTTAGCGCTATGTTTGATTGGGTCCGTGTTTTTAAACGGCTGGGAAAGTTGAGGAAATTTTTGGAATAACCCGCGGACGTGTAAATCTTCGGGTAGGGCAGTGCTGATTCTGGTGGTTAAAAATTTCGAGGTAGTTCCTCTCACCGAAATCTTCGTTTCGTTGTCTGTCAATGTGTGATGAGTCATGTCAACAGACAGGTTGAAATGGGCTAAAAAATCTGCCTCCAAAATTGAAGTGGTCACGCTGGCTATGGTGAAATTCCAGAAAAAATTCCTTCGCATTCCCAGGTTTAAATTTAAAGTTTTTTCGCTAAAAGTGGGTATTTTTGTACCATTGGCGGCTTGTAGGTTGTTGAAAAATTGGGTCCCTGTTGGGTGGCCATGCGGTGTCGGCATGACGCTGATTTCCGCTCCGGTGTCTATTAAAAAGTTATATCCATGAATTTTGTCACGGATATAAAACAGACGACCTTTTTTTTGTGCTCCAGCTACAGTCGTCGTTGTTACTGGCTGGAAGGTTCGTTTCCCTGTGCTGGTTTTTTGAATGTGCAGGGTGTAGTGCATTTCCTCGTGTCGACACCGAATCTCCTGTGGTAGAAACAAACATCTTGTCTATGTTGTGACGTGGATCGGTTCCTGCTTGAACTTCTTCGCCTGTAACTTCGCCGCGTGTCATTGTAGTTTCTGGGATAATGTTGACGCATTTGAAGTGCGTCGGCTAGCTGCTTCGAAAGCTTTTCAACCGCAGACTTTAATTCTGCTAATTCCTCGTCTCGGTTTTGGTCAGGTTGCCGAATATTTAATGCCATGGTTTTGTTGTAGAAGTCCGTCTGTTGAAGTTCCATTTTTAAAATTTTTTTTTAAAAACTTTTATATTACTATTTCTTGTGTGTGGTTTGAAAATGTTCCTCCTCGTGGTCGACAAGTTTTTTTTTTTTTTTAGGGAAAAATTATTTTTCTTGCGTGCCGTGGATTTCTGTGGGCGAGTTTAGTTTACCGCGTGTTTTGTTCAAACTCATTCATTTCATTTTAAAATAACGGGGTCACCATCGTTTGTTGCGGACCAGGATATAAAATACCTTAACTCACTACAAAAGAAAATAATGAAACGAATGGAATGAAGGAAACAATAACTCAATTGCTGGATGAAATTAACATGTCGTTTATTTTCTGTCGAAATTAAAATGGTTTAGGTGTAACACGTGTTCATTCAGGCATTGACGACTACATGTGTTGAAAAGAAAAGGATGAAGTCGAGGACGAGGAAAATAGAAAGAGAGTGTTGCCTCAGCAAAACCATGCGTTCATGATAGCAGTCGTCCACGTGGAAAAGTCTTCAAACCAAGAGCTATGGACACAGAACTTGCCTGGTTGACGAAACCAGGCAAAAGGGAAGAAAGAGGAAGTTGAATAGTGTCGTGAACTTTTATATCGGGGTGAGTGTTCTGACTGCGCATGTCCAGAATTCCTTTCAGGGGAAGTGACGTTTCGCATGTGTGCATACTTGTGCGCGTATGTGTGCGTACATATGTGTGTGTATGAGGATGTGTATATGCATGCGTATGTGCGTGCGTACATGTGGGTATGTATATTTGAGGAAAAACATGTTCGAACATGTTCTCGTGTGTCGTCGAAGCGAGAAGAAAGGAAGAAGACTGAAGTGACTGAATGAACGAAATGAACTGAATTAATTGAATTAATTCTAGAAGACTGCTTGATGTGTTTTTATACATTTTGGGCAAGCTCCCAAAACAAGATTGCTACTGCTGATATTTTGGTTTTTGGAAAAGCGTTAAAAAGACAATCTTCTTAATTTTCTCATTGGTCGCTTGTGTCACATGATACTGTTGCCAGAAATATGTTCATTTTACTTTTGTTGTTGTGCGAAAAATGTGTGGGCGTATTTGAAATTGTGCCGTTGCTGGAAGAACTTATTTTTGTGCAAAATGCGCGGAAAAATTTAAATGAATAAAGGTTTGTTTATCTGTGCACAAGTGTGTGTGTGTGTGTGTGTGTGTGTGTGTGTGTGTGTGTGTGTGTGTGTGATTGCACAATACCCATCCTAGGTTTAAAAAAAAAAAAAAAAAATTTTTTATTGCATTTTCACCAAAACAAGGCTCAATGCCTCTTTGATAGGGGGAGGGCTATTATCTGGGACATAATTTGCAGGAATACTATATAAGGAGTTGGGCAGCAAGATGTCTGTTTACATCGCACTTGGCATATCAGTACTATCAAGGAGCAAGAACCCGGAAGGGAATTCCAAAATCTAGCAGTTCTAGAAAAGAAACTATGAGAGTAAAAGGCTTTCCGGCATCTGGGGATGTCTACTGTATAGGGGTGGGATTTTGCTGCTTGTCGGGTTTGTCGAGGTTTTTACATCGAGGGGGCACAAGGGTTTGTAGTTCAATGGAGCACCTAGCATTAAAATACTTGAAAAAATAGACAGCGGTTAAGTAAAAGGATTTCATATATGTGTTGTACAATACTCGTCCTAGGGTTGGTAAAAGTTTTTTTTTTTTTTTTTTTTTTTTTGCTCGGGATAGCAAATGATAGTCACCAGTAATTCCTCAATATCCTAAGAATAACAGG
Source organism: Euprymna scolopes (assembly GCF_053919585.1). Classification (NCBI taxonomy): domain Eukaryota; kingdom Metazoa; phylum Mollusca; class Cephalopoda; order Sepiida; family Sepiolidae; genus Euprymna; species Euprymna scolopes. The sequence goes on from NC_136498.1 coordinate 73,887,168, forward strand.
TATTTTTAAACGCTACTTCTTTTACTCTTCGTTTTATACGCTCCCGAGCAAGGCTGGGTAGCCTTGTTAGTTAATAAATAAAAGATAGTGTAAAAATTGAATTTAATTTGAAAACCCCATCTAAAAAAAAAAAAAAAAAAAAAAAAAAAATAGCGCGGTTTGTGTAAGTACGTGAAATTAGTAAGATACACATAACCATATTGGTTGTTGATCAGCGCAAAGCTCGGATGTTTATTAACAAGAAACTATTTTAATGTGTCACCGTCTACTGATTATCGAAAGTCATTGAATGGCATCATGGCGAATAATTCAGGTATGTTTATATTGTTTACACTTTTTTTGTTGTCTATCAACTATTTGGGGTATCAAAAAACCTAATAATTTAAGTAGATATATCAAAAGTCTTTATAGATAGCTATATCATCTATATATTTTTAACATTTGTAATCGTAGGTTTTAAAACCGTTAATCAATTTCATTGCTTGGCTTGACACACCAAACAATTCATGTTTAAAAAAAAACGATATCTACATAGTAAACACCGCATCATGATTAGTTTCTCGTATGTTTGAAATGTAGATAAAGTAAATCCATGTTATTTTAAGAAAAAAAAATCACGTTAGAATAAAATATGTTTATATAAGAAATTTAAATACTTATATTATCTTAAAAAAATAAAATAAAATACTAAACTTAAATGAATTCATTGTGAGATTTGGTCACAAAATAGGGGGTCAGTTTATTTTGGTCGTTTCCATGAACTTGTAATTCAATTTTAGTCTACTTTTATTCAAAACAAATCTTATCGTTTTCTTTTCAATATGATTTCAGAACATAAACATATCAAGACGTATAATTATTTCGTGTTTAACTGTAAAAATTGAATTTATAAATAACAAAAAGCAAGCAAAAACAAACAAAAAAGCCTCACCGCGTTTCCCACCCGCACTTTTAACAAAACTATGAGACAACTTTCAGTACTTATGTAGAATACGGTTCGTGCTGAAATAATAACATGATTTTAGGGTGCTAATCCGCGCTATTTTTTAAATTGTATTTTAAAGTTTAATTAAAGTTTTATGATATGTTTTTTGTAATTCAATTGTAAGGTTAAAGTACAGAATAAAGCACCCTCCCCTCCTCATGTTAAGAATGGCTTTTTAATCACGTTATTATTTCAGCACGGATCAATGAGTACCTTAAAAGGTACCGTAAAAATTGAATTTAACTTGGAAATCTCCTATTAAAAAAAATGGAACTGGCCGTATTTTGCATAAGTATCCAACTTTTTATATGTTTGTTTTTCTCACCTCACGCGACTTACTTACTAGGTGCAAGTCTAGAATTCAGCCTAATTAAAAAAAAAAAAACAAAAACAAAAAAACGCAGAAAAATCTTTATGGCGTACGAGCCTGTCACGGAACAAAAATGTCATATTCTAAAAAATCAAACTAAGAAAATAAAATTTTGTGACGAAGAGAGACTTTGTGTTTTGATCCACCATGTTTAATAAAGGGAGATAACTTAATTCGAATTAATGAGATTTTAAAATTATTAGTAATCGCCAAAAATGGTAAAAAAAAAAAAAAAAAAAAAAAATGGCGCTTATGTACCTATCTTACTGCGCTGTTTTTAAAAATAGTATTTTCAAGTTAAATGTCATTTTTACGCTGTTTATTGAATTGTTAGGTGAAAGTTCAGAATAGTTACAAAACACCCTTCCCTCTCCACGTTAAGAATGGTTTTCTAAATAATAACGTTATTATTTCAGCGCGGTAACATACTTGCATAAGTACCAAAAAACTTGATTAATTATGATTTTGGAAATCTGACATTTTCGTTCCGTGACTGGTTGTGGTTCGTACGCAATAAAAATTTTTCTGTATTTTTAAAATTAGGTTGAATTCTAGATAAAAACATTATTACTCACTAGAAGTTTTAAGCTATCATCAAAGAATTCTCGGTAAATTTTCAGTTGGATCCCACCTCAACATTTATCAATAATGACGATTTTTATAGGTGTTGTGTTCGTGTATGCTGAAAAAGATTAAATATTAAGACATTTATTTTCGGACTTTCAGTGGCCACCCGCCCCCGCCCGTCTGCCATTTTGTTGTTTTATTTTTGCCGCGCGTGCGCGTACAACAATGGTCACCCCAAATCAGGGGGAGAAATCATTATTTTAAACTATGACCGAAGTATGAAATAAATAACAAAAAAAAAAAAAACCCAAAATCAAACTCGATATTAATTACTCCTCGAAAGAACTATAAAAAAAGTAAATAAAGAAAGTGAAAGGGGACATATATCCGTAATTGGGTACTTGCACAGTTTAATCAAGACATTAAAAAATGAAAATATCGAAAAAGGTTATATTATACGTATCCGTTTTGGACTGAAGATCTCCGAAAAAACAGAAATTTCGTTTAATTTGCTCGAGTAGTTTTTTATTTTTTTTTATTTTACAGAGGAAAAACACGTTTTTATGAAAGCGCGTTGAAGATAGCCATTTTTTTAAAAAAATGTTTTGAACACGCCACGAGGAGATAACTCAGTTTAAAATGCCGACGCCCCCTCCCCATCTTTAATACTAGCTTTTCTTCCTAAAAAATCGAACCTTTTGCTCCGTATCATAAATTGTTTTTTCGCAAAAAACAAACAAAACAACAACAACAACAACAACAAAAAAACTACTTGATGACATTAAGTGAAATATTTTTTTTTTTTCGGAGAACTTCATTTCATAACGGATACGTACAATATAACCTTTTTTTTTTTTTCCGATATTTTCCTTTTTTTAATCTCTTGATTAAATTGTACAAGTACCATTTTTATTATTAAAAACAGAAAATTACATATTCATAATTGTTTAAACTGGGCGGAGAGCGGAGGAGAGGAGCGCAGCCGCAGCGGCAGCGCCATTTGAAAACCAAAACATTTATTGTATAAAAATATATCAAAATATTATACTTATATCAAAATATAATTGTAAAGACATCGAAAAGTTTGCGTAAGAAAATATAATTTTAATAAAATAATTTTGTAATTTTTTTGTTATTTATTTTCTACTTCGGTGATAGTTTAAAGTACTGATTTCTCCCTCTGATTTTAACGACAGGTACCCGAAAAAATGGCGTCTACATTGTCGGCGATAAACTGTAGAAGTACCGAATAATTTCCCAACTGTTAATCTCTATTATAATTTTTTATCCACTTCTTACCACTACTTTTTTTTTTTTTACTATCACTTTGATTTGCGATCATTTTTTAAAAAATAAATTCTAATATTTAATTTTTAATTCTACCCTTATTGAAATACAATTGTATTTTTATTATTTATAATCTATTTAACTCCTATGTCTGCGAGTGCATCCAGTTTTTACTGTTACTCATTTTTTAACCACTATTTTGCTTCCTTACTTATTGCTCTATATTTGGTACTTCTACAGTTTATCGCCGAAAATGGAGACGCCAATTTTTTTTTTCGGGCACCTGTCATTAGAATTAGGGGAAGAAATCAGTATTTAAAACTATGGCCGAAGTAGGAAATAAATTACAAAAAAAAACAAAAAACAAAACAAAAAAAACTTTATATTAATTACTCTCGGAAAAAACTATAAAAAAAGAAAATAAAGTATCCGTAATTGTTTAACTGGAAATGTTTCGATTTAATTAATAAAAGCGGGAAAGTTTTTTTTTTCGTATATATGTTTTTATTATTAAAAACAGAAAATGAAAATAACATATTCGTAATTATTTAAAGTGGGCGGACGCCATTTGAAAACCAAAACATTTATTGTATAAAAATCTATCAAAATATAATTGTAAAGACATTTATTGAAAAATCTGCGTAAGAAAATATAATTTTTATAAAACAATTTTGTAATTTGTTTTGTTATTTATTTCCTACTTCGGTCATAGTTTAAAATACCGATTTCTCCCTCTTATTTTAACGACAGGTGCCCGAAAAAATAGCGTCTCCATTTTCGGCGATAAACTGTAGAAGTACCCTATTTTTTTTTAAAAATCTTATTTTGTTATTCTAATTATATTTACATTCTAGTTGATTTTCTATTTTGCATTTGATATACTTTTTTAATTACTTTCCAAATATACCTTTTATCTTTTCTAAACTTTTTTAATTACTTTCCAAATATACCTTTTATCTTTTCTAAACTTTTTTAATTACTTTCCAAATATACCTTTTATCTTTTCTAAACTTTTTTAATTACTTTCCAAATATACCTTTTATCTTTTATAAACTTTTTTTAATTACTTTCCAAATATACCTTTTATCTTTTATAAACTTTCACTATGCCTGTACTTTTTGATTATTTTATTTTTTTTATTATTTATCATATCATGCACATTTTTTATTTTTATTTTTCACTATAATTAACATAATTTTTCTTATTTTCTATAATTATTTTTATCAGTATCATCATTTGTTATCATTAATGTTATTTTTAATTTTATCGTGGTAAAATTTATTATTGTCACAAGTAAAGAAAATTAGCTAACAAATTTTGCGCACTGATTTTTTTCCATACCTTGTAAAATGAAAATTGATAGATATATCATTAAAAAACTACTGTGTTTGAATATATGGTTAAGTGTTAGTTTTACTTATTTAGAACTGCTTTAAAGCTTCACCACTCACTCATTTTGCGATCAAATTTCAAACAATTTTTACAGTTCAAAGATCACCTTCTCAGCTATATTTTGAAATAAAAATTTCAATTTTCGTTCATTAAAACAAAAGTTATAATAAAATTACTGGTGTTCAAAAGTCTTCAGAATTAGTAAAGAATGTGAGAGACGGTTTCTTCTGATTGGCTGTTGGTTACCATAGCAACTTTTTCGTCGTCAACACCTTCATAAATCATAGCGGGGGGGGGAATGTCGCTCACATGCCATCTTATTTAGGTTATATAGAGAGAGTTAACAAAAGTGAAACTCTTTGCTGTGCTAGAACTGATAATATTTTGCTTACATCATCCGTTAATTCTGCTTCTCTCTCTTTTTAAAAATTTTTTTTGTCCCTTTCTGTTTATTTACTTACGTCTTTTATTTGATTTTTTTATTTAGTCAATTTAAGAAGTTGGTAATACTTTTTTTTATGGATTGTTGACAATGTGTATTTCAAAGCAAAGCCTGGAAAAATTACATGCAAAAAATGCGAGCATGAAAAGTAATATGGTTAAGATTTAAACATGGAAAAGTAAAGGACTAGTTGTTAAAACTGGAAAAGAAAAAGACAAGATATTCTAGTAAAAAACATAATAAATTTATAACTTAAAATATTGCAGTATTAAGAATTTTTATCTAATGTTAAATTGAATTTTTAAAAAAATTCTTAATGTTGCAATATTTTAAGTTATAAATTTATTATATTTTTTACTAGAATATCTTGTCTTTTTCTTTTCCAGTTTTAACAACTAGTCCTTTTACTTTTCCAAGTTTAAATCTTAACCATATTACTTTTCATGCTCGCATTTTTCTATGTAGTATACACATACATGATGAAAATAATGGAAATATTATTCCTATGAAATAGAGAAATAAAAAAGGAACAAACCAAGTCATATGTTCATCAACGTTTCGTCTTTATTTCAAGACATCCTCTGGATCAATGAAATTAAGAAAGCAAAACACCAGTACAAATATTTGAAAATATATTTTTGATGTAATGAAATATATGACCCTATTCCATTTCAGAAACGGAAAAAGTCATTGGAAATTCAAAAGAGTGGGCATAGCATTGTGAAAGAGTAAATTTTTTTATAACGTTATATTACCGTTAATATATTTAAAAAGATATGATGCAATTTATATTCTTTTTGGAACAAATATGTCCCTCATAATTCAAGTATGGATGTGTCAATGACATGAGTGTATTTTTGTTATGTAATTTATTGATTGATTATATGTATTAATTATTATAGGAGATGTTTTCTATAGTGTGAGAGAGTTAACCTCTGTCTAAAATTAAATGATGTTCTTTTAATAGAAGTTTACTTATTAATAGCAATACATTATAGAAACCTCCACATTGTTTGAATTTGCGATAAACACTGATTCCAGAAGTCTTCATCGTGGTTTATCTTCTATATATAATAATGTGATTGCAGAAATTCCCCTCTGGACCAAATTACGCTAGGTTTGCAGTAACAAATTTATTATGTCTAAACTTTTACCCACCATCTTATGTAACTTTTGAACGCCGTTACAAACACATTTATTCGTTATAATAAAATCCCACCTTTCTTCCTATGAGTGACATCATCATGATTGCCAAGATCTATAGATGGAGTAGTTCGTATTTTCCCCTCTACCTGAAAAGTCCTCCCACTCTCCAGGAAGGACTGGGTAAATATATAACCATTATAACTATATTGATCTGACACCCTTATTAATTGCATTAAACACCCAGACACTTACAACTACCATTGCACTTCACTATTCCAAAATAATGATTTCTCCCCAATAATATTCTGCCTATTCACATTAGCTGCGACCATGAAATTCTATTATTCCGGATTGAACACTAATATACAAAAAATGAATGCCGCAGCCCTTAATCAACATGGCCGATCAATCGGCACACATTGCCTTAAATCATTTATACTTTACTATCGTCGCTTTTCCTTTATTTTACAGACTGATTTTTAGATTTATATTACATTGCACATGCCATTACATATTATTAGGATTAACATTATTACTTACACATTGTTACATTAAAAAAAAAACATTGCAGCTTTCTTTATATCATATCCGGTTTCTGTGTCCTAAATTGACTGATGCTAAAATGAACTGATCTATTTTTAAATCATTTATACTTTACTATCGTTTATTTTCCAGACTGATGTTTACAAAAACTAACTAAATTTAGTTAAAAGTTACATATTTTCACATTCTAAGCCTGAATTATGTCCAGATAAATTATCATTTTCATTACTTTTCATTCAGTTTGTATTTGACTACACTTATGCCAGTGTTTTTTTTTTTTTTTTTTTTACTTCCTTTGTCTGTCAAATAATTTATGCCACTAAAGTACAAATTTCCCCTTTATTACATTGTCTACGGATATACTTATTTGTTACATATTGGCTTTTATTTTTTTAGTTCTCTTTTCAGAGACACTGCTCAGACACTAACTTTTCTTTTTGTTGTTGTACTTTTTTACCTTACCACCAACTAGACTATTTCCTTTAAACTGAAGACTTCTATAGGTTTTAGACTATGCTGAATAAGACAATCTATTTTAACATTAGCGGAGATAAGTAGTTTTCAAGATATAATGATATACATTATGCACTGTAATTCACTACGATGTTCTTAACATGAGGAGGTTAGGGTGTCTATTCAGAAACCTATTCTTAACATTAGGATATTGGGGATTGACCACCAACAACAACCGCAGTTTAATTTTTTTCGAGTAGGGGATATGCTTCAACCGGGCAATGCCGGTTAACAGGTCCGACTAGTTTGAAATAAATTTAACTATTTTTGCTTGTTTGAAGGTAAAAGTATGATTATTCTGCAATGAATGAGAGAATAATGCATTCAGAGAATTGCTAGTTTTTGTATCTCTTATGTTCATTGAGCCTTTTCTCTAATCTGTGTTGGGTTTCACCAATGTATACACGATGGAAATTTTGGCAAGGAATCGTGTATAAGTCTGCATGGGGAACTGGTTTGTTTTGGGGATGTTTTGTTGTTTTTAATGTTTGTTTTATAGTTTGTGATGTGGTTTCTATGATTGGAATTCCTAGTTTGGGTATATATGTGCATATATGTATGTGTGTATGTATATCTAGATGTAATATGTGCATATATGTATGTGTGTATGTATATCTAGATGTAATATGTGCATATATGCCTGGATGTAATATGTGCATATATGTATGTGTGTACATATATATCTGGATGCATGTGTGTGTGTGTATATATATATATATGTGTGTGTGTGTATGTACTACATTAGATGATGGTATTAATATACTCATGAAGTCTGTTTCTCTAGACCACTCCCTCCTTTATTAACAAGTCTTCTGTGCAATCTTTTTCAGAACAAATTTCTTGTGTTGACACCCCCTTTTCTCCTTTATAGATAGTTCATTCATTTCTCCTTTATAGATAGTTCATTCATTCGTCCACACACCCTCTCTGTCTTATGATTCTGTAATTAACTCTTTTCCTCTCAACTCAATAATCTCGTTTACACCGGATTTTGTTCTTCCCTCCTTTTTTCCCTTCTCTTCCTATCTTTCCCTTCTTTTTTTACTTCCACTTTCAATGTCTGGAGTTAAAATACAACATAACCCCTCTTCCTCTCCCCCTAAATTTTAACATGTTTTATTTTTTAAACAAATAGTTCTCTCATCTTTCATTTAAGAATCGGACTTCTTCAGTGGAAGACAAACTATGTATGTCGTCTTATATATATGTCTATATATATATATATATATATATATATATATATATATGTCTATATATATATATTCTTCTTATGATAAATATTTAAAAAATTTAATTACTAAGAAGTTTGGGATTATAACAAATTTGGATAAACATATATTTAATTATTCTTCTTATGTTTTGTCCAATACGGAAGAATTTGTTTTATCTGCTGGCTTACAATTTTGCATTCCTCCCCTTTATGTTGATAAAATTTCAATATTTAGTGAAATTGAATTATTATATACTCAATTAAAACACCATTCGCCTATCTCTATTGATGAATTAACTAGTGTTAAAATTCAGTTGGGCGAATTAGGTCGGAGGTTTTCTGCCATAAATACTAAATCTAGTGATTTTGTTTGGCAGAAAAATCATTTTGAAGCGGCAAAATTAATTAGGTCTAATTCCGACAATTATCTTTCTCGCCCGGATAAAGGATCGGGCGTTGTTATACTTAACAAAACAGATTATATCTCCAAAATGTTACAAATCTTGGACGATAAAAATAAATTTCTCCGGTTGGGTGATTTAAGACATGATGACACTTTTCGTATGGAAATAAAAATCCAGAAAAGATTTCTTCAACTTTATAAAAGCGGGTTTATTTCTAAGGAGATTTATGATAGAATCCGACCCATTGGCTCTCAAAGGCCGGTTTACCCAAGGTTCATAAACCTAACATTCCTTTGTGACCCATTTTATCTATGTTGGGTTCTGCACAACACGAACTTGGGAAATGGTTGGTTGATCTTCTTAAACCTGTGCTTTCTTTTTATTCGGTCCATTGTATCTCGGATTCTTTTCAATTCGTGTCTCATATACAAAAATTATCTTTATCTAAAAATACCGAGTTCTTGGCTTCCTTTGACATTAATAGTCTTTTTACTAATATACCTTTGGATGAAACCATTGGTATTTGTGCTGAATATCTATACCGTGGCCCCTCAAAATCTCCACAATTTCCTGAACGAATTTTCGTTGAACTGATGGAACTTGCTACTAAATCAGTCTCCTTCAGTTTCAACAACATTATGTACCGGCAAATTGACGGGATATCTATGGGTAGCCCTCTTGGTCCTTCGCTAGCCAACATTTTTGGAAAACGAATTATTTTCCAAAATTACTAAGCCAACATTCTATACATGCTACGTTGATGACACTTTTGCATGCTTTCCCTCACGGAGTGAAGCTGAACAGTTTCTTCGTCTTCTTTGCAACTTGCATCCATCGTTACAATTTACTATGGAGGTCGAGGACTGTGGCTCTCTCCCATTCCTCGATGTTCGTGTTTCTAAAGTTGGTTCTACGTTTGAGACCTCTGTATACAGAAAACCTACATTTACAGGGCTCTATCTTAATTGGTTTTCCTTTGCCCCTCAGTCTAGAAAAATAAACGTCATTAGCGCTCTTACACATCGTGCACTTATGATTTGTTCACCAAACCGTCTTGATACAGAACTTGGTGAAATCACAAATATTTTTCTTAGCAACGGATATCCCATAAATATAATAAAAACTACTATTGAACGTAAAATTGCTACATTTAATAGTGTTAAACATATTGGTCCATCACGTTGTCCCATTTATTTAAAATTACCATGGTTAGGTCCTGTTGCTCTTCATATTGTTAAAAGGATTTCTTCTGCTACTCAACGTTGTTTTCCAGCTACTATGCTTAGAGTAGTTTACACAACTCGAACCTTTTTCTCTTCTTTTCGTAAAGATGTTTTGCCAACCATTCAAAAGAATTCTGTTGTTTATAAATTTGTTTGTCAGTGTGGAGCTGACTACGTTGGCAAAACATCCCAAAGATTGGAAATGAGAATATCCCAACATATCCCTCGGGATATTCGACTACACCAGGTTTCGAGAACATCCGGGCACTCCCAAGCTCATGAGTCCGCCATTGGTAATCACCTGATGAGTATAAATAGGTGTTCTGATCAATATTCCGATGGGTGGTTTTCTGTTTTATACAGTGCGAGGTCGAACTATCATCTCAATATCATTAAGGCGTTAGTCATTAATAACTCTCGACCTAGCCTGTGTAGACAAAAGATTTTGAAACATCAGTTGGAAATATTTATTGATTTAATACCACCTGAACAGTGAGATTTTTTTTTTTTTTTTTTTTCTCACTGGTCTTCCAACTGATACCAAATTCCCTTCTTTCCTCATTCGTTTCTTAGTTTTTAATTTATCATTCTGACGTTTCCTCTTAGAGGGTCAGACGATAAGGCCTTAAGGAAATTTTAATAATTTCACCTGCCCGTTTTTTTTGTTTTCTTTGGTATTTAAATTAAATTATGTTTCCTCTGAAATTTCTTTTTCCATTTTGCTGTACCAAGAATTTACTTATATATATATGTCTATATATATATATATGTCTATATATATATATATGTCTATATATATATATATGTCTATATATATATATATGTCTATATATATATATATGTCTATATATATATATATGTCTATATATATATATATATGTCTATATATATATATATATATATATATGTCTATATATATATGTCTATATATATATATATGTCTATATATATATATATATGTCTATATATATATATATATATGTCTATATATATATGAAACGCACCTACATAGATGTCTTTGTTTTTTTATTCCCTTTTGCAAAACTTAGTCATGTTCTGCGAAAACAAAAACAAAAACAACATTCTCCTCCCCTTCCCCTCCCTCGTTTTCTTTTTCCTTCACCTCCTCACCCCCTTTTTTTTTTTTTTTTTTTTTTTTTTTTTTGCCTAGTTGGTAGGGCGATAGAACATACCAACTGCCCCCCTGCAGAGGGTAAAAATCCTTCAATGGGACCACCAGTTGACCGTTGGTGGCAACCCGTAATGCATTAAGAACGGGATCCTGGTGGTTGAGTGGAACATGCCTAGGAAATAATAACATGATACTACAACACACCACTTTGGCCCTTACTAGGCTAGACGGGAGGTTGGATAGGCCCGATCCAATCAATCGGTTGGTCATGACAAGCACTAATTCAGACAATCCAAACAAAAACACACTAACACTCAACATAAACAATAAACTGAGTTAATAAGCGATGGCTGAAGGGTCAATCAAGCTGGGAAAAAGGTAACCATCAGGAATAATAAAAATACAGGGAAATCCCATACTTGGGTGGGCATAACCATATATTGTGAATGCTTGGAAACCTCCCCATGTTTGAGTATACCAGCTATGTAGCCCTGGAGAACCGAGGCGAATGGGATTTACCCCCTCATAGTTCTTCCCCATAAGGGGCTCCGAGGAGGGTGGGGAGCATGGCTGATGAATTTTTCAAAAATTATTATGAATGCCAAAAAATCCAAGAGACCACACACAGAAATAGACTCTGACAGCGACAATGAAGATACAAACTTTCCAAGATTCATCGTGCTAGAAGCAACGTCTAATATACCGTTAACTAAAATGTCACCCTTCATTATCCAAAAGGTAATATCAAGCAAAATAACACCTAAAAATGTCAAAAAATTAAGGAATGGTACCATATTGGTAGAAGTACAAAATAAAAAACAGGCCAAAACTCTACTTCAACTACAAAAATTGCATGAAACAAACATCAAAGCTTATCCACACCAAACACTAAACTACTCCAAAGGAGTCATAAAAAACCAGGAAATCTCCGTCTGCACAACAGAAGAAATCAAAACAGAACTAAAAAACCAAGGGGTCACAGATGTAAAAAGAATCACATTTAAAAAAAAAGGAGAGGTAATATATACAAACACTTATATATTAACATTCAATTATCCTCAAATACCAGAGACCATCAATATAGGTTATGAAAGAACGAAAATAGAACAATACATTCCAAAACCTTTACAATGCTACAACTGCCAAAAGTTTGGACATAATAAAACCAATGTCTAAGATTCTTCACATGTGGAAACTGCAGTGAAAAAAAACCAGACCACGATGAAGAAGACTGTCCAAATAAAACCAAATGCACAAACTGTCAAGAAGAGCACCACTCTCACTCAAAACAGTGCAAAATATATAAGCAAGAGAAGGAAATAATAACAATCAAATATCAAAAAAATATAACCTTCCAAGAAGCCCGCAAAGAAGTCACAAATCGCACCAAAAACTCATATGCCACAATAACCCAACAAGCAAACAAAATGTACAACTACAATGAACTAAACCTTGCTCCAGAAATTGCAAACCTAGCAAAAGAACTAAAGAACATACTTGAAGAATTAAAATCTTTTTTATCAGAACTGAAAATAAATTCTAACAGCCAAATAAAAGTCAGAAACGAACAACCCAGTATAAAAGAAAACGAAACAAAGGAAATCAGAAAAACTTCCATCAATATTGAGGAATCAATCTCTAAAGAAATGAAACCTCCTCAATTATCAAAACGTGAAAGATCCAAGTCACTAACAAGGACAAAAACAGATGTTAAAAATAAACACACAACAACAGAAAAAATGGAAATAGAACAGAACAACAAAAAAACTACCCCCCAAAAACAAAATGACAAACAAAAAACAGAATTAGTATTAATTGAAAATGAAAATAAATTTGAACTAGTTGAAACTGGTAGCCAAAAAAGACAGTCAAGACAAAGTAAATCTAAAAGTCCCAGACCAAAACCCAAAAAAAGCCTCTCACCAGAAACAAGAAACAGACCATCCACTTCCAAAAGAAACACCCAAACTAACATCGAAACTATGGACGTAGACATAAACACCAACAGTCCAAAACCAAAAGAAAATATAAACCATGACTAACAAAATCCTACAGTGGAACATAAGAGGATTAAAAATTAATATCGAAGAAATGCAAATACTTATCAAATCCTTATGTCCTGCAATAATTTGCCTACAGGAAACACACTTAAAAGAAAATGACAAAATTAACATAAAACACTACTCAATATACAACCACATAAACAAATTATCATGCAAAGCCACCGGTGGATCATCAATACTGATAAACGAAAACATTCCACACAGCAAAGTGAACTTAAAAACAAATATGCAAGCTGTTGCAATAACTGCAACACTACACAAAACAGTAACCCTATGCTCACTCTATATACCACCAAATGAAACAATAAACGAAACAGAATTAAACAATATAATCAAACAACTACCTAAACCTTTTCTACTGTTGGGAGACCTCAATAGTCACAATATATGGTGGGGCAGTAAAAAAAACAACAAAAGAGGCCAAACCATAGAAAAAATAATTAACCAAAATGATCTATGCCTACTCAACAACAAAGAGAATACATATATGCACCCACCAACGGGAACCCTATCAGCAATCGATATAACACTATGTGACCCAACTATATACATGGATTATAGCTGGAGAACACATAAGGATACATGCGGAAGTGACCACTTCCCAATCATAATAGAAAACGAGAATCCCAAGCCAGAAGACAAAACACCCCGCTGGAATTTACAAAAGGCAAATTGGGAAAATTTCCAAAATACATGTCAATACAGATTAATACCTGAAGCGAATCCTGACTTAGAACACATCACATATTTCAGCAACACCCTACTCACAATAGCCGAGGAGAACATACCAAAAAGTTCCACTATTACAAAATATAACAAACCCTGGTACAATAAAGAATGCAAAGAAGCTATAAGAGCCAGACGTGCAAACCTAAGGAAATTCAAAAACAGTCCAACGAAAGAAAATTTGGACACCTATAAAAACAGCAAAGCCAAAGCACGGAAAACTATCAAAGAATCAAAACGGAACTCGTGGAAAGACTATGTAACAAAAATTAATCAAAACACAAAACCCAAAAAAGTATGGGAGATGGTCAGAAAAATAGCAGGAAAAAATACAAAGAACCCTATTAAACACCTTATATGCGACAACACAAAGATTACCGACAAACAAAATATCGCAAATAAATTAGCAGAACAATTCTCAATGAACTCATCATCAAAAAACCAAAATAAAAAATTCCAAGCTATAAAGAAAAATGAAGAAAAAATAAAAATAAACTTCAAATCAAAAAATGAAGAAAACTACAATCAATTATTCAACAGTGCAGAACTAGAGGAGGCAATAAACAAATCTCCCGATACAGCAGTCGGCCCCGACGAGATCCATTATCAATTCCTCAAAAAACTACCAAAACCATCACTGGACTACTTATTACAAATTTACAATGAGATATGGATAACTAACAACATTCCAAAAAACTGGAAGCAGGCAACAGTAATCCCAATACCCAAACCAAAAAAAGACCATACAAACCCAACAAACTACCGACCCATTGCACTAACTAGTTGTTTGTGCAAAACTTTTGAGAGAATGATTAACGAAAGGTTAAATTGGTACTTGGAAAGCAAAAATCTAATTACAGAAAGCCAGTCGGGTTTCAGGAAAAATAGAAGCCCCACCGATCACTTAATAAAACTGGAAACACGCATAAGAGAAGCATTTGCAAAAAAAGAACATCTAATAGCAATTTTTTTTGACATGCAAAAGGCGTATGACACCGCTTGGAAATACGGAATCCAAAAAGACCTGTATGAACTAGGACTTAGGGGTAGAATGCCAGAAATTATCAGAAATTTCTTAACAAATAGAAACTTCCAAGTACGGATGGACAACACTTATTCAGTCCAAAAAGATCAAGAAATGGGGGTCCCCCAAGGCAGTATCCTGTCTGTCACCCTCTTCAACATTAAAATAAACAATATCATAAAAAACATAGACCCAGGAATTGAAAACGCCCTATACGTGGACGACCTACTTATATACTACCAATCTAAATATATACAAACAGCCGAACGCAAACTACAACTCTGTCTGAATAAAATAAACAAATGGGCCATAGAAAATGGATTTACATTCTCAGAGGAAAAAACTAAATGCATCCACTTTTGCAAATTACGAAAATTCCACCACGACCCCAACCTGAAACTGGATAACAAGAACATCCCACTCACCGACCAACATAAATATTTAGGTATTATATTCGATAAAAAATTGAACTTTATACCGCATATAAAATATTTAAAAGCAAAATGCCAAAAGACAATGCAATTGATCAAAGTCCTAGCACACACCGATTGGGGTGCAGACAAAGTCACATTATTGAAATTATACCAAACTCTAATCAGATCTAAAATGGACTATGGATGCTTCATCTATGGAGCAGCAAGGAAGTCCTACATAAAAGAACTAAATACAATCCATCATCAAGGATTAAGATTAACCTTGGGAGCATTTAGAACCTCTCCAGTAGAAAGCCTCTATATAGAGGCCCATGAGCCTCCACTGATTCTAAGACGACAGAAGTTAGCGCTACAATATTACCTAAAGCTGGTATCGTGTCCAACAAATCCTGCATACCAATGTACCCTCCACCCACAATACACACATCTCTTCAACAAGAAAGAAAATATCATCAAGCCCTACAGCCTCCGGATAAAAAACCTTCTCACAGAAGCCCAAATGGACATTACAAAAATACATAAATATAACAAATCAAAAACTCCACCCTGGATGATCAAACAACCACACATAATATTAAAATTAAATAAATATCCCAAAACGAAAACCCACCCATCAACCTTCCATGAAGAACTACTTATCATCCAGAATACATACAAAGAATATACACAAATTTACACTGACGGATCAAAAGATGGAGATAAAGTAGGATGCGCAGCCATCCACAAAAAAATAAAACTAAAGAAAAGGCTCCCAAACGAATCTTCTATTTTCAGCGCAGAAGCAACAGCCATAGATTCGGCACTGAATATAATAACCAATGATGACCATCAAAAATATATCATATTTACTGACTCACTTTCAATACTCATATCTCTAAAAGAAAAAAAAATGACAAACCCACTTATTACAAAATTGCTAAACAAAATAGATGCCATAACCATGAAAAAAAACATTATCTTTTGCTGGATACCAAGCCATATCGGCATATACATGAATGAACAAGCAGATAAGGCAGCAAAGGAAACTCTGCAACAAAACCACATAAGTGGAAAAATCCCCTATACAGACCTAAAGACTAAAATAAACACATTTTTGAAGAGAAAATGGCAAGAAAACTGGAGCTCATGCAC